>NC_135211.1:12275414-12322914 GCF_052324685.1 Brachyhypopomus gauderio | reverse complement strand
CGGTGGACAGGCGGTGGCGTCCCCGCCCCTCCTGAGCCCGACTCTGAGAGCAGCTTGGGCCCCAGTGCATCCTTCCATGACCCCCCACTGACCGCGGCCTGCTGGGAACATGAGCGCGCGCGCACACACACACACACACACACACACACACACACACACACACACACACACGCACCAGAAAAAAAATCATTAGTTAACAACATGATCGTTCATATAGTGATCCCACATGTTTAAGTCTGATACAAATGTGTAAGAGAGCGCTGAGATCAGCCTGTAGGGGCAGTATCAGCTCGAGCCATTGCAGTACCAGCTCTGGCCAGCTCTGGCCAGAGAGCCGGTGAAGGAGGCGTGTTGATGGAACACGCAAAGAAATGAAATGCAGGCTGGACGGCGCCTTCTAGAAGGAGGACTGAAACTGGGGTTCCTCAAAGCAGCGCAAGTGCACCTCGCGTACGCGTCCCGTTAACTTTTGGAGGACGTGCAAGACCTACGCGCCAAACCGACGCAGGATACGCGAAGCAGCCATGATGCGAACGCGTAGTTAACAGCAAGTATGTTTCCAGCTTAAGAGTGTACAAGTGCACACAAACTCAAATCACACACACGATAAACCTGACTCGGGGTCAGGGCTTACACACAAGCCCTTTCCATGCACACGATCAGAGCTGCGCCTCATAGCGTTATAGAGAGGCCGGCCACGGAGACGCCGTTTGAGCCGCTCTACCGGAGAGGTTGGAGAGACGAGCGGGAGCAGCAGGAGTTCAGCAGCGATGGGAAGATGGCTGTGAGGAGAGGAACCAGACGTAGCCGTTCTGGGGCAGGACACCGCACTCCGATCTGAACCAGACCAATAAACCACTAACGTTTACAGCATTTGGCAGACGCTCAGTGTGCTTAATATGAATATAAACATCAACACCACGCCTGATGGTAGCAGATTTGACTTTCATTACATACCATTATCCCATTTATATCCAGGAGAATCACACACACACACACACACACACACACACACACACACACACACACACACGTTTCAACCCCTGACGAGTCATCCATCCAATTTATCTGCAGCCAGTAGAAAAAAGAAAAATCCAGCTGAATTTGTACATAAAGCCGCAACAGCAATTTTAGGTCTGCTGGGTTTTGTTTCTAGCAGCTTTGCACACAGTTTGGAGACACCTGGGCTGCTACGTCCTGACACACTTGATAAGGTTAAACGGATGATGCTTGTGAAGTGAGATCTGGAGTTTGACTCTTCATCCATTGGACGACAATCACCTCCGTGCTGTTCATCCATTGGACGACAATCACCTCCGTGCTGTTCATCCATTGGACGACAATCACCTCCGTGCTGTTCATTCACTCCTGTGTTGCTTTTGCTGCTTTGGATCGTTGTGAACATTCAGGCTTTAGACTCAGATCACACTGAAGCAGATTGTCCTGCAGTATCTCTGTATTTCACACCATCCATCCGTCCTTCAGCTTTAACAAGACGCCCAGTGTCTGCTGAGGAACATCTCCGCACCATGCTACATCCACCCCCGTACATGACACACGCGCCCCACCAGAACCCGGTCCGCACAGGGCCGGCCACGCGGGACACTTCAGACACGCCTCCAATTCACATGCAATAAAGCCGTAAAGGCCAAACGTTTTCATCTTCTTGGAGGAAAAAAAAAAAAGAGGTTCAGCAGTACGGAGGCAGCAGCAAGACAAACAAACAAAAACAACCCAAGAAACCAAACACATTTGACAGTAAACAGAGAAGGTGTGTGTGTGTGTGTGCCGAGGTGCCGGTGTGTACGTGCGAGCGTGTGTGTGTGGGGGGGAGGCAGGTGGGTAGAGACACTTCCGCTCTATTACAGCCCTGTGAGTGATGTCACCCACCTCAGCCCAGGTCACATGACTGAGCCCCGTGTCTTTGGGGGGGGGGGGGGGGGGAATTGCAGAGGAACTCTGCCAACTGTCTTCTTACCGACCCGCAGGTTCTCCCCCACCCCCGTCCTCTCACTTTGCTCCTCAACACCTCTCTCCCCCCTCACTTCCTCTCACCCCACCCCTCACACACACACACACACACACACACACACACACACACACACACACACACACACACACACACACACCCCTGCCCCTCCCCTCCTTCCATATGTGGTGCGCATTATAACAAAACCTGCTTTGTTTTGTCAGTAAACACACAGCACATTTGGCACGTGATTAAATACTGAAAAATGCTTTAGGATTTAGACAAGCATTAAAAGCCTTTAAAATACTTTATATTCAATCTGCCCTTGTACTGTTGTTGCAGCTGTGACTGTGAACGTGTGAATTTGTGTGTGTGTGTGTGTGTGCTGTTTATCTCCCTCACACTACTCAGCCACTGAGTATAGGAAACATCTTCACAGGAGGGAAAAAAAAGCATTAATTTCATGGAGGAAAAAGACCAGGCTACATGGCAAATGTCCAAAATTCCCACTTAATTCTGAGGAATCCTGGAGATGTTCTGGGAATTGGCCAGGCCTGCAGTGGGACCAAACCCATAGGAATGGCCCAGAGGCTCGGGCTGCCGTAAAGCAGGTCTGCGGCGGGGGAAGTGGAGTGGAGGTGTAACTCAGGAAGGGCTTCAGGGGGTGAGATGTCTCCACCGGGAGCCCCCTGGACCCCCCCTCCCCCGCCTCCCAACACTCCTGCCCCCCCCCCAATCATCATAGATTGCATCATTAATGCATCAAAACAAAATGATTACCAACAAGCGCGCTGGGCCGTGGGGGGGCGCGCTGGGCCTGCCCCCCCCAAACCACCACCACCACAACGCTCCCAGGGAAGGCGAAGACATGGGCCTGGCTCCAAGCGATTGGGGGGGGGGGGGGGCTTTAAGATTCAAGCACACTGCTCAGGAGGAGGTAGAGCGCCACCTACAGGTCATCTGGGCAGACACAAACATCCCCTAATGGCCCCACAGACGGGTGCAGGCTAAAGAGATGGGCCCAAACAAACACATCGTTCATGACCCGTTTCAGATATATCGGACATCGAGGCCGAAAGATTACCACTACAGCCAGAGATAAAACAGCAACATTAATATCAAACAAAAAGAGGAAAATCACTAAACACAAAAATCAATATTCCGGGCTTTACTGCAAGGCTAATGAGGACATCATGTAGCATTTTCCCCACTTTATTTTCACTTAAATGAAGAATATATTTTTTTGAAGTGATTAAATTAGTGATGAAAATATTGGCTACTTTATTTGTTTAGCACAATTACAGTAATTAAAAACATTGCGTATCTCTCTCACACACACACAGTTAATACATAAATACACAAACAAAAACACACTTCTCTACTACAGCGCCACAGAGTTGCGAGATGGGAGCACCACAAATACCAAAAAACTGGGATGCTGCTCTTTAATTGGCCTACGCCGTTGTCTCCCGTGGCAGCGTTGCTAAGATCCCAGGGAGAGGGCCGCACCCCCTGGGAGGAGTTTCTAATTACCCACAAGTAGGCCTGGGATTATTTTGTAAATACCTGTTTACCGCGACGGCCTCCTGTGGCGCTGGGGAGAGTAGAATACTGTAAACACAGGCACTCGGGGACCTTCCGTGGGGGGGGGGGGGGGGGGGGGGGTGGGGGGGGGGGCAAACACAGAAACTGTGTGAGAGACGTCAGGCACAGCAGTGCTGCTACAAATCAGCTCAAAGACACATGCTTCAGCAGTGGAGTCACACAGACCCAAACCTCTTGTGCTGGCCTTTGTTTACACTGCAAACAAAAAGATCATCGACCTAAATCTCATCCTGCTGACCTTTGACCCCCCCCATGCCCTCAGCCCACCAGCGCCCGCCCCACCTACCCGGCCAGTTCACAAAATGGCCACCGTATTCAGCCTTCTGCTGCCAGGGCATCCGGAAGAGAGATGTGAAAATGAAACAAGCCCTCCCTCCCTCTCACAGTCACTTCCTGGAAATGCCTTTTCTGAGAATTGTGCTAAAATAGAAACTGAGAAATAGTAAAGAGGAGGAGGAGAAAGGTGCAAGAGAGAGAGAGAGAGAGAGAGAGAGAGAGAGAGAGAGAGAGAGAGAGAGAGAGATCACAAGCAGGAGACAGGCAGAGATAAATGAAGAGCTTGCGAGTGTGGAAGAGAACAAAGAAAACAGGGGAGAGAGAGAGAGAGAGAGAGAGAGAGAGAGAGAGAGAGAGAGAGAGAGAGAGAGAGAGAGAGAGAGAGAGGGTTCTGTAGCAAGAGATTAAACGAGTAAAGCAGAGAAGGGTGTGGAGGACGTAATGAACCCATGTGTGTCACTCTGGAAAGCTCACGATGGAGAGCCTCAGCAGGATAGTCCACGCTCCACAAACACACCCCACACTGCAGCCCTGGGGTGTGTGGGTTTGTGCACAGGGGGGGCTGGGTTCAGGGGCTCCAGCAGGCCCCGGGTGTGAGCAGGGTCACAGTGCAGGGAGGGTATGGGCCAAGCACGACTAAAAACAGCCTGGCATGTGCACCCCCTCCCCCACGGAGAGGCTCCCAGGCAGGCAGGGGCGACTGAGCGGCCCCTGCGAGTCCCAGCACGTAGCGCCAGACTCGGACACAAGACCACGCAAACCTGCCCCTCCCCACAAGAGTGGGGCACACTGACGGTAGCTTGCTTTGCAATTATTAAAAATATACTGAGAAATGGGTGCACACACACACACACACACACACACACACACACACACACACACACACACACACACACACACACACACACACACACACACACACACACACACACACACACACACACACACACACACACACACACACACACACACATACCTGACCTCAGCTCCCATCCTGTACCCAGACATACCCCAGCCCCACAGTGCAAACTTGACCTCAACTTCTATCTTCTACCAGCTCCCCAACACACACACACACACACACACACACACACACACACACACACACACACACACACACACACACACACACACACACACCCCCATGTGGGACTGCACCAGTCCCCATCCATGGGATTAAGAATAATAGGTTTCCTGACCTTTCTGGGAGCAGGTGAGCTACGGTAGCTGGGGCTGGGGATAGAGCTGCATTGAGAGGCTACCGCACCCTGGTGGGCGGGGTTGTGGAGCAGGGTAAACACGCTGCAGGCCCCGCCCCACTGCTACAGGCCCCACCCGACTGCTACAGGCCCCACCCTACTGCTAAGAAAAACCCAGAAAACTGATCTATATACTGACTGCATGTTTCTTGAAGGAACGTTACATGGCCACTGCCACTGACCAGGACTGTAGCTTTAAATAAGGGGCAACACGATGCTCTTCTGAACGGCTCACAGAAAGACGAGACTTAACACATTGTTCAACCAAGTGGAACACGAAAGCCCTGCTCACAACTCACTGGTCCCCCCAGCCGGCCCAAAGGACGGGATCACGGACAGTGCCGCACCCAGACGGTCCTACGGCCCGAGTGATGAAAAGCTCACCAGCTGCGTACATCTAGGGCCCTCGGTGACGAGCAGCTATGAGAACAGTTGAACGTCAAAATGCACACTAGTGATCAGTAGGGGACTGTGGTCCCCTTGGCCCAGGGGAGCAGTTGGGGTTAAGTGCCTTGCTGCAGTCATAGCCTTGGGCCTGGGGATGGAACCCACCAGCCTCCGTTCACAAGACGGGTTCCTGGTCCACCAGTCCATGACTGCCTTCCTACACCCTCTCAGCCCTGCTGGAGACCTACCACCACAAACACTTCTGCTTCTCTTAGTGTTTAGGGTGTGAAACACTCGCGCACACACAGGTGACGGGTGTCACGAGTCAGATCGGCGCAACGTTGCAGGTGTTACAGAACCGCAGGAATCCCTGACGTGTTCAGAATCCCTGAAATGTTCAGAATCTCTGACATGTTCAGAATCAACATGTTACAGAGAGTTAGAGAGCTCACCTGAAGGCATCTCCCACAATCTCCACCTCGCTGTCCGTCGAGGTGACGTTGATCTCCTCGTTGGCGGGGACAGGGGGCGCGGGCGTGGCCTCGATCACCACCACGTCTTCGTCCAACACACCTGAGGTGAAACAAACGACAAACCTCCATCAGTTCATCCCACAACAAGACGCAAACCGGGGGGGGGAAGGTAGAAAACCAAAAGCGAGGAAACCCCGGTGGTCAAGGGCCGCTCCACCATGCAGGATGTAGAGGTCAGCAACGCAATCTCAACCCGAAAGGAGGTCCCAGCAGAACAGATAAGCAAAGCAAAAATCGGCCTGGTAAAGAAAATGGCGCTGCCTGTCTTAAAATGCCAACATTCAGCTAGAGATCTCGACACAGAAGGGTGCTGAAGATTTGAACTTAAATTTTTATAAATTATGGGATCAACAGCAGGTTCCCCTGGAGATTATTTGATAACATGGGAGACTGAGACTAGTATGAGAAAATGATCTGAACGTCTATGGTCCTCTTTTTACTGTCTCCACTGAACACACACACACACACACACACACACACACACACACACACACACACACACACACACACACACACGGGTGAGGAGAGAGGCCTCCACTGTCTGCATTTAGGGCACCATGAGATCACCCTGTGATTAAAGTGCTTCAGATTGCAAATGCAATATTTGGCCATGTAAAAACACACGTCGAGAGACGCTTCGATGTTATTCAATGTGAGGTTATTAAAGACTGGCTGGTATAAAACCAAAATGACGTACATACGAGCTTGGACAGAACCATTACATCACAGCATGATCAGCACTGCAAAGACCAGTACTTAGAGAACGATTATCAAACAATACATTGCACGTGTCTATTTGTGTTCGTTGTGCAAGCCCTCTCTATCTGGCTTCTGATTGGCTATCGTTTGCCAGCTCTTACCCCAGCTCACATTCACACCAGGCCTGACCTCTGAAGAAGCTCAGGGTGTGTTCGAAAACAAGGTAACCACTGATTTAAGCCTGAAGAACAAGGAGAACATTGTGCCTTAACGCTGGTTATGAATGCTAACGTCACACCAGTCTAATGATATATGTATAAGACTTTGTGTGTGTGCTAATTTGGCATCAAAATGTCACCAACTTTGACTTTAAAACATTATTGGAAATATCCAATCTGAATTAGATAAAAACATTAACAGCACCGTGCTACATCTCCACGTTTGTGCTGTATTGCAGTATGTGTGTGTTTGTGTGTGTTTGTGTGTGGAGGCAGGTGAGGACTAGTGAGTGTGTGTGTGTGTGTGGAGGCAGGTGAAGACACTAGTGAGTGTGTGTGTGTGGAGGCAGGTGAGGACTAGTGAGTGAGTGAGTGTGTGAGGAGGCAGGTGAAGACTCTAGTGAGTGTGTGTGTGTGTGTGTGTGTGTGTGTGTGTGTGTGTGTGTGTGTGTGTGTGTGTGTGTGTGTGTGTGGCAGGCAAGGACTCTAGTGAGTGTGTGTGTAGGCAGGTGAGGACTCTAGTGAGTGTGTGTGTGTGTGTGTGTGTGGGCAGGTGAGGACTCTAGTGAGTGAGTGTGTGTGAGTGTGTGGGCAGGTGAGGACTCTAGTGAGTGAGTGTGTGTGTGTGTGTGTGTGTGTAGGCAGGTGAGGACTCTAGTGAGTGAGAGTGTGTGTGTGTGTGTGTGGGCAGGTGAGGACTCTAGTGAGTGGGAGTGTGTGTGTGTGTGTGTGTGTGTGTGGGCAGGTGAGGACTCTAGTGAGTGGGAGTGTGTGTGTGTGTGTGTGTGTGTGTGTGTGGGCAGGTGAGGACTCTAGTGAGTGGGTGTGTGTGTGTGTGTGTGTGTGTGTGTGTGTGGGCAGGTGAGGACTCTAGTGAGTGAGTGTGTGTGTGTGTGTGTGTGTGTGTATGTGTGTGCGGGCAGGCGAGGACTAGAGTGAGTGTGTGTGTAGGCAGGTGAGGACTCTAGTGAGTGAGAGTGTGTGTATGTGTGTGTGGGCAGGCGAGGACTAGAGTGAGTGTGTGTGTGTGTGTGTGTGTGTGTGTGTGTAGGCAGGTGAGGACTCTAGTGAGTGAGAGTGTGTGTGTGTGTGTGTAGGCAGGTGAGGACTCTAGTGAGTGAGAGTGTGTGTGTGTGTGTGTGGGCAGGTGAGGACTCTAGTGAGTGAGTGTGTGTGTGTGTGTGTATGTGTGTGTGGGCAGGCGAGGACTAGAGTGAGTGTGTGTGTGTGTGTGTGTGTGTGTGTGTGTGGGCAGGCGAGGACTCTAGTGAGTGTGTGTGTGTGTGTGTGTGTGTGTGTGTGTAGTCTAGTGAGTGTCCTCCTGGGGAGGTTGTTAGGGTAGTCAATCCTACAGAGTGCTTCTTCCTGTCGGCACCTCTCGCTGCAGCGGGCGCAAACAAGGGAGCACCGTGGTGATGGGGAACACGGCAACGGGCCCTAAGGCAACGGGCCCAGCGACGCTCGGCGTGTCACTGCACATCTCGTAACTAAACCCACCGCCCTCGACCACACGGCCACGCAGGCCGTCCTGTCTACGGCGTTTTCTCAATGCCGCGTCACAAGTGTGAGCCTTGCGTGTTTGGGATGGAGCGAACGCCAACACCGGCAGTCGGGTGTTGTCCCGAGCCTCTGCGGGAGGCGGTGTGGGTGTCTCTCCAGCCACGTCTGCAGGGCCAGGGTAGGAGCGGGTGAAGGCCAGGAGGCCTCCTTGTGGAGGATGGCACCACCAGAGGCACCACCAAACCCTCCATCCTCCCCAAAGCTTCCTGCAGGGGCTCGGGGGAACAGCTCAGGAGCCCTGCGGCCCTTTCCACCCACCTAGTTCCCATGGTGCGCGCACACACACACACACACACACACACACACACACGAGGAATGCAGAGACCACGTTGATACTGTTTTTCCATTCCACTTTCTGTGGCCTTCACATGACAACTTCAAAGCAAAGCCATACATTAGAATTCCATTATCCCTCACACACACACACACACACACACACACACACACACACACACACACACACACACACACACACACACACACACACACACACTGCACTAAGTTCTGGCCTCTGATGCTTGTAAAGGCATGCATAAAAGAGCACAAACACTAAATATAAGAAGGACCTTTCCCAGAAAGACAACTCCTGTAGGGGGCAGAGGGAGAGCAGAGAGATCGGCCCTGTGCCGTATACGAGTATGTGAACAGTGTGAACAGGAGTGAGTAAATGTCTCCCATGAAAGGGAGGAGAGAGAAAGAGGGAGAGAGAAGGAGGGAGAGAGAGAAAATACAGGGAGACTGAAAGAGTGTGAGGTGACAGAGCAAATCTGAAACATAGAAAGGAGAGCATAGAATATTTGTGAAAGGAGGGTGTGTGTGTACAAGAGACAAACTGCAATGTGTGTGTGTGTGTGTGTGTGTGTGTGTGTGTGTGTGTGTGTACGTACGAACGAGTGTGTTTTCACCAGCAGCGCTGAGCCTGATGGGCTATAAAGCACCAGGAGAGCTGGTTTACTCCACTGTCCGCACACGCACCCTAAGCCTCGTGTGTCAGCCATTAAACAGGCCAGTGAACGCCGCTCCGTAAATTAACTAATGACGTTCCAACAACTTCCTTGATGACCGAACTAGGAGAGAGAGAGACGGCCGATCTTCCCAACCCACCACCGCGAACGTTACCATATCACCACGACGCAATCTTCTTAAGTAAGTCTGCAGACAAACCAACTCGTGCTGCTTTTTATTTATCGTTTCCAGCTTTTAGTCTAAACCTCGGGCAAACTGCCCACGTAAGAAACGGTTCTCAGAGACTCAAACGTCCCCTGGCAAAAGGCCTGCCTTACAATACACTGCAGCGGTACGCACCACCCCGGCCGGGGGTCCCGACAGACTAATCTGGACCGCTGGGAACGCGCGCGAGACGAGAAGCTTCCGGAAGGGCGGGCGAGGGAGAGACGTTTACCTGAGGCCACGGTGTTGCCGCTTGCTTGGCTCCCACTGCTCCCGCTGCTGACGCCCACGTAGAGTTCGTCCTCCCCCTCCGTGGAGGAGGACGAGGAGGAGTCCGAGGTGAGCTCCTCGCTGGAGCTGCTCGTGCTGTGCAGGAGCGCGTACTTCCTGCGGGCGATCACCTCCCTCTTTTTCCTCTGCAGCATCAGACGCTCCTTCTGCTTCGGGGTCCGCGGAGCTCCGCCCCCGGCCCCGCCCTTGGCGAAGCGCTTCCGGCTGAGCGGCCGGCGCGGACCCGGGCAGGGCCGCTTCACGTGGCTGCCCTCCGGCTCCAGCCGTGCCCACTTGTGCGAGCGGCCCGTGCGGGGCCGGGCCAGCAGAGGCCGGATGCCTTGGGCCGGGGCGCCCGCGGAGCCCGCCGAGGCCGGGGCGGACACCCTCACGTGGGCCAGCGTGGGCTGCCGGCCAGCCCTGTCCTCCTCCGAGCTGAGTGTGTCCGAGTCTCCGAATCGCAAGCTAGAGGAGGGCGAGGAGGCACAGTCGCTGAAAGAGGACTCGGGCTGCCTCTCGTCCTCGCTCCTCGGGTCCAACAGCGCCGCCCTGTGGCGGGGAGGCGCGAGCGTCTCGCCCACACGCCCTTCCTTGAAGGAACAGTCCGAGGGCCCGGCTTGCTGGCTCTTTCGCTTCTTGCGGCCCGCCAGGCCTCTGTCCGAGTCTCTGCGGCCCCCCGTCTCTCGCAGGGGTCGGTGACGGGCATCGGCGCACAGCGGGGCGAACTCGCTGCCCGCCTTGCCCATCACTTCCACCTCCGCCGGGAAGCTCTTGGCCGTTTCCATGGGCTCGGGGTTCCCCAGAGGGACCTTCAGGGTCTCCTGTTTGCGGCGTGCGTCGGACGGGACCTCACTCTTCATCGTGATTGGCCCGCGTAGGAGAGGAACTGTAGACGCGCCCAGCAGTTCCTATGTGTCCATCAGCGGCAAAAGAGCCCTCCCACAACTGTAAGGAAGAGAAGAGAAGACGGAGATGAAGACACTGTAAACAAACACAAACCACAAAAAAGGAGGTTCGGCTCCATCCCAGAATTCCAACACGAGTGAGCCTGCACTGTAATCCCAGTCTCAGCGCCGCTGGGGGGGGGGGGGGGGGGGGGGTGAAAGCGAAGGAGACGGAGGGAAAGATAAAGTCATCAGTGCTTTTCCATTCACTGAGGGAAAACAAACAGGCCGGCGCCCGTCCTCTGCCCGACAGCTCGCACACGCCGCTAATGCAATAAATCTAGAGAGCTACGGGATAATGGGCCCAGGAACATTACAGGCCGCACTCCCCACCTCCTTTGTTTTATGTCCTATGATAACAGCACACAGGAAAGGAGGAGCCTGCGTCTCCCAGTCAGCGGAGGGCAGTGTGCGCTGGAGGAAGCCGCCTGGCGTATCACTGCACACGCCGCCTCTCGGTTCCCCTATGCTTTCAGAGCTCCTATTTGTTTGTTTTGGTTGGGGCTGGAGGCCCCGCAGCCCATGCAAATTAAAAACGGTTCGGAATAAAACCTCGTTTAAAGGCAGCTCTATGCATTAAGCATATGTAACAGTTGGGAGAAAAATGTCACGATTATGAAGTGACTTCCACACCGACTCTTCCTGTTCTTTTCCTGACAGCTTCATACTTCTGCCTTGTGCAACCGCCCAGCCCATGACTGCTGCTCTCTCGCTAATTGTAATCTCAGCACAATAGCAAAACCCCAACCGTCCAGCCCACAGTGTCTACAACCACTGTTTGCACCCCCATTACCTACTGTAGCCCAGCTCCCTTAGTGAAGAGCCTGCGTCTACTGTAGCCCAGCTCCCTTAGTGAAGAGCCTGCGTCTACTGTAGCCCAGCTCCCTTAGTGAAGAGCCTGCGTCTACTGTAGCCCAGCTCCCTTAGTGAAGAGCCTGCGTCTACTGTAGCCCAGCTCCCTTAGTGAAGAGCCTGCGTCTACTGTAGCCCAGCTCCCTTAGTGAAGAGCCTGCGTCTACTGTAGCCCAGCTCCCTTAGTGAAGAGCCTGCGTCTACTGTAGCCCAGCTCCCTTAGTGAACAGCCTGCGTCTACTGTAGCCCAGCTCCCTTAGTGAACAGCCTGCGTCTACTGTAGCCCAGCTCCCTTAGTGAACAGCCTGGGCCTACTGTAGCCCAGCTCCCTTAGTGAAGAGCCTGCGTCTACTGTAGCCCAGCTCCCTTAGTGAAGAGCCTGCGTCTACTGTAGCCCAGCTCCCTTAGTGAAGAGCCTGCGTCTACTGTAGCCCAGCTCCCTTAGTGAACAGCCTGCGTCTACTGTAGCCCAGCTCCCTTAGTGAACAGCCTGCGTCTACTGTAGCCCAGCTCCCTTAGTGAACAGCCTGCGTCTACTGTAGCCCAGCTCCCTTAGTGAACAGCCTGCGTCTACTGTAGCCCAGCTCCCTTAGTGAACAGCCTGCGTCTACTGTAGCCCAGCTCCCTTAGTGAACAGCCTGCGTCTACTGTAGCCCAGCTCCCTTAGTGAACAGCCTGCGTCTACTGTAGCCCAGCTCCCTTAGTGAAGAGCCTGCGTCTACTGTAGCCCAGCTCCCTTAGTGAAGAGCCTGCGTCTACTGTAGCCCAGCTCCCTTAGTGAAGAGCCTGCGTCTACTGTAGCCCAGCTCCCTTAGTGAAGAGCCTGCGTCTACTGTAGCCCAGCTCCCTTAGTGAAGAGCCTGCGTCTACTGTAGCCCAGCTCCCTTAGTGAAGAGCCTGCGTCTACTGTAGCCCAGCTCCCTTAGTGAAGAGCCTGCGTCTACTGTAGCCCAGCTCCCTTAGTGAAGAGCCTGCGTCTACTGTAGCCCAGCTCCCTTAGTGAAGAGCCTGCGTCTACTGTAGCCCAGCTCCCTTAGTGAAGAGCCTGCGTCTACTGTAGCCCAGCTCCCTTAGTGAAGAGCCTGCGTCTACTGTAGCCCAGCTCCCTTAGTGAAGAGCCTGCGTCTACTGTAGCCCAGCTCCCTTAGTGAAGAGCCTGCGTCTACTGTAGCCCAGCTCCCTTAGTGAAGAGCCTGCATCTACTGTAGCCCAGCTCCCTTACGGCGCATTTCCACTAGGGCCTGCTTGGCGCGGTACGGTTCGATTCGTGACGGTTTGTGAGTGTTTCCATTAGTACCAGGTACCAGTTTGCCGGTACCTTCAGGTACTATTTTCGTACCTACTCGCTCGAGGTTCTAACCGTTCCAAAGCGGTACAGTTCTGTGATGTGGAGGAACAGCATGACACTGATTGGCCAGGGAGTGTCGTCACAGGTTGCGTCACAGGAGAGCGACTCCTCCGCTATCGCCATCTTGTCCATTGTTGTACGGTGTTGTGGACGCATACAAATGATGTCACGACACTACAACCCGCGCGCCAACAGCGACTCCACCCACATTGTGGTGGTCCACCATTGTAATGGAAACACAACGCGACCGTACCGCTCCGTTGCGAATCGATCCGTATCTAACCGTACTGCGCCAAGCAGGCCCATGTGGAAATGCGCCATTAGTGAACAGCCTGGGCCAGATCTTGGCCCCAATACAGGTCAAAGCGAGGCCCGGCATGTCCGTGCCACTAAACAGCAACAGTCTGTCTGCAGAGGTATGTCATTCCTGTTCATCAGCCTGTTTCTTGCTGTGACGGAAGAGCAGCATGCCTAAAGACAGTTGTGCTATCTGCCCTATGGATTCAGTAAATATTCTCCCATATGGAAATATTTGGAAAGTATATTATATATAATATAGTGGAAAGGGCAGACAAGCCAGTGAAGGCAAGGGCCTTCAGCTATATTAAAAAAAGGCAGTATCTTTTAAAAAAAAAAAAGGGAAAAAAAAAATAATAATCGCATGTTGGTGTTTTTTCTGTATTTTACTTCCAGAGCCACTCCCCATCCCCACTTCTCAACATGATTACGATAGATCAGCCAGTCCTGGCTTCTAAAATAAGTCTAAAACGCAACAGCAAAATAACTTGAGTCCACTTTGCAAAAGGCTTATCTGTAGCGCACAAAGAAGCTGGTGCTGGGAATAGAATGTCATGAGAGGTCAAACTGGAGGCCTGAGTGAAGAGGCCATGGGAAGCACAGGACACCACTACATTTGCACCAGCTCTCTCTCTCTCTCTCTCTCTCTCTCTCTCTCTCTCTCAGGCATGCTCTCCCTTGCCTGAAAGCAGGCTGGTGTAAAAAGAGGGGAAAAAAAAACATGCCTCTCAGCCCCACTGAAACTGCACAGTGGATTTACCCAATGACGGGCAAGTCATTCTTTCCTACAACACACACAAACAAAAACAACCGACCATGGAGTATGTATGAGATTCGATGTAGAGGTCAAGCGTAGTCTTCTTATGATGCATGTAGTGGTTTAAAACCTTATAATAAAAGATGCCACTGGTAAGATAGTGGAGTGCTATCCCAGACTCCCCCGGGGCTCACCCTGTGAGCCTGCATCGCGCCGCTGTGCTGTGGAACAAAGTGCATGCTGCCCCAAGGGGGCTCACAGCAGCGGCGCCCCCTGGCACCAAGGTGGATACAGATTTCAGAACGTAGAGGATTGTGAGAGACTGTTTTAATTCCCTCCCCAAGGATTGCTGTGTAGATCCTATAGATGTTCAGCTACTTTGCTGGTAGCAAAACATAGAATGTGGGAGCATTCTATCGCACGGCAGCTCAAAGTACACCGTGTACTGTAAACGTACATAGAAATATTTGTGTGTTTATTATGATGTGAATCAACATAAAATAGTACTTATTCAGCACTTGAGGAAATAATTTCTGCAACAGAGAGAGAGAGGTTTTTGTTGTCGTTTTTGGTTAAAATTGAGAAATGAATCAGCTTCAATTTTAGACTTCCTTGCTAATTTACTTTTATTGGAATCATGTGAAATTAAATTCAGGGTAATGCAATAACGTGGTATTGCCAACGCTGCCACAGTTACAGAAATATTCTCACATCTCTGTCCAAGGGCTTTCATCAGGTTCAACACAGTCAATACATTTATGATCTGTATAAATGCATCTGTGATTATTCGTTAGCTGGAAAAACACACAAACGTGGCGTGTACGAAATCAGCGGGGCTGGCGTCGTTAACGAAACACCGACACCAGAGAAAGGTCACGGTAACGTGTGGCACGAAGGCAACAGAACTGACCACCACTTAACCCCGAGAACGAACCGGGTCATTGATCAGGCCCCGCCACCCAACACCTGCACAAAGTCAGACATTTACCAGTAAAAACCAGCCCCAAAGGAAGCAACGTGGATCCAAACTGCTGGTGAAGGCTGGTTATTTCACATCAGAAAAAGAAATCAGGTGTGAACAAACGCAGGAAACGAGTACTTTAAACCCAGGTTCGTCTCAGAGCCGACCACCAGAACTCAGGACGGCCGCTTCGTGCTTTAGCGAGAGCACGAAAACAAACGTCTCTATCACGGCCAGACACACAGCGACGTTTTCAGTCCGGGATCCTCTCAAGTAAAACAAGATAACAATATGTTGTATACGGTTCTGTGTAGATGTACTCGGGTTATAATAATTTACCAAAGTGAGGAAAAAACGAAAGAAAAACAACGAGTATTGGCTTCTCGCAGCCGCTACAACTGAACTGGGCCTGGGCGTCGTGGAGCAGGGCGCTCCGCTCGCAGCTACCGAGCCGAACAATAGCTGCGCGGTACTGGCCGTCGACTTCACAAGCACCCGACTAGACCCGCCGCTTACCTCGCCACACTTTTACCGACGCTCTTCTCCGCCCCGAGTCCTTCCCCGGGGCATACGGACCACCGCTCGTCGAAACGGGCAGGGGAGTTGAGAAGCGAGTGAACCGTCAAGTGGGGGGGGGGGGGGGTTGTGAAACTGTGACAAGTCACACAAGAAAAAAGCCCCAAAAAAGGGCCGAGGTTAGCCGAGCGGCTAACGGGCCCGCGTTAGCTTAGCGGCTATCTCGACGATTCGCGATTTTAAAAAAACAAACAAAAAAAACGTTTTCTTAAAACAAGGCGAGCGAACGGCGATCGAGTCTTGTGTGTTTGTCAAATACGACGAGAAATTCCTCCTGGTTTTCCGTCGGGTCCGAGATGAAGTGCCCGTTCCTGCCTCGTCGAGGCGTCCATTACGCCGTTGTTTATAGACGGGAGTCGAAACTCGCTCGCTCGCTCGCGCGTACCTCGCTCGCTCGCTCGCTCGCGCTGGACCTGTATGCAAATGAGCGAATTCTACCAGAGGAAATGTTTTCGACACTTTTGCGACATGTTCCCACGCTTGACGATAGCGACGCACAAAAAAAACTCCCGAGTTGACGAAGATGAGATTTAAACAGGTTTAATTTAACGCGGTGCGTCAGTACAATCAGGGGTTTTATTGGTTCGTTTTAAGAAACGATGAAAGAGTCACTTGACTGTAAATAAAATACAGCGATAATGCCTGTTACTTTTATACTTACGAACCATGGCGCATGGTGCCCTCTAGTGGACGTCTCAGAATGGTCATATGCGGGAATTTCAACATAAACACAGGCCCCTTTAAACGCATGGTTTTGTTATATGAATAATCATTTAATAAACATTACTCGGGTTTTAAAACGGATTTACGTTCGATTTCGATGTGTGGGATAAGGAGTCAAACCCAAGGGGTTTATCTTAATGTTTGTCTACATTTGTTGATCAGTTATAAATCTAAGGTTTTATTTTGTATTATCTATTTCCTTTCAAATCGACAGTCCTATTCATGTTCTATGTAACCTTTTAAAAACTTCCTGAGGTGAAAGATCTCGAGATCGAAGTGCTCTCATTGAACTCTTATATACGAAGCACTTTTCATTGCCATTATATTGGAAATGTACAATGTAGCCTATACTTGACTTGCTTAACCTATTAGGAGGTCTATACAACACGATTAATGTAATGACACATCGTTATAGTGAAAAGCATCAGATCAAAAATAAAGATTCTACCATATAATTAATAATAAAAAATAAAAAAATCTTTTCATTTCTCTTTATCAATGTGGTTTCAGGGGAATCTGATGTATGAAGTAAT
Source organism: Brachyhypopomus gauderio (assembly GCF_052324685.1). NCBI lineage: Eukaryota > Metazoa > Chordata > Actinopteri > Gymnotiformes > Hypopomidae > Brachyhypopomus > Brachyhypopomus gauderio. The sequence goes on along the minus strand of NC_135211.1, from coordinate 12,305,977 downwards.
TATACAGGCTTTAATATATATATATATATATATATATATATATATATATATATATATATATATATATATATATATATATATATATTTATTTAATGTCTATCTTATATGTAGTGTCCTATGTATTGTATAGCAATTCACAGTTAAATTTGATGGTCACTTAGATTTCAGTAAACAAGAATACACAGGAACGTGTCACAATACCTAAAACAGTCTCCCAAATGTATATTTTTCTTAGTCGCGTAGTGCAAAAACACCGTAGAACAATACATTTCGTTTTCAAGCACGACGCACAACACATTTCGGAATATAGCGCAATCACTTTGATTACATATGCAGCACCACTGTTTGCACAAGAAACGAGACGTAAGCTTGCGCCGAGAGCCATTCTCTTACGAGGGCGTAAAAGACCCGCAACCGCTTCGTCCGTAACCAATCAGACGTGCGCGTCCTGCGACGCCGTATCCAATGGGAGACGAGGGAGCGGTATTTGAATCGAGGATGCGGTCCGTCGAGTCGAATTGTTCGACTACTCCATATAGTAAAGCCACGACGAGAGCAGAGATAAACAAACTCGTGTGACGTCTTTTTAAGGGTTTCTAACCAAAGATAATCGAAGCAAGCGACTCGGCATGGAAACTCGCGCTATTGTGAGTATTTGGAGGAAATAAAATGACGAATATTTTGTCCTTGTACGAGTGTTTGGACTCTTGCTGTTACAGGTTCCTAGACTAACTAGTTGAGTAGTTAACGTTGTTTAGATTCATATTCCGTCGAGCCTTTTGCACTTCCTAAAACCAAGAATTTCGTTAAAGCACCGTAATGTGGAGAACGCCGTACGAGCCGGTGGAAAAGCCGGGGCCGTTAATGCTGGAGCAAGAAGGGCCGTTTTGGGCGAGCGGTGCAATTTTACCTCCAAACCCAAGAAGGCCGCGGTACGTGCGTCGACTTTTTTGGTTTCTACAACTTATTCGACTCTCTCCTCCCTGAATTTAACTCCATATTTACGTGCCTTTTTTTGTGTACAGACGGCCAAGTCGAAGGTTCAGCCGTCTGCTGTGCAGCCTCAACCCAAACGTGCTCTTTCGGTGTCGGACGTCCTCCCCCCCGCTGCGGTTACTCTCCCGGCGCACGGCGACGTGTCCATGAAGGAGGAGGACGAGCTGTGTCGGGCTTTCTCCGACGCGCTCTGTCCCATCGAGGATATCGACAAGGGCGATGCCGAAATGCCCCTGCTGTGCTCTGAATACGTAAAGGACATTTACGTGTACCTCCGAAGCCTTGAGGTGCGTAAACTGCAAACCGACAAACGTAGTTTTTTTGCGTTCAGAGCGTCTTGCTTGAATTGTCGTGTGTTGCAGGCACGCCAGGCGATTCGGCCCCGATACATGGAGGGGTATGAGATCAGTGAGCGCATGCGCACTCTTCTGATTGACTGGCTCATCCAGGTGCACTCCAGGTTTCAACTGCTCCAGGAAACCTTGTACATGACTGTGGCCATCCTTGATCGCTTCCTTCAGGTAAAACCTGTCAAAGGCAGAAATACTGCATTTCTCTCATCCTACCAAATGCCAACACTATATCTTTATCTATACAGGTACATCCAATGACACGAAATAAGCTGCAGCTAGCGGGGGTTACTGCTATGCTGATAGCTTGTAAATATGAAGAGATGTACGTACCGGAGGTTGGAGACTTTGCCTACATCACAGACAATGCGTTTTCCAAGTCCCAGATCCGAGAGATGGAGTGTCTCATTCTCAGACAGTTGAACTTTGAGCTTGGGCGCCCTCTTCCTCTTCACTTCCTCAGAAGAGCTTCAAAAGCGGGAAATGTAAGAGCTGACCACTGACTATCCATGGAAGTCTATAAACTATGAAGGAAGCATCCTCCTTGTATAGGGATACGGTGTCTTGCACACACCCCCCCCCCCCCCCCCCCCTTGCACAACTTGGTTGCTTTAATATACATATGTATGTGTGTGCTCTGGATTTTTATTGCTTCTGGGACACAGGGTTGAGCATGTGAATTCTGTTGCTGTCCGTGTCTTACGTTTTGCTTTATCCCTTCTCCAGGCGGATGCCGAGAAGCACACACTTGCAAAGTACTTCCTTGAACTAACCCTGCTAGACTACGACATGGTCCACTACCATCCATCAGAGACCGGTGCTGCTGCCCTCTGTCTGTCTCAGCTTGTGCTTGATGAGCAGAAATGGGTAAGGCTTGCAGCATGACCTGCAGTGAGGTTTGGGGGGGGGGGGGGGGGGGGGTAAAGGCATTGGTTGCCTAACGTACGCCTTCCTGTCAAGTCTCCAACACAGGAACACTACACGACGTACAGCGAGGCTCACCTGAAGCCCATAATGCAGCACATGGCCAAAAATGTGTTCAAGGTTAACGAGGGGCTCTCAAAATACGTGGTAGGTCCAGCCTGAGCGGCCAAGCCCTTTTCTCTGCAGCTTTGCCCCATCTCTGCTCCGTCCTGATCTTGTACCCCCCCCCCCCCTGCAGGCGGTGAAGAAAAAGTACTCTAGCAGCAAACTAATGAAGGTGGGCCTGCTGCCACAGCTGAAGACGGCCCTAATTAAGGACCTCGCCGCACCCTTGCTGCCAACCTCCTGAGGTGCATGTTTGGTATTTTAAGACAATGACTACTGATCTGCACTTTATTCCCAATCAGTCATTGGAGATGGACTGCTGCTTTTAATGAGTGTATATATGCGAATAAGAATGGGTGTATGTATGCAAATGTTTGGGGTTTTTTATATATATACATTTGACCATTTTACAAACACTTGCCACTAGTGATTTAAATTTGTTTTTACTGGTCTTTTTTGAATGTTTAATTGTCCAGAACCTAAATGTCACCACTGTTGGTGTTGATCATTTCAATAAAAGTCTCAACATGTTCTTACTAAATGTAGTTATGGTTTGCTACTATTTCAGAATTTAAGCCAATGTGATCTATTTGTTCCGTGCTACAGTGGGATGCTAAAGTTTGGGCACGCTTGTTAATTTTCCTGATTTACCTTTATAAGTCATTGACTATTTGGATAAAAATTTCAGTTATATCATATAGGGGACAAACACTGTCATATTTGAGAGGTGAAATGAAGTTTATGATTTACAGAAAGTGCAAAAATTGTCTAAACAAAAATAGGCAGGTGCATAAGTTTGGGCACTGTCATTTTATTGATTTCAAAACCTTTAGAACTAATTATTAGAACTCAAATTTGGTTGGGTAAGTTCAGTGACCCTTGACCTCCATACAGAGGTGACTCCAATTATTATGAGAGGGTGGTTAAGGTTGGCAATTGTATGGTTTTCTCCTCTTTGCATCTTCTCTGAAGAGTCACAGCATGGGAGATTCAAACCACTTTCAAATGACCTGAAAACAGATTGTTCAGTTATGGTTTAGGGGAAGTATACAGAAAGCTAGGTCAGAGATTTCAGCCGTGTGACAATGGCCCTAAACACTGCTCAACATCTAAGACATTCATGCAGAGGAACAAGTATACCATTCTGGAATGGCCATTTCAGTCCCCAGTCCTGAAGCTTATTGAAAAGCTTTGGTGTCTCTTCGAGAGCTTTCCATGCTCGCAAACCTGAATGAACTAGAGATGTTGTGTAAAGAATGGTCTAAAATACCTTCAGCCACAAACAAGACTCATTAGAAGCTATAGGAGGCGTTTAGTGGCTGTTATATCTGCAAAAGTAGGATCTACAAAATATTAAGGGTTTTTTTTTTTTTTTTTTTTTTTGGGTGCCCAAATTTGTGCACCTGCCTATTTTTGTTTAAACAATTATTGCACACTTTATGTAAATCATATAAACTTCATTTCACTTCTCAAATATCACTGTCCCCTATATGATATATTTAACTGAATTTTTTTATCCAAACATTCAATGATTTATCAAGGTAAATCAGGAAAATTAACATGCGTGCCCAAACTTTCGCATCCCACTGTATGTTAATCTTGGGTTACACTTGGTGTGCTCATCAGCAGCTTCATGAAACCAGTTTGACCAGTTAGTTTATGGGCTGGCTGTAGAATCGTGTGGTTTTGGATGCATTCCTAAAGATGGAGGCTTTTCAGTGGGAGGCACCTGCCTTTAAATTCAAGCTGTTGGAGTAAACCTTTCAACTTCAGGCTGGAATTTTGGTTCTGGGAAGGTGCAAATCACATGTGGTCTTTGCAAGCTTCCCATTGGTCCTCCCTCCACACTTTTAAAACATGGTGCATGTAAAGGCATTAGGGGGTTGCTGAAGTTCAGATATGACCACCAGATATCTGGCTACCAATGAGGAGCTGGAGTAAGATTTTGTGTAGGGTAACGTGTAAATGGCAAGGAACTGCTTTTAATCAGGAGATGAGGGGCCCTGTCATTGTGGTAATGACATTATTTAAAAATGGAAAATATGTGCTGAATAGAATATGAAATATACATTAATGCACCAGACAAATGATTGACTTGAAAGACACTCAGGTCGTTGGAATGTATTTGGTCATCAAATGTTGACAGTGAAGATGGACAGTCATCTGCTTACAAATATTTATGCTTCATGGTTAAAGTAGTATACAAAATTTGTCCTAGATACATGATAAATGCCTGTATATGTAAACAGGACTGTTTCTGAAACAATCCCTTTTAGCAATCATAACATCTTTGGCAAACCATATATTTATATATATCAAAATCCCTATGCTGGTTCGCCTGCTCGTGTCCCAACTGATCAGTACAAATCTTACTGATAAAGTGCTTTAAGCCCCATGCAGTGCACATACTGCATGCTTCTGCAGTAACAAATGTGCTCCTTGTGCCTTGGGCTTTCATTTACTTCTGATAATTAATGCATAAAAACTATTTCCCTCCCAAAGGCAGTAATAAAGGGAAAACTAGAGGTATTAGCAGCAAAACATTCCCTACTAAAACCATAGACATGAAGATAAAGCTACAAAAGATTATACATCACAAAACAGCAGGTGGATCTACAGAAAAAGCACCTTCATTTACATATCAATCCTTTCTGTTGAAAAGCAAAGAAAATTTTAAGATCTTAGATACAAGAAACGCTTCATGTCTTCAAATGACCTAAATCACTTAAATATTACTGATGGCCAACCCAAAAAAAAGAGAAGAAAAAACACTAGAAGCTATAAATACAATAAATAGTTTGATCAGTGCTCACAGGGACCGTGTATCACTAAGCCCTGGAGAGAGAGGTCTGCCCGCTGGCATCCTGGGTTTTGGAAAAGTGCAGGAACCCCCAGCAAACCAGGCCCGCTGATCCAGCGTTGGGTGCAGTTCCTGTCGGGCACGCGTCTTTCCCCTCCCACCCCCACCACGCCGGGAGTCTCCTGAGGTACGTGAGATTCTCTGCGCCGATTCTCCGCGGCCGACGGCAGGGCAGAGTTAGATTTTGGTGACGTAGTTGTTGGGGAAGAGTCCCTGCTTGCCTCTCAGTCTCCCCGTCCACCAGCCGGAGGCATCTGCAGCAAAAAACACGCCGACGGTAAAACGTGTGCGTGTGGTTTTTAGCTTTGACGAACGCACTGTGATCGTAGCTCACCTTCCGCAATGATTTCGATGACGTCGTCGGCGTTGAAGCTGAGCTCATCCGTGTCCTGGGCGTCGTAGGCGTACAGGGCTTTGCAATGGGGCACGTTCGGCTTGGGCTTGGGGGCGGGCTTTGGTCGGCCGCCTCCTGGGGGGGGCCTGTTGGTGGACTGCCTGTGAGCCCTGCGATGGAACAGGGGGATAGGTAAACAAGACGCAGGGCGCGTGGGCCTGCTCCGGGGGGGTGAAGTTAACCATGCTATCAGCTGCATGTACAAGACCTTATACATTCACCAGTCCCTTCTTTTAGAAACATCCTGTGGGTGTACAGTTAGGCTATCACCCATCTTTTTACTCTACAGTTAGCCACCCTCTTGACTTTCAGTGATCTCTAAAACCAACACTGCTACACATGATAACTTCGACCGGCTCAACAATCACACCCACACCACTACCATGTCAATGTTAATGGAGTGTTGGTCCACAACAACAATACACGGAGAGCAGTGGTTTGAAGAAATGGACACATTGCGCAAGTTAACAGTTGAGTTACAGTCTGTAAAGTACACTTAAATTCACTCATAAGATAAGTATGCCTTATAAAGGTATCTGTAGGTCCAAGGTAGTATAAATAAATGACTGGTGTATGTATTTCTTTGTCCTTGGATGGAATTCACAACAATGTGTGCTTCATTTTCAAACCAACTTTTAGGTTGCTAGTTTGTATGTTCACCACAAGGTGGTGACACATACAAATATATTGCAAAGGCACTAAAGACAAAAAGGGTGAACAGACTAGAGATATATTGAAGCAATAAAGGAGTGTACAAAGCAATCACCAATAAAAGTGAATAGCCAAAGTGAATAACTAATAAAAAAAATTCAAATGCAAATTTGTCAAATGTAAAAATATCAAAACTCAAATGTAATCAAATTTAAGTCAGTGGTGAAACCGCTCCTCAGAATCACCTCAGGAACCGAAACGTTTGTGAAGCGCTTTAGCAAATCAGCACCAGCCCGTCAGCAGGAGACCAGAGTGCAGAGAGCTGCTCTGGGGACCTTGCAGGTCTGTGGGATTGATGCAGGCCCCAAGAGAGGTTCACCAACACCACAGAAAAGCCCGGAACAGATAGTGATTCAAATTCCAAACTCCCTTAACCTCTGCAATGGCTCCATGTTGGGTGATCTGAGGTAACCAGATGAAGATTTCACTTATTTAACATATACACGTTAAGCAATGAATGAGGTTCCTCCTTTCATGGTGAAAACCAACACAAAAATGAGGCCTCAGATCGGGGTAGGGGTGTGGCATCTGGTACCAGTTTAATAAATGTGGTATTCTCAACAGTTTTCTGGTCCTTTTTAGTTCAATCCACAGAAATGCAGTGAGCTGGAGACATCCACTGTGAGGAGGATAAGGGTTTTGGAATTGGACATGTCTGTCAAGTCTTGCCTACAGCAGGCAGGAGGTATAACCACAACCAGCCCAGCACCATCATTGATGTGCAGGCGGACACACACTCACACATACTAGCGCACACACACTCTCACGCACACACACATACACACAGTCTCTCACGCAGACTCACATTTCTCCGTTTGCAGATGGCCGTTGGTTTCTGTTACAGTAAAAAGATCCATTAGTTGTGATACACACTGGTGCTCTCTGTGTGTCTATGAGCACTGTGTTTCTAGCACTGTGAATCTCTATAATGTATACTGAATGTGCGAAAGAAGAGACAGGCTGTGTGTTTTCTGTGTGTTCTCGCGTGCACGCACTCACCCTGCGGCTCCCTGGTCAGGCACTCTGAGGCAGTCCAGATTGGGCTGTTGGGGAGCCTGCTTGCTGCCTCTGCTCTTCAGCTGATTGGCTGAGACAGGCAGGAAGGGGCGGGCTTGGTTGCCGGGCGCCGACCGCTGGCTGTGGTGCTGCTGGCTTCTTTGACTGAGATCATGACTGGCGTTCTTCAGCCCGCCATTCTGATGAGCGACTGGAATTACATGTCATCCTCACTGTGAGTGCCAATAAGAAAGGTGTGTGTGTGTGTGTGTGTGTGTGTGTGTGTGTGGTTACTGGGAAGCGATGTTAACTGACAGAGAGTATGTAACGTGTAAGGTACCTGGAGGTCCAGGAGCGACCCGCGAGGGGGTGTGGTGTCGTGGTCTGGACCCAGAGGAGCGGCTCTGACTGGGGCCTTTCTTGGTGGGACCTGGAGAAAATGGCTCATAGTTACAAACATTATAAGTACTGAAGAACCTGTCCCAAAGAAGCTGAGGTACATCTTCAATGCATGTATTTAATCAATACTCAAAAGTCAAACATCTCTTTATCAAAGATCCTTGTCTAACCGCAGAGCTATAGTCTGAGTGAGCTTACACTCTCGGACACACACACGCGCGTGCATGGGGATACTCACGGGAGTTCTTTGGCAGGCCCGGTCCAATGCTGACCTGCAGCGTCTTATTGGAGGGCTTGAGCAAAGCAGTGTCGCCCTGACCCTGAATGAACTGCACCTGTCGAGAACCTCCAGCACTCCACGGACCCCAGCTCTCTTTTTTCAGCTTCATCTCCAACCTGAACACACACACACACACACACACACACACACAGGCTGTGATAACAGAATGAAAACTGATAGCGGTAAGACCCTCTCAAAGCATCCACGCTGGCAGGGCGTGCGAGTTCCACCACACACATGTAGTGGGTGAATATGTACGCAACACTCACGTGTTGCCAAATTTGATAGGCAGCTTCTTCTGGGTCTTCTCCTCGAACCTGCGTGACAGCAGACTGAGGAACTCCGTCTTGAACACGCACTCGAGCAAACTGTCGTACTCCTGCTCGTGCAGTATGAGAAAGTCGTCCTGCAAAGTACTACAGAAGAAGAGAAAGAGAGAATGAGGTGGAGAGAGGGAGCTCAACAGCTGTTTTTTCAAATGGAAAATATCAGTGCTTCACATCAGCGTTCAATTTTAAATTCATATGCCAATTAACATATTCATTTCTCTCATGAATATTCATTGACATTTTCATTGGAGTGGCGCAACAGCAGAACCCAAACACATGCAACTGGGGCAATCGTGCACGTGAGCCATCAAGACTGGAGGGTCACATTTCAGATCTTCCTCACTCTGTCTACCACCTGACAGACGGGGCCCAGGAAACCCAGGAAACCCAGGAAATGACGGGCAGCCCTGGTGCTGGCCAAGGCGGGGAGACACACGCACCCCCGTCTGCTCACACCTATAAACTTAAGCCTTTTCTAATGGGCTTTTTACAAGGCCCGCTCCCCCTTGCCAGGAGCACCTGGTTTGCATTACCCACAACTCCCCACTCAAGTCTCGCCTCGCAGACCCCCTCTGGTCACGTGGAGACCCGACGTTGCATTGTTACGCATGCCTGACTAAAAAGATCAACGCCGAACACTTCTAGTGTAATGTGTAAAGGTCACATGATGTTCCCACAACCTTGAGTAATCCACACGGCGACTACCAGCTCACGTCTGGTCCAGGAGAAAACCGACAAGAGCTCACAAAAGCTGGATGGGTATTTTTTTAAAAGAGACCATGCATTTTGCATTAAATAAACAAACGTGTGAGTTTCTTCTGCTAAAGGCTGATCGCAGCTTGAGAAGGGTCTTTCTGTGTCTCCAATCCCGCGGGTGGCAGGGCGTAGTAAAGCCGGGGGTGGAGCGAGGGGGTCGCTGCGAGGCCTTTTGAAATTGCTACATCTGGCTTCGTGCAGGTGGAGCAGCCGGGTGGTTTGGGGTGGAGCGGGGACACTGGAGGACGGCGATGGCGCTCTGGGTTTGGGTGTAGCTGCCATCGCACTCGTCCCTGTGGTCTCACGTGCAGCTCTTGCGTTGCACGTGCAACTGCTCTCATTCCGTGCATGTGCTGGTTACACTTCCAACTAACGTTCAAGGTTTGTTGACCGACTTTGCTTTATTGACTCTGTTTAATGATCATTGTGCTGTTTAATGTTTAACTGGTTCGCCAGCTGACTGCACACACACACACACACACACGGAAATGAAAACTCCTTTGTTTTTATAGCAGTCAAAGTTCTCTAAAACACCTCACACACCTCCTCACACACCTCTACACACACGTGCGTGTGCCCATGCCTGCTGTGTGGCCTACCTTAGTGAGACAGCCATGATCTTGTCCACGTCGATCTTGCGCTTCAGGACCTCCTTGATCTGGCCCTTCTCCGGCCCCTGCTTCACCTTCTCCCTCCCGATCAGGTACACACTCCTGGGACTCAGGATCAGGTCTCTCTTAACGCCCTGCCACACAGAGGAGCACAATAGACACACACACGCATCAACACACTGGGCCAAGGCCACAAATGCTGTAGCACCTTCTGTCCCTGTTTCAGAACTGCTGAAATGGTTCATAACCACAGACATGAGAATATGGTCATCACCACAGACACGAGAATATGGCCATCACCACAGACTCGAGACTACAGTCATCACCACAGACTCGAGACTACAGTCATCACCACAGACTCGAGAGTACAGTCATCACCACAGACTCGAGACTACGGTCATCACCACAGACTCAAGATTATGGTCATAACCACAGACACGAGACTACAGTCATCACCACAGACACGAGAATACGGTCATCACCACAGACTCGAGAATACGGTCATCACCACAGACTCGAGACTACGGTCATCACCACAGACTCAATATTATGGTCATAACCACAGACACGAGACTACAGTCATCACCACAGACACGAAAATACGGTCATCACCACAGACTCGAGACTACGGTCATCATTCATCGTGCTCTATTAAACCTCAGTGGAAATGTTCGTGCATGACGGTGTTGGCTCAGTATGTTCCCTCAGTGCGTTTTCTGGCTGGGGCACCTTGAAGCGTCGGTCGTATTTGGTAACTTTATCTGCAAAGTCGATCTTCTCCCTCTTGGCCAGAAACTGCCTGAGCTCCGGCCGGTCGTCCATGCCGATGTAGTCACCCACAAAGTTCCTGTTCAGGCTATGCCTCCTTCTCTCCTTCCTGTTCAGCAGCAGGTCTGAAGCTGGAAGGAATACACAAGCCTGGTTTCACTGCCGTAGATACACAGCAGTCCACAAGGTGGCAGCACACGGTGCGCTATGCCGCCCTCAGCAAATTATTCATGGTCGCCGGTCTAGGCTGGTGACCCCCATTTCTTGAAAAATGTCTTTGGTCAGCTAGAAAAGCAACGGAAATGATTCATTTGCTCTGCCAAAAGTGATTCAATGAGGAATTAAGGCTGTTTTTGCAAACCTCCACATAAGAAGATGTAATATTTATATCTTATTCTAGTATGGCAGCAATAATTCTGCTTACTATTGTGGTTCCAGAGGATCTGAGCTCATATGAGTGGGTTGAAACTTGCACAGTACAAACACCACTAAAACCTCATTTCTTACTACGGTTCTTAAGTGGTTTAGATATAGCACAATAAGGTACCGACGTTTATGGTTCTGTGCACATGTTTATTTATGAGTGTGTGTGCGCGTGTGTGTGTTCAAACGTGCTGTGATTGGTCAGCCTGTGAACTCTCACCCTCCTCTCTCATCTGCACGTATTTCTTGCGTGCGACGTGCTGACGCCAGGCTCGCTGGATGGTGCGCGCGTAGCCGTCAAACTTGCGGTCCCTCGTCTCCTCCAGCAGGAAGAGCTGTAGAGAGCAAGAAACAGCGCCCCCATCAGAGCGGGGCCTGAACACACCTGAAGGTCTCCGGCACCTCCAAACATGATAATGAGATCCTGAAAGGTCAGGACTCTACATGGTCAGAATTTGGAAAAGGTCACTGTCTACTGGCACTCCCTGTGTTCATCAGAGAGCTGAGGAAAGGCGTCACATTTAAGGAGTCTGAGACACATTTAAAGAACCCCCCTCTGCCCCCCAAAACCCCCCTCCGCCCCCAAACTAGGATACTGAACTACAGTCCAGTATGTCCAAATGTTAATCCCTCTGCGTGTCTCACTCATTCTTCTTCTGTTTCTTTCCATCTTGTACATTCTTTATCTCCATCATGTATACCCTCTCTCTTTCTCTCTGTCTTGTCTCCTCATTCCCTCTGTCTGTCATTCACTGATTCTCCTCTCTGTCTCCCTGGAAATAGGTAAACGAGCGCCGAACTGAGATCTCCACTCTGTTCTGCGAGTGCTGCCCATTACACTGCAATCCAGTAGTACAGTAGCACAGCTCCAGACTAAACATACTCTTTGCTCTCATTATCACCTCAGCCATCTCTCTCTCTCCCCCTCTCACTCCCTCCATCTCTCTCTCTCCCTCCCTCTCTCTTCTCTCCCTCTGCTACTATCAAAGACTGTGTGTCAGGGTGGCCCAGATAAAAACACAGCATAAATTAATCATCCATCAGCACTCTGTGGGATCAGAGAGTTCATTCTAGCATAGGTGCGCACGCACGCACGCAAGCACACACACACACACACACACACACACACACACACACACACACACACACACACACACACACACACACACACACACACACACACACACACACACACTCAGCAGCTGTTAAAATCACATTGCCTGACAAAAAAAACTCTATAGTCATGAACTAATTAGAGTGTGTCAGCTCCTTATCTAAGCAGGAGTGTTATTTTTAGAGTGGTTAACCTTATACCCTCCCAAGTGGTAATAGTGTTGCATAGGTACAACACAAACACAAGCTCACACACACACGCACACCCACACACCTTTCTGGGAATTCACTGTGGCTTTTTCATGAGCTCACTATTGATATATAACCACACATTCGCAAGCAGACATGCACCATGAGAGCATACATGCAGGGCATGGACACACCTTGAGATAATTCACGCATTGAGGTTGCCTAAAAAGAAAAAGGCCTAATTCAGAGCGTGTGTGTGTGTGTGTGTGTGTGTGCGTGTGTGAGAGAGAGAGATTCTAAATGTCAAATGTGCCTTCACAGCACAAGCGGAGCTTTCATATAGAACACGAGAGAAACCCAGTGAGGGGAGAGACCCAGACTACATTCCACCCTCAGCGCCCCCACAACATACAGGCGCTAACGCTGACTCCCTGCAGACGCCGCTGTACCCTTCGAGACCCCCTGTGGCCTTTCTCACTTCTCACCCACATGCTCGCGCAATGTCATAAGACAGTTCGGAAGAGAGCGCAAGCAGCCAGGTTCTCTACCGGTTCTCCCGAACTTGCGACCAATTATCCCAGCTGACCACGGATCACTGCGGCCTTCACCCCGGGAAATGATTACTGGGAAACTTGACGGATATCGTCAGGGGCTCCGTTCCTCTGAAGCAGCCTTTTGCACAGAGTGAGACGCATAACAAGGTGGGCGGAGCCACAGGGGTGCGGAGCTCGTACCGACTCTGGGGCCTTGATGAAGAGCTTTGTCCGGCCCAGCTGGTACTGGTCCTGGTCCATGTTGACGGAGCGTAGGAGGTGCAGCACGCCTTGTTTCTCGTCCCCACGCCACGTCGGCCAGGACTCCTTCGTCAGAATGGCGTACCTGAGGCAGAGGGATTGAATGAAACCTTAGCGGAGGCACTTTTACTAATAATGTAAAAGGAAGATTACAGGTTCTTAGTTACTGAACTTTTGTTGTGAAGACTTTGGACTCTAGCATGTTAGCACTTAGCAAGTGTCTATGCTAAGTGTCTTAAGACAGTAGGGTTAGGGTAAGTGTCTACTGTCTTAAGACAGTAGGGTTAGGGTAAGTGTCTACGCTAAGTGTCTTAAGACAGTAGGGTTAGGGTTAGTGTCTACGTTAAGTGTCTTAAAATAGTAGGGTTAGGGTAAGTGTCTACGCTAAGTGTCTTAAGACAGTAGGGTTAGGGTTAGTGTCTACGTTAAGTGTCTTAAAACAGTAGGCTTAGGGTTAGTGTCTACGTTAAGTGTCTTAAGACAGTAGGGTTAGGGTAAGTGTCTACGCTAAGTGTCTAAAGACAGTAGGGATAGGGTAAATGTCTACGCTAAGTGTCTTAAGACAGTAGGGATAGGGTAAGTGTCTACGCTAAGTGTCTTAAGACGGTTCGGCTTTTGGACTGACTGCAGATGTGGCAATTGTGTAGCAATGGAGTCCATTGCTGTTGTCTCTCCACATAAAGACCAAAACAAAAATGAAATCACTTTCACTGTCCCGTTACGTACAGCCACTACACCAAGGATAAACGATGAATGAGGCTTTTGTTCAAATCTCTGCCTAACAGCTAAGGTCATGCTATAATGCAAACAAGTCTTGAGCAGTGACGAGGGCACCATGCCCAGCACAAGTCCGCCTTTCATGACCGTGAGTGTAAACCCCCCCCCCCCCCCCAGTGCCTATAGCTGTGCCCTCAAAGCAAAGGAACCAGTAAAAGAGATCCTTGTCTCTCTCTCGTGCGCGCACACTCTGAATGTGTGCATGTGTGCTTGTGTTTGTGTGTGTGTTTGGGGTGTGTATGTCTGGAGAAAGCATACAGAGGCAGGGTGGAGAGAACATGTGTGTGTGTGTGAGTGAAAGAGAGAGAGAGAAAGAGAGAGAGAGAAAGAGAGATAGTGTCTACATGTCTCAGGAGGTCTGTGAGAAGCCAATGGATTCTAACAGAGTGGCCACTCCCACAGTTCTTGTGCTAACATTAACAAACGACGAGACAGCAAAAGGCCCAGTGAATCCTGGGACACCCAGGCAGATGTGCTCCACGAGCCTTCACTAGAACATGGGCCACAGCTTGGGCAGCAAACCCCAGTGACAGCGTGAAAAAGAAGACCTGACCAGTGTCTAGGTTGCTTCAGACAGTCCAAAACCTTGGAACACGTTGATTCTGTTTCTGTGCATGATCCTCTGGGAAGTAAAACAGCTCCTCAGACGGTTAAAGCCACAGGTAACAGAAGCATGGGAATATGTGCAGCAGATGTTTCAGAGTTAGACTTCCCTGTTTTTAGCACCTTAAATCCTGCAGAGATTCACCATAATCCTACATTTATACCACGCCTGCGGTGCATTGAGGGTCCCCCTCTGTGATAACACTAAGCAAAGTGAGGGTGTTAGCAGTGAGTTCTCCCTCACTTTCTCTCTCTTACATTCTCTCTCACTTTCTCTCTCACTTTCTCTCTCACTTTCTCTCTCTTTATGAGCTAGAGCCACATTTCTGACTAGAGCATCCAGTACCTGCTTCTTAGTCAGGCTACTTTGTGAGACAGACAGACTGTGGAAGAGAGAGACAGACAATTAGAATGAAAACAAAGAGAAAGAGAAGAAGGGAGGAGAGCTCTGCGGTAAGCTGTAATCGAGGAGACTGCAGCGGCCATGCTTCAATCACAGAAGAAATGCTATTTACAAGACCAACACGGCCATGTTTGCCCATTTACTTACTCTTTTACTCCTCATGTAGTCTCTTTCTTTGCTTCCATTATTTCACTGTGTTCTATTCTCTTCTTGCTCACTCACCCATACTCTCACTGTCTCCATAGCTGCTCCCTCAGACATAAATCTGCCTTCTGGGCAGAGGCCAGGCTATTACTGTTGATCATTTGTACAGCTGTGTGCCACCATGCTATCTGGCTCTGGGGCTGAACTCTTTAAACTCTAGCCCAGTCAGCATGAGTGTGGAGGGTTCAGTCAGCATGAGTGAGAAGGGTGCAGTCAGTAAGTGTGGAGGGTTCAGTCAGTAAGTGTGGAGGGGTTCAGTCAGTAGGAGTGTGGGGGGGTTCAGTCAGTAATTGTGGAGGGTTCAGTCAGTAAGTGTGAAGGGTTCAGTTAGTAAGTGTGGAGGGTTCAGTCAGTAAGTGTGAAGGGTTCAGTTAGTAAGTGTGGAGGGTTCAGTCAGTAAGTGTGGAAGGTTCAGTCAGTAAGTGTGGAGGGTTCAGTCAGTAAGTGTGGAGGGTTCAGTCAGTAAGTGTGGAGGGTTCAGTTAGTAAGTGTGGAGGGTTCAGTCAGTAAGTGTGGAGGGTTCAGTCAGTAAGTGTGAAGGGTTCAGTCAGTAAGTGTGAAGGGTTCAGTTAGTAAGTGTGGAGGGTTCAGTCAGTAAGTGTGGAGGGTTCAGTCAGTAAGTGTGAAGGGTTCAGTCAGTAAGTGTGAAGGGTTCAGTCAGTAAGTGTGGAGGGTTCAGTCAGTAATTGTGAAGGGTTCAGTCAGTAAGTGTGAAGGGTGCAGTCAGTAAGTGTGGAGGGTGCAGTCAGTAAGTGTGGAGGGTGCAGTCAGTAAGTGTGGAGGGTTCAGTCAGTAAGTGTGAAGGGTTCAGTCAGTAAGTGTGAAGGGTTCAGTCAGTAAGTGTGAAGGGTTCAGTCAGTAAGTGTGGGGGGTTCAGTCAGTAAGTGTGGAGGGTGCAGTCAGTAAGTGTGAAGGGTGCAGTCAGTAAGTGTGGAGGGTTCAGTCAGTGAGTGTGAAGGGTTCAGTCAGGGAGTGTGAAGGGTTCAGTCAGTGAGTGTGGAGGGTTCAGTCAGTAAGTGTGGAGGGTTCAGTCAGTAAGTGTGGAGGGGTTCAGTCAGTAAGTGTGGAGGGGTTCAGTCAGTAGGAGTGTGGGGGGTTCAGTCAGTAAGTGTGGAGGGTTCAGTCAGTAAGTGTGAAGGGTTCAGTTAGTAAGTGTGAAGGGTTCAGTCAGTAAGTGTGAAGGGTTCAGTTAGTAAGTGTGGAAGGTTCAGTCAGTAAGTGTGGAGGGTTCAGTCAGTAAGTGTGAAGGGTTCAGTCAGTAAGTGTGGAGGGTTCAGTCAGTAAGTGTGGAGGGTGCAGTCAGTAAGTGTGGAGGGTTCAGTCAGTAAGTGTGGAGGGTGCAGTCAGTAAGTGTGGGGGGGTTCAGTCAGTAAGTGTGAAGGGTTCAATCAGTAAGTGTGGGGGGTTCAGTCAGTAAGTGTGGAGGGTGCAGTCAGTAAGTGTGGAGGGTTTAGTCAGTAAGTGTGAAGGGTTCAGTCAGTGAGTGTGAAGGGTTCAGTCAGTAAGTGTGGAGGGTGCAGTCAGTAAGTGTGGGGGGGTTCAGTCAGTAAGTGTGGAGAGTTCAGTTAGTGAGTGTGAAGGGTTCAGTCAGTAAGTGTGAAGGGTTCAGTCAGTAAGTGTGGAGGGTTCAGTCAGTAAGTGTGGAGGGTGGGGGAGGTTATTGTTTACCTGTTCAGGAACTTGCGGAAGATTCTCCTGTAAGCATAGCCAGCACGCCTCACTCGGATATTCTCCTTCAGACCAAGATATTCCACCTGGTGCTTCACTCTGAGGGAGAGAGGACTCGTTTCAAACATGTTCGCATGTATCTTCTGGTATTCATTATCAAAGCTTTTAATACCAGCCAATCAAGTTGCTGTGTTTATTAAAGGTTCAGCAGGCATGCTGATGAGCCAATAAAGCATGAAGCAGGCTCAAACCCTTTCAGAGGACGCAGCGACAGATGTTAACCCATGTCTGCTAACAGACACCAAAGGAGGTGTGCAAAGGTTGCACAGGCACTCAAACACACACATATACACACATGTAAATGCACGCACACATGTGCCTGTTCATAAGGACGAAAACACTTAATACAGCCAGCAGCCGGTTTACATGCACAGTTGGAGCGCATCAATACATCAGCCACCAAGAGAAACTAATGGAATATGTGTTTGGAGTGTGTTTGTTTGTGTGTGTGTGTGTGTGTGTGTGTGTGTGTGTGTGTGTGTGTGTGTGTTTACCTGCTCTCCTCCCAGTCTTTGGGCTTCTTGGTCTCATTGGGTTTGATACAGCGGATGTAATGGGGTGTACACTTCATGAGGGTACTCACCAAATCATTAGCTTGTTTCTGTTAGAGAAAGAAAGGGAGAGAGGCAGACGGAGAGGAAGAGAGATGGAAAGAGACAGTGAGAAAAGGAAAAGGAAAGAGAGAGAGTCACACAGCTGCTTCATGGAATGAGCTGTTGTTTACAGCACTGGGAAATGTTTGCTGAATTATTGTCAGCATTACCACATTAACAGACTCATCATTAAACATATTAAATACAGAGTTGTGTCTTCAGGCCTGACAGATCTGGCAGCATAATAAAAGTTCTCAATATCAGTGATATAATGAGACACTGAAATATTATGCGTGAATGAGGCTTTAGACATGCACCTATCACACCTGTCATACACATGATGAGGTGGGACTGAGCGCACACACACACACACACACACACACACACACACACACACACACACACACACACACACACACACACACACACACACACACACACACACACACACACACACCACCTCACAGCGTACCTTAATTTTACTGCCTGCCGTAGTGGGTCGACCTTTCTTCTCTGCATTCAGGTTTTCTGGGAAGAGCGCCCGGATGAAGCCTCTGCCGAGGACAGCCGACCCAAGACAAACAGGAACGATTACATAAAAGGGGGAGAGAGAGAGAGAGGGGGGGGTGAAAAAAGAGAATAAAAAGATGAGTGCAAGGGGAGGAAGGGAGAACAGAGCCTTGGCTAGTGTGGAGTGTTTCTGAGTCAGGTCCCTCAAGTCCTGCTCCTCGTCCCGGACGTTTAGGACCGGTGCCGAAGCAGGAATAGCTGTGGCTTCGGGCCCCTGGTGTTCGGCGACCATCTGAACTCCGGCCCTGTACTATGGGCTTTTCACTTTTTTGTTTTTCTCCTGAAATTCAGACCAGTAACTACCGTTTTGGTGCATTCATCTGCATCATATTACCGTATGTGGGAACTCAGAAACACGCCAGGCCCTGATCTCGGTGGCTCGGAGCTGGTCGGAATGTAACACACACTTGTCAGTACTCCAGAAACTCTGGGTGTGTGTGTGAGTCTCTTTCAGCCCAAGAAGGAAGTTGGAATGGATTTGGCAAATATGTCTCGTTCCATGATAAAATGCGGCCTATTACTGCGTATTTCTTTCGCTGATGCTAATGCTTTTGCCAGGGATGATGATGAATCTTTCAAATCTTTAAAATCTATCTGCGTTTTAAACAGACTACTAAATAACGATCTGTATCTGCATATCTCTGTTACTTTCCACACAATTTGGAACACGCAAACATGAAAGCTGAATAAATAAGATAAGTAAAATAAATACAATGAATTGAAAGCATATATAAAGGATTGTTATTAAAAAAGCATTTTATTAAAAAAAAGAAAGTATCTACACTGAGTGACCTTTTAATAAAGGCTAAAGGTTACAGGTCAAGGTAGGGCTGTGCTGCAAATATACTCTGTGTTCCTCAGTTCTCCAAAAGGCAATCTGATGAAAGAAGGGTTTTCTAAGACTAGGTGTGGACACGCACACACACACACACACACACACACACACACACACACACACACACACACACACACACACACACACACACACACACACACACACACACACACGTGTGTTAAGATGCCCTCTGTGTATTTGCATGTAGATTTGTGTATGTGTGTATGCTCAATTTGCCTCTGTGATTATGCCATTATGCCTCACGGCATTTGTGCGAATGAGGTTTGAATGTGGACCCTCAGCATGCTACGCAACACAGGGGACAGAGGGAGGGGACAGAGGGAGGGGACAGAGGGAGGGGACAGAGGGAGGGGACAGTGGGAGGGGACAGAGGGAGGGGACAGAGGGAGGGGACAGTGGGAGGGGACAGAGGGAGGGGACAGTGGGAGGGGACAGTGGGAGGGGACAGAGGGAGGGGACAGTGGGAGGGGACAGAGGGCTGTTTGAACTGGCGGCCTCTCTGACTTCGAGGAGGCCCTGGAGTGCACAGGACCAGCAGTCACACTCCCTCATGAAAGGGAAAGGGCTGGGGAAGCCTGCAGCCTTGTGCTCAAAAGCCAGAACTGACCCACTTCTGCGGCTGCTGGCCAGATGGCTGAATAATGTAAATTTCTTTCATACATCACAATGAATCAGTCTGTACAAAGAAGGGACGAGAACAAACTCGGGGCTCCGAGTGGTTTTGACTCAGCGGTGGATAAAGAATTTGATTGGCTGCATGACTTTGACTCATTGATGAGTGGAGTGTGATTGGGTACCAGGCTTCCACTCACATTTCGCTGCTCTGCATCAGCTCAATCAAGTCAGTGAAGAGGACATCTCTGTTCCTCTCACAGAAGCCCTCTGCATCATAGGACACCTGGAGAGAGCATACACACACACACACACACACACACACACACACACACACACACACACACACACACACACCTTATAAGATTTATAAGAGACAACAAATTAAGGAACTGTGAGCTGCTATGTACCATCATGGGCTAATGAACATGATAATGGAGTGTGTTGTCTACTGAATGTAGTTAATTTAGCCCTCTCATTCTCCTTCTGTCACAACACACCTCAATAAACAAGGAATATGTGCCGGGGGTTTGTGTTTGCATACGTGCACACACACACACACACACACACACACACACACACACACACACACACACACACACACACACACACACACACACACACACACACACACACACACATTCACTCCTTCCTCTGAATAATCATCCATAAAGAGTGTGAGGGGGAAACGGCCAGGGGGCTAGGGGCGTGGCCTGGGGGCGTGGCCTAAGAAGGTGCAGGCGGACCTTCCCGGCGTAGTGGTGGATGATGAAGCCCTGGTTCCAGCTGTTGAAGTGCTCGTGGTTGTTGATCTGCATGCGTAGTTTCTGCAGCATGGTCTGGTCCGCACCTTCTCCTTTGGCATGCATGGTGGCGCACACGTCGTCCAGGATACTCATGATGCCTGGAGGATTCTGGGAAAACACGACGCCAACCATTCAGCTGAAGACTTTATGCAAATGCAACACGACCTGATGTGGGCCAACTGTAAACACGAGCCTTGCAGTGTGTTGCAGGCTGACCTGCCCAAGAGCGCCACACACACACACACACACACACACACACACACACACACACACACAGGAGCATCTCCCAGTGTGACTCTGGGTCATGCACTGGTGCACGCTTAAGTCAGGGCTGCTTAGCTCCAGTCAGGTGAATCCGATTAGGGTTTGAACTAAACTGCAGGATGGTGAATCTCGATGACTGTATTTCATTGTGGACTTCATGGGTAAACCTCTTTGCGACAGACAAATCAAATCAGGCATCTTAGCCATGTAGAACAAACAGGAAGTTGTTGGACAGGCAGATGTGGGAATCAGAGGAGGGTGTGTAGGTGGGGATTTCTCGATTTGTCACACTGCTTTTATTGGGTGCATTAAGTACTGTTAGGAAACGAAACGTATATCCTGTCAACTACAACCCCCCCCCCCCCCCCCCCTTACCAATTTACTCTCAATGAGGTCACAGACAATCTTGTTGTTGAAGTATTCGATGGGTGTCCATCGGATTCCTTCCTGCACATACTCTTCCTGAAAGAGGGAGAGAGGGAGAGATGGGGAGAGAGAGGGACAGAGAGGAAAAGATGAAAAGAATGTAATATAACTACAGTGGAAGATAAAGTCTTGCAGTGCTACTTCATGAAATGGCTGACCTAGTTCAGAAAGGCCACACAAATTAAAGCAGACAGATCATTATTCTCTCATACACTGATATAAACCACAGTGACCATATACAGCAGAAACGTGTAGAGTCTGTAGATTGGTCTATTATAGATGACCCTGACCCATGATTGGTCTATTATAGATGACCCTGACCCATGATTGGTCTATTATAGATGACCCTGACCCATGATTGGTCTATTAGAGATGACCCTGACCCATGATTGGTCTATTATAGATGACCCTGACCCATGATTGGTCTATTATAGATGACCCTGACCCATGATTGGTCTATTATAGATGACCCTGACCCATGATTGGTCTATTATAGATGACCCTGACCCATGATTGGTCTATTATAGATGAATCGGTACCTGTTCTGCTTTCAGGGTCAGCTCAATGAATATCTGCTGCAGCTTCTCATTCACAAAGTTAATGCAGAACTGCTCAAATCCATTTTTCTAAAACACACAAACAAACAAACAAACAAACAAACAAACGCATGCATCAGACATCTTTCATTAACATCGAGATCCAAAACAAGGCCTGAGGTTTTCTGTACTCCGGTACATGAAACATGAAGGCATTTCCCGTTTGCATGTTGTGATCTGTGTGCAGTCTACCAACACTCCTTGGAGAAGTGTACAGAGTGGCTACCTGTCCAGACCAGAGACCGTATATATATATATTATATATACATATATATTATATATACGGTCTCTGGTCCAGACTCTAATCATCTTAGCTAAATCCATTAAGACTATTTCCTGTCTGGGACAAAAGACCCAATTTAGACACAATCTAGACAAATATAAACAACACCCTCTTCACAGGACAAAGGACTGCTTCAGGCTCTTCAGACAAATAAACAAGTACACAAAGATGTGGAACATTTGATTTAATCTGTGATATGGAGCATTTATTCCTGTACCTGGAAAATTTCAAATCCATAGATATCCAGCACCCCGATATTCAGCTCCTGGTGGTCCTTCACCATGGCCTTATTGATAGACTAGAAAAGGAAAAATTGTGCTTTTAATACCTCCTAACTGCTTGAAAAGCAAACATAATGGTCTAGCATACGGGAATGACATTGCATACCTCTACCAGGTAATCAAAGACACGTGCGTGCAGAGCTTTGGATAGAGCATCACGTGTGAAACACGCCTGCTCCACGTTCAGGGTCACGTCGATGGACTCAGACTTGCCCCCCCAGCGGCCGTCCATCTTGCGACTGGTCAGTTTCTCCTTCAGGCGGCCCTGCTCGATGCCCAGCAGGAACGCGGGAAAGGCCAGGACTGCGGAGAGGGGAGCGAGACGAGCTTTTTAAAAAAAAAAGAGCTCCTTCAAAAAGGAGTAAACGAGGTATCCTGGAGGAGTTCTCTACATTTGACGTCGACTCGTCCGATTTCACGGTCCTCTGAACAAGAGTGCCTTTATGGAAACAGAAGAAACGTTTCCATGGAACAAAGGCGACCGAGTTTTGCACCAGACGACTCGTATGACGGTCAGCGCTTTCGCTTACCCACAACAAAGGCTCACCTCTAAGGACACGGAGACCAGGGTGAGGAGCTGACTGGAGTCTGGTCCAATCTGAACCGGCCCTGTCTGACTGCACTCTGACTCATCGCCCTCCTGAGGGGAACTGCTCTCATTTAGCTGAAGACACACACCGGCACACACGCACTCGCGTGCTTCATCTACCCTAGTGGGCTCATGGGAAAAGAGGGCGTGGTGGTAGTGTACCAGAGTCCGGAGTGGGGATGACCGCTTATGCGGTCTCACACACACACACACACACACACACACACACACACACACACACACACACACAAACATACACACAGCCTGCCTAACTATTCAAATTTTACCCCGGCAGGAAAGAAGGTCATGAATTTACACCAATTTTGAGCTTAAATCACCCCGAAATACGCAGTAGAGTCACCAGTGAAGTATTAGGGTTAGGCAAGAGGTTCTCCACACATCTGAGTTACTCAGAAACAGAGCTCCACTCAGCACTTCACACACACTGGACTGTGGCTTCAACACAACCAGAAAACGCTGCTCTATAAAGAGTTATTTTCACCTCAGCTTCCTGGCTGAATGTGTGAAAGCCATTGGCAGCAGACAGGAAGAGGTCCTGGGGGCCGGCCGTTTGGGGGATGGCGTCAGGAAACGCACAGATTTGATCACAGCAACACAGCACAGCGGCTAGAGGGACGAAGGGATGAAGTGGATGGAGGGGAGAAGGTAGGGAGAAACAGACGAGGGCAGACAGAAGGGAGGGGCGGAAGGGTGGGCGGGTAGCACAGGAAGCGCTGCATTTCTCTGTGTAATTTTAGTCCATGATGTCACGCATGCAGAGCCACAGAGAAGGGGCACCGTTTAGTGGGTGAATGTAGCAAGAGCGGGAAGAGAGAGAGAGAGAGAGAGAGAGAGAGAGAGAGGGAGAGAGAGAGAGAGACAGACAGAGGTCAGACAGAGCCAAAGAGAGACATGTGGCCTTCCGTGGGGGAAGACAGAGCAGTGCGCCCCTCTCCCTCTCTCTCTCTCTCTCTCTCTCCCTCTCTCTCTCTCTCTCTCTCGGCGGAGGGGACAGGCGCTACTCACACTCCTCGCTCTCCACGGCCGCGTAGTTCCCCTCCTCTCGGAAGCTAATGTTGCCCAGGTGAAGAACACCGGTCACAATCTGCAACACCATGGTGCGGTCCTCCCCCTTGATTCCAATGACGTCCATGGCGTGCTGTGGGGGGAGAAAGAAAGAGAGAGAGGGAGGGAGGGAGAGAGGGAGGGAGGGAGGGAGGGAGGAAGTTACTTGAACAGATTGTGCAGTCGCTCGCCACTGGCATTTCCCAGGCCATGCCCTCTAATCATGCCTGCTGTGTGCTCCCTGATAAATCAAACCAGGTGTCTGCTACGAGCAGAAACGAGGGAGTGTGGAGAGCAAGAGAACAAAGAGAGAAAGAAAGTAAACAAGACGGAATGAACAAAAGGAAAGAAACAGGAAACTTACTCACTGCAGCTAAAGAGGATAGACAGCAGGTAGCAGGTCTACACAACAGGTGGGATGTAGCAGGTCTACACAGCAGGCGGAAGGTAGCAGGTCTACACAGCAGGTGAGATGTAACAGGTCTACACAGCAGGTGAGATGTAGCAGGTCTACACAGCAGGTGAGATGTAACAGGTCTACACAGCAGGTGGGAGGTAGCAGGTCTACACAGAAGGTAACAGGTCTACACAGCAGGTGGGAGGTAGCAGGCCTACACAGAAGGTAACAGGTCTACACAGCAGGTGGGAGTTAGCAGGTCTACACAGCAGGTGGCAGATAGCAGGTCTACATAGAAGGTAACAGGTCTACACAGCAGTTGAGAGGTAGCAGGTCTACACAGCAGGTGGGAGGTAAAGGGTCTAGGAGGCAGGGAGCTGCAACAGGTAAAGCCCCTCAGCCTGATGTGTGGAGAAAACATTCTTCTCCACATGTGAATAAGATGCATGTCAAACAGCAAGTTCATTCACCAGTGTTTCCTGGAAATCTCTCTTATCGTTGATGTCATCCACTTTGTAGGATCCTGATTGGTTGAGGTAAGAATAGTAATCCAGGCTGGTAATTCCCAAAGTGCTCCTCTGCTCTGCACTGGCCCCCTCTATCAACTACAGAATTCAAATCAAAGTTATACAAAAATTAGCCGTACAGACGCCGTACTCATAAACCTAAATTAATTGTATAATTAATTAACTAACAATAAATAAATAGCTGTGCATTAAAAGCAGGCAACATTTTAAGAGCACTTCCACCAAGTGCACTTCCACCAAAGAGCACTTGTTCTTTATTTTAATCTGAATGTTACTCTTCTAAGCTAACAGAGAAGCAGCAGATTAATGTGGAGACAGACGAGGCCAAACCGCCCATCTTCCAGAGAGATCTGGCAGTAAGGAGAAGACCTATTAAGCCTGCAAAAGCAGGTCTGGGAGGAGAGCTGTGAGTCAAGTCTAGACTAACGTCTGTGGCAGTGTCTGGAGCGTTAGCACTGCAGACAGGTGGAGCGCTGGCCTGTCTATCCTTCTCACCTGGTAGAAGATGTGGAAGCTTCTCTCTCCTGGGTTCCTCATTACCACGCGGGATTTTTCCAACAGGAAGTTGGAGATTTTCCCGCCATCTGGTTCACCACCAGAGCTGAATTGAATCTCAAAGTATTTCCCCTGGTAGAAGAGAAGTAAATGTTCTAAACACATGCACACACACACACACCCATGCAGACAGCACACCTGCCCGTTCACGTGTGCCCAGTCCTGAAGAAAAGAGCATGTGTAGCCAACACACATACACATACTTGAAATCCACTAGTGTGTGTGTGTGTGTGTGTGTGTGTGTGTGTGTGTGTGTGTGTGAGCTGAGCACATTTATGTAAAGTAAGAGCTGTAATGAGATTCCCAGCAGCACATAGAGCCCTGAGTATACTAAAACATTGTTCGTCCATTACATTCTTCCCCACGATGGCTGCATCTAATACAGTTCCCTACCCTCCTAGAGCCACACACACACACACACACACACACACACACACACACACACACACACACACAAGATAACACACCCACAAAGCTGAGGCTCAGAGGCACAGAGAGAATGGCAGGGCAGCTGGTCTGGATATGATTTTGCCACTTTGGATTTAAAGCCTTCCGGACAGCAGCTAAGCTCTGAAAATGAAGATCACAGCCAGAGATGCTGCAGCGGATGTTACAGGCTCTGAATCAAACTCCTCTTGCAACTTCCATTCCAAAACAAACCGTTTTAACCCCCATAATCTCTGACCAGCTTTAGCCCTCACATACCTCTCATTTTCTCAATAACTCTTAGGAAACACACACACACTCACACTCACGAACGCACACTCACGCACGCACACTCACACATACACACACACACACACACACACACACACACACACACACACACACACACACACACACACACACACACACTCTGCCGAGTTCACTTTACAATAGCTGGATGCGTGATTCTCCCTCACAGTATAGTGAAAACAGCCCTTGGCCATCGGCCCAGGAAAGTGTACCCAAGCTCATATATCACAATGTCCTCTGGATGCCCGTTCTAGACCCACACTCGCCTCCCAGACCCACCACCTCCTCCTGGACCCGCCCCCTCCTCCCAGACCCTCCCCCTCCTCCTGGACCCGCCCTTTCCTCCCAGACCCGCCCCCTCCTCCCGGACCTGCCTTCTTCTCCTGCTCCTGTCTCTTTGCTTTAGAAGACATTGCTTCAGGCTCGTAACATAGACCCGTTGAAGTAATAACCCATCTAACAAAGAACACAGAGCTCACATTCTCACTCTTTTTCTCACTCTCCAGTGCACTCTCTCTCTCTCTCTAGCACACTCTCTCTCTCCTGTGAACTTTCTTCCCAACATCTTTTCCTCCTCCCTGTGTGTCTCAGTCTTGGTCTTCATATACACTATATTGCCAAATGTATTCGCTCACCCATCCAAATTATCGGAATCAGGTGTTCCAATCACTTCCATGGCCACAGGGGTATAAAATTAAGCACCTAGGCATGCAGACTGTTTCTACAAGCATTTGTGAAAGAATGGGTCACTCTCAGGAGCTCAGTGAATTCCAGCGTGGAACTGTGATAGGATGCCCCATGTGCAACAAATCCAGTCGTGAAACTTCCTCGCTCCTAAATATTCCACAGTCAACTGTCAGTAGTAGGAAGTGTTTGGGAACGACTGAAACTCAGCCACGAAGTGGTATGCCACGTAACCTAACGGAGCATGGTCAGCGGGTGAAGAGTCAGTCACTACAGACATCCAAACTTCATGTGGCCTTCAGATTAGCTCAAGAACAGTGTGCAGAGAGCTTCTTGGAATGGGTTTCCAAGGTCGAGCAGCTGCATCCAAGTCATAGATCAAATGCAATGCAAAGCAGTGGTGTAAAGCCGCGCTTTACTCTAAAGCAGTGGAGGTGTGTTTTCTGGAGTGACGAATTGTTCTTCTCCATCTGGCAATCTGATGGACGAGTCTGTGTTTGGCGGTTGCTAGGAGAACGGTACTTGTCTGACTGCACTGTGCCAAGTCTAAAGTTTGGTGGAGGGGGGATTATGGTGTGGGGTTGTTTTTCAGGAGCTGTGCTTGGCCCCTTAGTTCCAGTGAAAGGAACTCTGAATGCTTCAGCGTACCAAGACATTTTGGAGGATTCCACATTCCCAACTTTGTGGGAAGAGTTTGGAGCTGGCCCCTTCCTCTTCCAACATGACCATGACACCAGTGCACAAAGCAAGGTTCATAAAGATGTGGATGGCAGAGTCTGGTGTGGATGAACTTGACTGGCCTGCATACAGTCCTGACTTCAACCTTATCATCACCTTTAGGATGAACTAGAGCAGAGACTGAGAGCCAGGCTTTCTCATCCAACATCAGTATGTGACCTCACAAATGCGCTTCTGGAAGAATGGTCAAAAATCCCCATAAACACACAGCTGTTCTAGCTGCAAAGGGTGGACCAACGTCATATTGAACCCTATGGATTAGGAATGGGATGTCACTTACGCTCATATATTTATCTGTTTAGTTTGGCCTTTGAATAATCTGTTACATATTTACCACATCACATATCTTTCTTCTCCGAGGTTCACCTGGGGAGTAACACTGCTGTTGGAGCCTACAATACCAGTATCATCGCTCCGACACGGAATGAAAACCTGGCGTTCATCATAAGACATTTACATTGACAATATAACTTTCATTCTAGTTACCTTATACTTCGCCTGATTGTGTGATTTGTTTGTGACTTGTGTATTCGTCTGTATAATTTGTTTTTGTGTAATTTGTGTGTTAACGGGCCGCCCAATGGAGGATGGGTTCCCTTTTGAGTCTTGGTCCTCCCAAGGTTTCTTCCTATTCCCCACCATCTAGGGAGTTTTTCCCTGCCACTGTCGCCTTTGGCTTGCTCATAAGAGATTTGGACCCATAGTATTGTTAACCTTGTAAATCCTGTAAAGCGCTTTGTGACAACATGTGTTGTGAAAAGCGCTATACAAATATATTTGATTTGATTTGATATGTGAGTCAAGGAAGGCGAGCGAATACTTTTGGCAATATAATAATAAGTATATATAGCATATATAATGTGTCTGTCACTTTCCTCATCTTTATGTGACAGGAGCGGTGCTTACGAATCGGCTGGAGTTGTTGTTCCTCAGGGTCTTGGCGTTCCCGAAGGCCTCCAGGAGAGGGTTGGACTGCAGGATGATGTCTTTGACATGCTGTGAGGATGGGGAGAGAGAGCGAGAGAGCGAGAGAGTGTGAGAGAGTGAAAGAGAGTGAGGGTAACAATAATAAGGATGGGGTATTACTACAGAACCGTGTCTACAATATGTCGGTTAAGCATAGTTCAATGCAGTGTGAATATTGTAGCACACAAACACCCACAAGCTCCCTACACATGCAAATACCACCCCCCCCCCCCCCCCCCCCCCACACACACACACAACCCACATACACACAGGCTTTAAGCACCGTCACCTGGACAGCATTATCTCTTATCTGAACCAGAGTGTCTGTAGATCAGGAGCGCATGCACTTCACATCAGCATTCCAACAGAGAGACCATTTACGCATCTTTAAATATGTGCAGCCTGTGCGTGCTCACATAGCTGGGAGGAGAGGGGGCTCCTTGAACTGCCGGCCTTTGAGGAGAAAAGTCTATTGTATTAGCTGCTAGTATCTGGTGTTTGAATTATGGAAGCCCTTTAGCCCTTTTTGACATCATGACTGAAATGACACGGTGGATTACCCTTTCCTGTTGTAGGAATTGGTTAAGTGATGTTACAAAGCATTAACCATGTCCAAAAGGGACACTGCGCACTAAACCCAGAGACTATCAGAAAGGAAAGGAAGAGAGAGATAGAGAGAATTGAATTGAATAGAGAGAGAGAGTGAGTGAGTCAGTGAAGGAGAGACAGAGAGAGAAGGGTTGGCTATAGATACTGAAACTGGCACTAATGGTGAGGGTGTAGTGTATCACCTGGGAGTCAAATAACAAACAGGAGAGGAGCAGAAAAAAGAAGGAAGTCATGTGACACTGACCCATTATGACATACAAGGGGAGAGACAAAGGCGAGAGCAACAGGAGCAGGGAGGAACCGAGCTGGCCTTCAACCCAACACACGGCTTTGTCCAAGGCCATAAAGGACATTCTTACATCCAAACTGCTGCATACCACATTATACTGGCAGGAATTCCAAGAAAGCACTGTCAAACATGTCTGTCTGCAGAAGGGGTTGCTCAGAGCCAAACGACTCAATACATCAGCCCCTCATCATAACAAAGACCGGGGACGGCTAAACTAGCCGAGACGAGGTCACTTCACGGTATGCAGTGCCACGAATACAGAGCCCCGGTCAGGGCCTCAAAAGGGCTCGGGCAGGAAACGAGCCTTAAATCAGCTCTGGGGAGACGCATCGCACATGCTCAGTGTGCGGCCACGGCCGAGGGAACGTCGTAATCCAGCCCGGGGGGTGTGGTGGGGGAGGGGCTAGCAGGAAGGCCAGATGGCTGCAGGCTGGTTTGGGGAGAGGAGGGGTGGGGAGACCAGAAAGATGAGGAAAGAGGAGGTCGTGCTGTCCTGCGGTATTTAGTCGTGAGGTCTCCACCTGCACCTCCACTCGTGGTTCAGCCTGGTGGTGTAGGACGGGAGTGGGCACGGCAGGTGTGTCCGTACTCACCTGCACCTTGGCCCCGCCTCCCGACACTCTGGAGATGTAGCTCATGATGTACTTGGCTGCAACGGTCTTCCCCGCTCCGCTCTCTCCGCTGTGAGACACAGAGAGAAGATCCTGGTGAGCTCACCCAACACAGGCCCCCAACGAGCACACACACACACACACACACACACACACACACACACACACACACACACACACACACACACACACACACTGTGTTAGCGAGGCAGGCATGAAGAAACAGGGCCCGCCATCCCGATCCGGGGCACAGTTTGTGGTCAGTGCGCTCCTACAAAACCAGACCCGGTAATAACACATTCTGCATTCTCTGAGCAATTTGGGATACTCTTTAAATAATTGCGACGTGTCACACACTTGAATGAAAAAGAAAGCAAATAGAGCTGATTCAAATACAATAAAAACAAAAATGCTTTTTACTGCAGTACTTTCCCACCTTCTGGAAAGTTTCATTTTTAGCATCAGTGTCCAACGGCCTCATGTGGCGTAAATCAGTTTTTCAGAAGGCCTTGTGGACTTTAGTCAGCCATACTGTTCTTGTCACCAATTCCAAGCCAGAATTTGAGCCTATGCTTATTTCCTATGGTCTATACAAAATCAGTATATGCACTGAATACACGGTGCTCTTAGACTCGCTTGTTAATTCAGCCATGAGGCTGAAGAAGTGTGATGTCACAGCAACAGCACCGTTCTAAAGCTACCTGAATTATGAGGGCAACAGTTATAGCCGGACTTCCTGTTTCCTGTGTGTATATTCCTCTCTCTCTGCTTCCCACTCCTGCTGAAGCAGCCCAGTTT
>NC_135211.1:12217914-12270414 GCF_052324685.1 Brachyhypopomus gauderio | reverse complement strand
GGCGGGGTTTCGTCTGAAAGCTTGCAAAAGTTTTCTGCAAGAGGCTCGCCGAACGAGGCAACGGCTCACTCGACACGAATGGGGAACGTGGACGTTGCCGAAAACACCGGTTGCGCATCACAGATAAAAACTGGTGCAGACAGAGTCGTGATGAGGTGGAGAAAGCTACAGTTTTGTGGGGGGAAAATCAGACGTTTAACGAGCATCCTGCAGGCTTTAAAAATACTTATCCAACATGTCAGTATTGGCAGTTAGCTTGAGAGAGTACAGGAACAGAGCTGACACACTAAAAGAACCAGGGGCAGGGCAGTGTTGAATCTTCCCAACAACCACAGGTAGGGCACACCATCTCATCTTCAAACACCACCTCATCTTCAAACACCACCTCATCTTCAAACACCACCTCATCAAACAAGCACCATTCCAAGTGTTCAGAAACAGTGGGCTGGGTGTGGTAATATTTGTATGATACTATGAATATGTGTACTGTGATGTGTACAAAATATCCTTTGACCCTTTGACCAACGATGTGGACGTTCATCATTACTAATGTTATCGTAAGTTCAGGTGTTTTTGCAGATACAGGCACGTTGCTGCTCGGAGTAACACCAAAGTTAGCTTCGCTTCTCCTGTGCTGCATTAGTGCTGGTTCTCTCTGACGCTCTGTGGTGTTGCTCTCTGACTAACTCTCTTTGTGCCCTCTCAAAGCCAGGCCAACATTATTTAGGATTAACACTGCTTAAGCTGGCATTAATGCTCCGCTCGCTGTACTAGACGTGTAGAAGGTGCACAGTCATGTAGTCACGTGGGGCCCCCTGGGTAATGTAGTTTATACAGCGCCACTATGAATTGCCCAGAACCTGATATGGAGAAGGTAAATAGAATACGAGGAGCTTGTGAGAAGTGCAAACATGCAAGAAAAAGTTGCGGTACAGAGAAAGAGGAATGGTGAGTACCGATGAGTACTGGCCTACTTCAAACACAGGCCAACAGGCGAGTATTATCAGATCCTGACCAATAGGATCAGAATTCTGTGGTGATGAATGGTAAGTTATGACGGTCTGTCAATCAACATATCATTCGTTGACTTTTAATGTTAGTTGACTTAATTTGACTTTTTAAAACCTGGTGTCCTCGGTAATGCCTAAAACACCCGAAAGCTTCAATGTGTGCTGACTGTATGTGGCAGTAACTCTGCGGTTAGCCTCGGTGAATGATAAGAGAGAAAGGTGAGATTGTGCTGATAAAAGATACAAAAATATAGTCGTCCATGTATCTCTTCTTGAGGTTTTCCACAATGGCGTCCTCATTGATTTTGCTGAGCAGGACCATGTCGTCCACACCACTCTGCTTGACATTATGGCTCTGCCAGTGGTACCGGTAATGTCCCCGGCTCCCCTGTTAAAACACACACACACACACACACACACACACACACACATAAACAGACAGAGGTTAAGTACTGCATTTACAGAGTTCAAATTACATGCAGAGAACATCAGACATGTTTTCTGATAAAGCTGAACCTCAACACTAACTTTATCGGGAATCTTGGCGCCTATTACCCTGTAACTAATATGAACGTTTAGCGACTGCACAAAATATTATACGAAAGGGATGTAGTTACAAGAGTGATGGAGTGACACCACAAACCCACCAGTCCTTGTGGTGTAAGAGGATAATGGCCACACTTAGTCACAGAGCAGTGCGTGCAAGCTGGGTCTTATATTACACACTCATATCTTCTCCAGGCAAATAAAGGAAAACCCCAATGTACCAGTACAGTAACTGCCTCCCACTCACACCGTCCCTTTGGAAAACCCATCACAGCGCATGGTTATGGGTCAAAGCAGTTGGAGGCCACTGCTTACAATTAGCACCACCGAGCCTTTGATCAAGTACCTGTTTGCAGCTACCGTCTGAACCCCTTAAGCCATGGATGAAGCCTCTGTCCAAGGCAAGGGCACTGCTGATAGAGTAAAAACTGTCCACTCAGTCGACTGACCACTTCCAGTTTACGGACACTTTTTTGTTTATTATTATAATTCTTTTTTGACCACAAAAGACATCACTATAGAGGCTGACTTTATTTTTTCAAAATTTACCAAAACTATGAGGTCAGGATTCTCGCAAACTCTGCCTGCAGGCGCAGACGGTGGTTTGTCTTGGTGCTGCGCTTTCTCTTTCTCTCCTGGTTTCGTTTTGCAGAGGCTGCATCTCAGGAGACCCTCGTTCATTTATCACAGGCTGAATCAGTGTCATCTGGCTACTGAGCTCCCAACGGCCCAAGAATAACACGACCCCGAGAGAGCAGCCCAACTCCTCCGATACAGAAAACACCACACACCACGTCCACAACTGAACTTCAGCCATCAACGGCCTTTTCACGGTTTTTCCCCCCCACCCTGACACGGTCCCATCGTTAGACTCGCTGCTTTGAACGGCCGTTTTTGTTCGTCCTCTCTGATGTGATTTCTCTCGTCCTTGGAATGCGGTGACTCCGTTATGGGATGTGACGCAGCGCGACAGACATTTCCGATCGTCTTTATTCTACATTCCCCCTTACTGGAATGATTGAAGCGCTATCTGAGAGAGCGATAAAACAGACCGAGCAGAGGAGGCTTTTCCATTCTTTTTCTCCCCTCTCCTCAAACGAACCCGCCATCCCAGCCTAAATTAACTTACCGTGGTAAGAGAAACACCCAGTAATGGCAAATTACAGGAAAATAAAGGGCTACAATAACCACGGAGCACTTGAACACTATTAGTGAAGCAGACTACACAAACGGGGCTTTTTTTAAACCTGCTAATGTAAATACCTCCCTCACTTTACAGACTCCATTCCTGCCTGGGCTACAGCAAGGAATGTTAATGGATTTTGGCTATGGCCTCTCTTTCTCTCGCACTCTCAATCTTTCACTCTTGCTCTCACCGTCTTGACTCCTCTCAATTAATAAATAGCATTATTAATTTTCCAGTCAGTAGCCATTAGTGGCATTTTATAACAGACAGGAGGGATAGACCATTGGTGCACTTATGGTGGGGGTTGTTTTAGAGTGACGTCATGTGACCTCACCAGGACTACGGGGAGGGGGGGGGGGGGGGGGAGAGGAGGAGGTGTGAATGAGGCGAGAGTGATAAAGGCACCAAGCTCAGCAGGAAGTCAAATGAACCAAAAACTTACCTCAAGACTTAATCTCTGAGGTAAAGAGATTTACCTCAAGACTACGCCAGCATATTTGACACAAATTTGTTGGAGATTTTTATTGCAAACATGGAAAGAGACGTGGAAAGGAGAAAGATGGAAAACTCATCAGCTCATGTTGTTCCTGAGGAGATTTAACAATCTGTTAAAGCTGTGTGTTGTCTAATTCTCAGTGCACACCATTGTGATTGTGACTGTGTCACACAGCAAATGGAAATCCCATGTCTGCAGAGCTGATCTGAGAGTATTTTCCAACACCAGCCCGGTTCCTGCCCTTCCTGAGGTGATGTTTCTGCCCTGACCCGCTTCTTAGATCAGTAAGTATTCTTCTGACCAAAAAACAGAACAATTCTGACATTTTGCATATTGAACAGCTCTGGTTAGCAAACAGAAGTGTAGCCCTGTGTAATGAAAGCCCATGTACTGTATGATTTACAACCCAGGCTAACTTACCCACAGTCACCTATGAAGGGTTTGATCATATGAGCAGATGAGTTGGGATGAGAACTGGTGAATTACCAAATTGAACAATGATTGGATACGCCAGGGGCATAAATGTGGAAAAATGGCATATTAATATAGTCATTAACGATGACCCTGTCACACTGTGGTAACCTTTCAACAGGAAAAATTGTGTGTGTGTGTGTGTAAAGAATTGTGCTGTCTTAACAAGGAGTGGCACATGACCACAAATTCAAAATTAATGTTTCCTTCCAGAGTACTTTAAATTAAATATGTTCCCAATTGGCTTGAAAACCCTAAACATTGAGGCATCTTAAATCACATTTTCTTTAGTTGTTCCTCAACCAGATTGGGATTGTAAGATTATGAACAATGTGTTAACCAGGACAGAAACCACAAGGATCCACATCTAGCTATAATACAGCCATGCGTTAGAGTCACTCATTTTTACAGAGACAGATTTTGTTCCTACTGTGGTTAATCCAGAGTCGTAATGTTCTGTTATGAAAGGGAGAGGCACAAGTTAAATGCCTCTGTGGTTCACTCAGGAGAAGCAAGAACCCATTTAGGACATGATAACGAGATGAGCTCTGAGAACACACACACACACACACACACACACATACACACACATACACCATGGTGCAGAGGTGGGGGGATGGGCAAGAACCAAAAACTGACCTTCAGCCACAAATAAACATTTAAAAACACCCAATTTAAAATGATCTCTGGCCTCCACGAAAAGCAGGCAGTCTCCTGCATTTCAAAGCATCCAGAAGGATATATTTTCTTCCTCCCATTTAGACATGACTAACTACCAGTTACATTCATCAAATGTACTAAATGGGGGCTTGCAGTCTGGGAGTGTGATGAACATGTAGTGGGTGGCCCGAGGTAGGTCTGTGTGTGTCTGTGTGTGTGTGTGTGTGTGTGTGTGTGTGTGTGTGTGTGTGTGTGTGTGTGTGTGTGTGTGTGTGTGTGTGTGTGTGTGTGTGTGTCTGTGTCTGTGTATATGTGTGAAAAGGACAATTTGTGATTGTCTCTATGGTGATATTCCACATCATCGCCATCCCTATGGAATCCTGGTGTGCAGTGTAAACACTGAGTGTGTTATGAGTGTACCACTCTTAGATAATGGCAAAATCTGGTATTTACCACCATATTGTAAGCATATCACCTGATGCGTAAAAACACCAGCCTACAACATCTTTCGATCTTAAAACAGTGTCAGTAACTGGAAACAAATGAATTCTGTCTGCAAGCCCCATGACACAGGTGCAATAGAGACTAAACAAATAGATAAACCATGAGAGTCAAACTCCTCTCCCAAAGTGTAAGCATTAAAAAAAGAGTATGTAAAGTCTTGCCAAGACCAAACTACTGCAACAGATGTCCCCAAATTTTAATCTCGCAGCATCTGAAGAATCTGTGTAGCGCCAGCCCAAGACCCATACGGTCAGGCTGTTCCCGAATGCAAATTCCATTGCCTTATATGGCACGCATGGGGCGGGGTCAGGTCCAGGCACGGGAAATGGCTGGGGCTGTTTCAGTAGCGCAGTCGGGAGGCACGCCCCGCCTCCTGTTAGACCTCACTCTACTGCACAGGCGTCTGCTCCTCCTCACCCCAGCGTCCTGTGCTCACGAAGCCGTTATGAGGACGAGCACGAAGAACGGGGCAGGCTGGTCTCCATGTGTAGTGGCTCTGGGGTCAGTTTTGGGGAGGAGAAGCAGACAGACTTCGAGATGGCGGGCGCTTGGAAAGATAACCAGACACTTTAATTGAATTGAATAAACTTTATTGATCCCGAAGGAATTTAACTTATTTATGTTCATGGCTTTGTGTGTGTTGTTGTTTTTTCCTTATTTCAAAAAGTGACAAAAACCAGGAAATTTGGTGCATATTTTAGTGCATAGTTCAGTAAACAATTAGCAAATGTGTTAAATGTGGTTGTGATAAAAGCATCCAACATAATGTGTACAATGTATGAGGTTACCCATCCACTTTTCTGTGTTTTAAACCCGAGTCCACGCTGAGGTAATGGTTAATTCCATGAAGCCAAGCAGGAACCAGAACAACCCATGTACTGTTCTCCTGTGCACCCCCAGCTGAGTATTACGAAGGTCGGACTGGGAGAGCACTTTAGACTCCTGCGTGTTCCCAGAAAATTAGGTGGAGGATGGGTACGTTGACAGATGGATCTGAACCAGGTTTGACATCCAGCCCCAAACCTTTCAGTTGCGTTTGTGTGTGGGTTGATGGGTGTTCCTTAAATGGGCGCAATGTATCCGTGACTCAATTCTGTATCCTCCAATTAGATTTTAATGAACCAATAAATCATTGATACAGAATAAAAGCACTTTCACTTGCACTTGATACACCTTTACGCGAGTTAATGAAGGCTGGATTATGTTTTTATTATACCAGGTTAAACATTTCAGATCCAGTAAATGAAAATTTTTTATGGCTAGTTATGGTTACTTTTGTTTCCTCTAGAGGGTTTCCTTGTTATGGGTGGATTAGTGGGACTTTAGACCGATGATGTCTCACATGCAACAGCTCTGTAATGAGAGTCCCTAATGCGCA
Organism: Brachyhypopomus gauderio; assembly: GCF_052324685.1. Classification (NCBI taxonomy): domain Eukaryota; kingdom Metazoa; phylum Chordata; class Actinopteri; order Gymnotiformes; family Hypopomidae; genus Brachyhypopomus; species Brachyhypopomus gauderio. Next base: position 12,264,163 of record NC_135211.1, on the reverse strand, counting down.
AACTGTGATGGCCAACAACTGGTTTAGACCTCGATAACCACTGCTACGACTCTAGAGAGAAGGTCTTGTTTGCCTGCCAGTATATTTCCTCCCTTTTGTCACCTAGATCAACAGCAGGTCAGGAAAATCGTGTCTCTTAAAGGAACAAAGCCTGAGCGTTTCAGTGTTCTAACAATGTCGGTGTGTATTGTTTTGTGAAATGCTTGATTCTTCTAGAACCACAAACATATAAACAGTTCGATGACGACCTCATGAACAAGACTTCCTGTGCACATCATAATTGAGCATTTTAAATATATTGACCAAATATTGGAAAACATTTGCACATCAGCCGATTAGCTTGACAGTCGGCACTCTTGGCGTATGATTTCGGGATCTTTCATGAAAATCAAGTTTGAAGGCACGATAGGCAACAGTCTACATATCATATATGCAATGCACTTCCAGGAAGTGACCGTTTGAAGAACCTTCACACAAGCGCAGAACAGTAAGACAGTCCAGGTGACTTACAGATCGCTCAGACTGCACTCTTTACCAAGCCAGCAAAATCTGCTACAGAACACCGTGTTTCAGCATCAGTGGAATATTAACAGTATGTAATGGCTGTAATTTTGCAGTTTCGTTCATTGGTCTGTAAAAGGCGTGGGAATGTAATTTTTCCAACAAAAACGCTGGATTTATCCTTTTAAACCTGTGTACCAATAGGACAACTTGCGCATCGTTGTCATGTCCCACAAAGACAACAGGAGTCAGATGTAGACGTGGCAGCTGCGTCAGGGACTTCTTGTCCACCTGCATCACCGTAGTGGTAGAGCAAACCAAGCAGGAAGCACCTTCTACTGCAGGCCGCTGGCAAGCAACAACCCTGACATTTTATTCAAACGGCATTCATGAATGGCTTCCTGGAAGGAATCACTTTGGCGAACAAAGCCGCCAGTGCCGGTGTGTCTGCACTCTTAACGATGGGACATTCATCAATGCCAATCTACTTGCACTCAAGAGCACATTGAGTACTTCTGGAAAATCACTGGTAAACTGGTACTGATGGGAAGCTCTGGGTGTGAAAAACATCTGCTGGGCTAAGAGTTTGTGGCATAACTTCACTCCAGCAGCATACCAGGAAGTGCTTGTTGACTTTCATACAGTCTTTAAGAGTTCTATGCCATTTTCTATTACCTGAATTTGAATTTTTACTGATTTGTCAATATTAAAACTATGCACATAGACCTGCTCTGAAAAACACCCTTTATTCATTCACACCCTCTAGAATATTTGGCATGGCCTAAAGCGAAACTCTTGAAATGGTCAGATCCTGTTTTGTTTTTTGTTGCTGTTTTTTTTCAGGACATGCAACTGTCTAGACAATCCAAAATACCCTTCAGCCCCCAACTCTGATCTGGCTGTTGATGTTGATGCAATTTCCTCCAGCAACAACAACGTATAAATGGATGGGCTGTGATCTACTGTGTACACAACAAGAGCTCTTTCTCTCAATTGCACGCAGTGGTCTAATTCTTATTTTCAAACCACACCATCCACTATGTGATCTAACAATACTTTAGATCACGTGTTGGCCCTGGCACAACTGTAATTTGGTCTAGTTTGCCATGCAGACAAAAGCCCATTTACAGGGGATGGCTGTAAATCTTAAATGACATAATCTTACACTAATTATGCCTGGTCATTAATAATGAGGTAATGCACCAGTGAATGTGGTAATCAGATTACTGGAGCGTACGGCTCAAAGGGGTTGAGAAAGTTTGCGGGACCTGGAGGTATGTCTCCAGAGACAACGGCAGTGGACATGCTAAGCTAAGCTGAGATGGAAACGTCTGGGCCAGTGTTTCTAAATTCAGCCCAGACATTTTGGGTCCATGCTTTTTTCTTGACAATGTGTCAAAATGGGCAGCGCATCAAATGGGGAAGTGTAGTCATGAGGGAAATAGGGAACATGACCTATTTCACTGACCCAGCATCAGATGGAACATCTTTTTAGACATCTCAGGTCAGTGTTTCATTCGGAAGACTGGACAGAGATGAATCATTTCAACTATATCTGTGATTTCCTGAGTCACACAATGGTTCCGGTTTGTCCAGGCTGCAGTTTCAAAGCCATGTCAAAATGATCTGTTAAGGACAAAAAAAATAGTTCACAGTTCCTGGGGAATTGCTGACCATGTATACCAGCTTGCAAATTAAAGCAGACTGTCAGAATCATCTAATGGGTTTTTAGCATCATGAGAATTCATTACAAATCCTACCAACATTGTACAGGTTCAATGGTAACTGGTATCATTTACATTCCAGAAATTTACAATCCAGCAATTTTTTAAAGCTATGGTACTGACAACCACTCAAACTGGCAACCACAGAACTGGAATAACTGCTACCTGCTGTGCCAAAAATGCCATACTTGAAGATTTTTTTTGAATCCCTGGACGTGATTTTGCATGTGTTTGGGTGGTCTAGGACACATGCCCAGAGCTGGAGGAATCAAGAGCACATGTGACTATGAAAGGTTTGTTTTTCCAGAATAAATTCCCACATCTAATCATGTTTCACTTAAGCAAATCGAAATGTAAAAGCCGGCCCTTCAAGAGTGACCACGTGGGCAGCCATGGCTGCTCTGTATGTGGCTTTACAACCAAAGCAAAGAAAAGACCCAAAGCCCAGAACTTGGAACCTGGAACTTGTCTGTGTCTTCAAAATCCATCCGAAAAATGAAGACGTTAACAGAATGTGTTTATTGTTTGTGTATATACTCTGACAACAACCACCAAGTACTCCAAGTATAGTCACCCTGTTACTGAATGCTCCGTTATGGATATGTTTGTAATGAGCATTCCCAAGGAAACACTCAAATGCTGACAGACTGTAGGGCATTTGCTCTGAAAAGTTGCACAAACGGGCATCTTATTTCATTCCAGGAGTCACAGTTTGTGGTCTTGGCAAAATTCTATTCTTTGAACAGATCCACGAAAACAGGACCTCCCCGATCAAAAGCAAAATCAGGATGTGAAAATGAAAAAGCACTGGAAAACACATCGGGCAGTAAGGTGGGGTGTCTGCACGTGCAAGTCAGGAGCAGGGTTCAGGATATTTACACACAGACCAAACATAATCGTCTGGCTCAACAGAAAGCAGAATAAGGAGAGGGAACCTCATGGTGAGTACAGGTTTACGGTAAACACGATTTTTCTGGTAAGCAGTACAGCAGAGAATGATGGGTGAGTGTGTAAGGGTGTATTCCCAGTCTCGGCTGATAATGGGAGATGTTGCTCACACACACAGAGCAAAGTGTGAACTTCCAGCATCAAGAGACAGGTAGAAAGATGTCAGTCATCCCCAGGACATGCACGCCAGTGGGAAGAGACCCACAGCTGAAGAAACCCACACGTATGGATGAGCAAACCTGCATCCCTTTAACATCCGTCACTCATCATTCATCAAAAGATTTGTAATACACTATTTGTTTGTGGAATCACATCATAAGCTAAATAAATAAAACGACACCTAAAAGAATGGGCAGCTGCCCAGAGAGCAGCAGACGGGCGTCCTGCAACGTGCCGCTACCCCACGAGCTTTCAGCCCCAGCCCCGACAGTCGTCGTCTCATAAACCCGCCCTGTCTAAACTAATTTTCCACGCATTCACAGAGACACAAAACAACGTCGGTGCAGTTTTACTATTGCCACATGAGAGGCACCCAGTGAGGCCTGTCTAATCAAAGACAGGCACACGCGGGGACTTGATTAAGCTAAACGCCGTGCCCTCCCCCCTCAGCTGCTCGCCTCACGTCCCAGGTTCGCTTGAAGGGCCTCGATTACGCCCTGACTCGGGCCCTGGTGCCCTCCGCCGCACCCAGCAGTAAAAACACAAATGCCCTTTATATTAGGGCAGAAATGGAAGGACCAGTCTGACTGGTGCATCTGGGTGGTGCTGGTCGGGCGAGTGGTGCCCTCTGTGCTTGACGCATGGCCAGCTTCTGCTCCGTCTGTGACAGCGGCCGAGGGGCGGAGGCTCGGGTAGATTAAGCTGATCTGAGGTCAGTGGGAGGAATGTTGCAGAGGGGCTGACTGGAGCGACCCGCTGCTCCCTGGGTGTCTGGTGTGTGTGTTTCTGATGATGCCGGAGTCATGGGGGGGGGGGGGGGGGGGGGGGGGTAAACAGATTGCGCTCAGGAATGCTGCCGGTTAGAAACCCTCAGTCATAGCCAACGGGAAATGGGCGCAGGCCCGGGAAGCCCCGGAACGCCCCTCTGGGTATCAAGCGCCGCCACTCGGAGACCTCCCTGCTGCGTGGCAGTCCCTTACCTGCTGGATCCATCCCCTGTTTCCCAGTGACCCCTGCAACAGGTCTGCACAACGAGGTTCAGCACTGGGGCTAGACCACCCCTTTACCCGAGGGTTGGTTCCTGCTAATTTTCCACTGTGGTTTTACTCAGGAAACAGATGCAAGACCAATCAGTTGAGTTAATTGCTCAGAGGTTTATTTTTTTTTTAAAACAAGGCCCGACCTTGCTCAGATTCGAGAGTCAGGATTAACGTCAGTGGTTTAGTGCTTGTCCTCCCCTCAAACACCTGACCCCACTCACCAACGCACTGTTGAGGTGAAGGAGGTGAAGGAGCGCTGGAAGAAACGGAGCAGGGCAGCTTGGGTGTCGGCCTCAGATGTTGGACTAATTAGCATTGCGAGACGTACAGGCTAACAGGGAGCGCAGAAATGTACCTTTCTGCGAATACCTTGTCAATATTTTACGGATAGTAGACTTTACTGAGATTGCCGGATCCAAAGATAAAAAAAACAATACTTCATTAAATATTCTAGGAAGCGTAACATGACAAGAAAGATAAAAGAAGAAAAGAGATGGAGGGAAACGATCATGAAGGAGATATTCGGAGGTTAGATTAGGTGACTGCCTTCATGGTTTGAACGTTCCTTCCTCAGATTGTGACTCATAATTTTAACCGTGATTCACGGTCATCAGCGAAATATGACCTCAACAAATGAACCACAGAATGACAGATGACCTCAACAGATGACTCACAGACTGCATCTCTCCTGAAATGGCTGCAGGCTGACTGGGGCAAAAATACCATCTTGAAAACGGCTGAAACTTATTAGGTAATCAACATCCTCTTAGGTCAGCCAGTATGCCAAAAAAAAATCTCACACTTTTTTCCCTTATGATATCAAGTTTCATTTAGTACAACACGATACACATTCATATAAAACATCAGCGAGCTATAACGAGCTCCTATTTCTCGAGCAGCCTGGTAAGCAGACTCCCTATTCAGGCTGCTGTGGAGATAGTTCACAACAGGAAACCATGGGAGACCCCAAGTCTACCAGTCAGGCCCTTTGAGGTACCTTACGTTAACTCTGCCAAAACTTCCCATATGACAAAGCACTTATTTGAACACCAGACATCCCAACGTGTTGAACTGTAGCAGTGGACTGTAGCAGTGTTACTGGTCCTGCAAGTTCAGAACATGTAGTTATTTGGCTTACTATGTGAACTTCTTGCTGAAGTAGTGAACCGTGATAAAACGAGTTAAAAATAGCTCTCCCTCCCGGGGTCAGAGAGAGAGAGAGAGAGACCTCCTCTAACTCTCTCCATTATGAGTCAGCACATGCAAATCCATCTCCCATGATGTTGGAAAGGACAGAGGTCACACCGTGTAAGAGAGAGAGAGGGCGCGCTCGCGTGAGGCCTGGTCACCACACACACTGAAGCCAAACCACAATATCGTCCTCCTTCGGGGCGACACGGGAAAAATCTTCATTGTGTCATTTTGCTATTCTGGGTTTGAGGACACCGTAACATGTTTTAATTTCTGAGTTAGTTAGACTGGATGGAAAGAATGTTTTTGTGAATACAGCGGTAATCGTGCCAAGACACCACGCTGACCTCAGTGACAGCGAATGCTGCAGGGTTGCCAGGTCCTACAAAAATATCCCGCACAAAGTTAGTGTAAAACCCGCCCTTCAGAAGCCTAAACTAGCCCAAAGTTGTTGACCGGGGGGTGGTAGCGAGTGTAAAATGGAGACAAATTAAGTATTATATCCCGGCTGGACTTTCAAACAAGCCCAATTTGGCGTGAAAACCGCGAACCTGGCAACTAAAACGGCGAGATTAAAAACGACTACCCGGGCTTGATATCAAACCAGGGCCGAGCTCACGTGATCCTCTACCAGTAACACTAAACACACTAAATGTTTCCCGTCCTGGTGACTAACCCAACGAACCGCGGTGCTATCTGGCAGCTCGCGTTGCAACCGCTGTGCGGATGAAAAGCTCCGGCTGCGTGTAGTCGGCGATCAAAGGCCTGCCGACCATCGCTAACGGGAGCAGCTCGTGGGCTGGAGCGCGCGAGGCGAAAGAAGGAACAGCGCATAGAGCACGAGCGTAAAGCACCGCGCGAGCGCACCGCTGCCTCGTTTATGCCGCAGGCAAGACAACGCTAGCATGAGGATGTTACGGACAGAGTTCACAAAGCACCTGACAAATGCGCCTGCTAGAATGCTGTAAATAGATCAGAAACAACAACTGGGGGCCCAAGACCCTGTTTCTGTGCTGAGAAACCTGGAGTCATGCTCAAGGGCCTTCTCTAAGTCTGAAGGACATGGTTACGAACTGGTCTCCAGCCAGAGCATGACTAACAGCGGAGGGAGGTGACAACTCTAGATTGTCTTTAGGGTGGAGAGAGAGGACACACCTGCCATTGTTTCTGTCAAAAAACACAACAACCCTATATGCCACAATAAAACAGTAGGTTCGTTCCCATCTTGTTCCCTGTCCCAGAGGTACTAGGCCATAACTTTGTCAGATATAAGACAGAGAGAATAGAGGCTTTATGCAGTTTGCATTAGTCAGTACTGACACATGGGGTTTTATGGTTTGGCTAGAAAAGCTGCCACCATGATCTCCTCCAGAGAACGGCCAGCTTCTCCGAAAACACGAGCGGAGCCAACGGCAACAGCCATTCAGACAGAGACTATGAAATACAATTCAGTGTGTCCAGGACAAAGCAAAGAAAAAAAGATGCTGTATGAAATCAGCATTTTGGCAGAGCAGGATGGTCACTGCCATTAAAAAGGAAAAGACACAGAGTACAGCAAAAGGTTCCTGGTTTTGTCCGTTGTGTTATTTGTCTGTTTTCCGCATTAGTGTGTTAGGCCGCAGTGAAGGGGGGTATTGACAGCATTGATCCAAAAGACTGCAGCTGTGTGTGACATGCGAGGAGCAGCACTTCCTGAACTCCACAGCTCAGAGGCAGACGGCCTAGTCGCTGGATTCTTTTGCAGCCTCATGGTAGAGCAATGAAGATGGCAAAGAGCTGGTTTTAAATGCAAGTTGGGGGGGGGGGGGGGGGGGGGTTCATATCTTCCTGCTGGAGACTTTAATGCAAAACATGTGTTGCCATACTGACCTACTGCACCCACAGGGAGAGAAATGCACAGAACCAACATCTTCTGCCCCACCAGACAGCCCACGTGACTGACTGGCTTCTTTTCACATTTGCCAAGCAGCGAAGCTACAGTAACCTGGTCCCAAACTCCCTTTCAGACTAAAGAATATGCATCAAAGCACGCCAACAGCAGAAAGCGGTCCAGGACAAGCAGATCAGTAATGCAGACAGAAACAAATCCCTTAGCTGCCCCGGCAACGCACCGCGGCCTTCCTATGAAATTTCAACCGTCTGAACCCGCGTGCACTGCGGCTATCTGCATTCCACGGCTCGAGCTGCAGCTGAAACGAAATGCACGTGCATGCAAATTTGTTCTGTTTGCGATGCGTCGCGTGTCATGTAAACAGCAGGACAATCCTTCATTTGTATAACCAATGCTGTATACATTGTGCTTTGTTTTGAGCGTCCGAATACAATGTGTTTACAGTCCGTTTGTTTCGGGGCGTAGTGAATGAAACAAGTCAGAACAAAAGTCAAAACATCATCTCAAGGCTCAACAGAGATAGTAAATGGTTACTCTGAGAGAAGTACTCTCTGGAGGAGTACACTGACACTGACTCTCTTATCCAGGGCGCATCACAACGGGGCTCTGTCGTCTCCGCTGATGTAGTCATCACACTCGCACACTGGGCCCCAGTTCCGTATCATTAAGCTCTTAAAGGCTGACAGACGTTTAATGGGTGTATTTGGAGTCATTCAAGAACACGTTCGAGCATCACAGTCGTGTTTTACTAAGCCAGGCCGTGAGGGGAAACCAGTTCTGCTGGTGACATAGTTCTCCCAGCATATGCGGCACAGCACGTTCTGCGACTAAACATACCATATGGCGTAATGGGTTAGAAATGTTCACAGACATGCGCTCAATACGGATGTTTAAAGGGCATTTCGCGTTTAACCTGGTCAGCCTATACCAACTAGACAGCCAAGTCAATGTCAAATTTAGATAAACATTATGAAACCGAATCGAGATCCTTGAAATGATCCCACTCGTCCTTGGTCCGCTTAACTACTTCTACAGGACCCAAGAACGAAGAGAAACGGCGGGCAGCTGTTTAAAAGTTCAGATCGTGTTGTTATAGTTGATAAATGACACACTGTCTAATGTCAGTGGTAGAGACACATAGCCTAGGTTAAAGTACGATCTATTTGACAGGGACTGTTTGGGTCGTCCTAGAATACAGCGAGTGCGGTAATAATAATGCCGGACCTGTCGACCAGGTGAGGGCGTTTTCTCCAGTGGATGGAGTCCAAGATTCAGTCAGACCCTCTACAGTACATCTTGAGGGGTTTTCTGATCCACAACATGGCACGATCACCCCTCAAAGAGCACGGATACAGTCATTTCATTCTGCCACTGTGCTCCTAAAGTCTGATGCCAATGGCAAATATTTTCCAGAATTACATAAGGCAGCTACTTTGTTTTTTACCGGGTGAGGACGTTTTATTAATTCTAACGTCTTTCTTTTATTCTAACAACGGCTTGATTCTACGCTCGCAGGGCAGTGAACACCAAAAAAGTCCAACTTTGATACTCTTTAGACCTTTACAGCTATTGCCCGCATCCATATAATGTTTAATGTTGTCATAGCCACCATTCCTAAAGGGACAACAACGATCTCCAAGATAACAGTGGTTAGGTAGTCAGTTAAAGATAACTCACCATACTTATTGCTGTAATCAGACAGACGCGATCCGCTTATTATAGTCCGTTTTGATGAGGAGACTTCGCAAAGTATCCGTTCTTTTTCTTAAAAAAATAGAAACCTCAGTGTTTTATTGGGAATCAAAACTCTGGTCTTTCCTGAGCAAGCTGTCTGAAAATCCTCTGGGGGGGAAACGTTTAGAATTGTCCTCAGGACCAGGTCCCCTGAGCCATGCTACTGGTGTCTCCTGAGCAGCAGTGCACGGTAGGACTACACTACCCAAACACAACGGACGCTGTGTGCAAAGATCACTTCTAGCTTGGAGCCTGACGGCATCGACTAGCCAACGATCCATAAATGGAGAGTTGGTGTTTAGCCTCTAGCCAATAGGAGCCGCCCCTCACCGCGTCTAACCAATAGGAGCCTCCCCTCACCGCGTCCAGCCAATAGGATCCACCCCTCACCGCGTCACTGCGGAGGGAATCCCACAGGATGATTCTGAGTGTTTTCTTTCTTCTTCTTCTTATTCACGTGGGCATCTAATCTTATTACAGTAATCGGGAGTATTTTTATCGGATCAGGAACAAATGCAACTTGTGATCAATTCTGGTCATGTTTTTTTGCCTCGTGAATTACATGTTTTCATAAATTAATGAATGTAAAAAAAAAAAAAACTAAGAAATAGACTCATTATAGGACTACATAATCCTGATTCCAGCTATGCAAAGACGTTTTGAACTGCTGAACGTTTAGCGAACTGGACAGGAGGGCGACATCAGCTACTTCTACTTGAAGTTGACTGTTTAGAAAGGTGTACAGATCTGTTAGCAGAATGAGCCAAGTCTTTAAAATGTGTATATGACTATAATGACACGAATGAGGAAAAATACACACATTTTGCACACAGTAGGCGATAAATACTGTAGCTACTCCAGACTTAGACGAAATTTAAATATTAGTTAGCTAGAGCAAATGTCAATTCCTCTGGCCATAATATTCTGTGGTAATGGAGAAAGCTATTCTAAATTTGCTGACGTTTTATTATGGGCATAGCTAGGCTATATAATACGAGTAGTTTCTCACTACCAGTCTCATTACTATTTCCATACCATGCTTTAATTCAGTTGACATGTCACATGTCGCATGTTCTTGGTGGCACGGACCAGGATAAAAAATAAATAAATGTTAAAAAGTGGACGTAAAATACCGGACAAGTTTGAGCACCATATCTACTGTTGGAAAACATAAAAATGAAGACAGGTAAATTCGCACCAGACCCAATTAGGCAAATCCGGCAAAAGTTTCCAAGTTTTGAGGAAGAAGCCCTTACGTTGACCACACTTTAAACGAGTGTGCTACAGTCTAAAATTTAATCAACGTCGCCATCTACTGGCCACATGCACTATCGCCGCCTGACCAAGAAAAAAGCACGTGGAGGTTGAGTAAGCGCTACCAGTGTACCGCCACATTGTTAAAGCATCCATCCATCATCCTTACCGCTTAATCTGTAATTTAATTTGTTTATATTTAAGATTTTGTCTATTATATTTTTTAAAAATTCTATTTTCTATTGCACGAAGAGGTTGTAAATCCAATTTCGTTGCGCAATGTACAAGTACAATGTATAATCAAATCAAATCAAATCAAATATATTTGTATAGCGCTTTTCACAACACATGTTGTCACAAAGCGCTTAATCTTTACTTTTTTTATCTTAATCTTTATATTTACATTTTTAATGACAATAATGGTTCATTTTATTTCATGATCGGGCAAAGGCAGGGTACACCTTGGTCAGGTCACCAGTCCACCATATGGCCAACACACACACCGACAGGCAATTAAGAGTGACCAATGAACCTAACACACACGTCTTCGGACTGTGGCAGGAAACCGGAGTACCAGTAGAAAGCCCACACAAGCACAGGAAGAACATGCAAGCTCCACACAGAGCGGACCTGACCGAGAATCAAACCCTGCCACCTTGCTGTGAAGTGACAATGTTAGCCACCACTCCACCACCATGCCACCATACAATTACAGTTTTTGACGACTGCTAACGTGCGTTTGTCCAATCTGTAGTCACATTTTCAAAACTCCAAACACACAACATCAGTTTTCAGTGGCTATACTATTAGTTCAATTCATGTTGTTATGGCACAAAATGCAGTCATTTTACATGTTTTTATAATGCTTAAATTTTCTATACACACAAGGTTATCCAATAACAAAATTCTGGATCGTTTTTGTCTTATTTACAATTGCTTGTACACAGCATGCCAAAAATTTAAACCTAAGGTTCAAAACCTTAAATATCGTATAAAATGCCAAGCTCTGCAAAAAGTTATTACTGTTGTACACATTTTTTGCACATATAGATCAATGAAATAAAATGAAGTACAGTAATGTACTGGGTCAGAGAGGAGCAAATATAACAATTTGTCCTGCAATCTCAAGTGTTGGTTTGGTCCTTCACAAATGCCAGATTGGTCCCTATAACAGTGACCTCCTTCTTTCGTTTTTGAATGAACTCTACCAATAACTGGTTCCAGAAGCAGAAAGGGAACAGGTGGGAGGAAACACGAGGACATTTGTGATGGGACGATGTAGCATTTTGTCATTCTCATGACATCACAAGCTGGTTTATAGACCATCCAAGAGTGATGTCCCTTTTCCTCCCGCCCTACTCGCCTTTCCTCAACCCCACTAAGGAACTTTTTTCAGTCTGGAGGTGGAAGGTGTATGATCATCGGCCCCATGACCAAATGTCCCTGCTGCATGCAATGGATCCTGGCTGCAGAGACATTTCAGCTGAAGACTGCCAGGCGTGAATAAGGCATACCAAGCTTTTCTTTCCCAGGTGCATGGCAAGGGCCAACATCAGATGTGATGTGGATGAAAACATGTGGCCATCTGCTGAAGACCGTTTAGATTAGACCTAACAAGTATTGTATTCTGTTTTTCCCCCTTGTGTGGCTTTTTTGTATATGTGTATTTTTACACATATGGGACTATGGCTAATTATGTTTACAATTACGATAATTATTTTTTGGGTTAGGCCACAATTTACAGTAATGTCCCTAATACAGTAAAATATACCCTTTACTGCAAAATTAATGTAGACAGTATGTTGCCAAAAATGCACACATTTGAAAAAAAAAAGTCCAAATGAAGCGGATTACAGTAAAAATTAACTGACTAAGAAAACAACAGATGTTACTGTAAAATGTCTGTTGTTTGCTGGGAGAGGGTAAAATATTTAATGTAATACTGTTTCTGTATTGCCATCAAATGTTAGTTTTTTTACAGTGGTTGTGCAGTGATTGGCTCTGTTCATCTCGAAAAAGAGAATATGTGCTAGTGTTTGTAATAATGATTGGATACTGAACCAGATTTGCTGTGTTTTAACAAAGTTGTTTGCATTGTGAAATGCAGAGTTGTTATTTAGTTAAGAAAATGCGCTTTTGAACACGATATTAACTATTTGGCTATTTGTGTGAGGTCATTGTGTTGGTGTGTTTAAAGTTTTGACAATGTATCACAAGTATTGGGAAATGCACGTTAGCAGTCGTCAAAAACTGTAACATATATTTGAATAAAAACACACATTCAACATATCCGGAACATGCTTGAGAACACATTTAGAAATGCCTGTTTCCTGTTCCTTATGTGGTTTTACACATTTTAAACATCCTGCCAGTCCTTTCCTGTTCTTTAGCACACTACAAGTAAACAAACATGGCGCTGGAGTATTTAACCCAATGTAAATGCTATATTAAGTAAGCTTGTCTGTTTGTGTGTGTGTGTGTGTGTGTGTGTGTGTGTGTGTGTGTGTGTGTGTGTGTGTGAGAGAGAGAGAGAGAGAGAGAGAGAGGGAGAGAGAGAGTGTGTGTGTGTGTGTGTGTGTGAGTGAGAGAGAGAGAGAGAGAGAGAGAGAGAGAGAGAGAGAGAGAGAGAGAGAGAGAGAGAAGCAGTTAATCAAGCTCAGCAGAAACAGAGATGGTGAGCTGTTTGAAATTCATTGTATCATTACAGGCTTTTCCATGTCTTTTGGGGGCAACTGTCATTCTGATGGCACTAACTCGTTCATTGACATAAATATTTACTTTTGAGATGTAAACTAAGGGTTTTTCTCAAGTTACAGGATGTTATAAGTCGTCCATTGTGTGGTGCTGTGGTACGAAGGGTTGGGAGAAATAGTGTTTGTAAATGTTAATGATCAATCAAGAAATGCATAAAAGGGACTGCTATAACAGGGTGTAGCAGAGACTCCAGCAGAACAATGTTCAAAAACCCGAGTGCTCCCTTCCCTGAGACGTCAACACCCGTGAGATCAGACTAACGATGGCACCGACCTGTCCAGTTCACCTCAGCTCCCTTCGTCCATAAATCCCAAGATCCACACCACCTATCAATCACAAAAACACATTTCCAGACTGTTATCTGGAACACTAACTGGAAGGTTGTGCCAAAGCAGGGAAAGATATGAAAATGCTCTTTGCCCTTCCAACTTCACACTAATGTAGCCAGCATAGCCAAGGCGACGCTTTCTTTGTTTTGGTGCGCACATGAAGGATGACGTCCTAGAGTAGAGTAGCACCTGCATTGGGTGAGCCATTTACAGGTAGGCATATATAGGGACACCTGTGGGGTCCTAGAGGATAGCGTGGTGGCTAAAGCGCATGCAGGTGGCGGCGTCTAGAAGAAGCGTGTCTGTAACAGCGAGTCCGAAGGTAGGATTAAGTTGCATATTATACTTTTGCACAAGATGACTGATGAAGCAACTAAACATGGTTTGGTTTTAATTAGTGTGGGGACGCGAGGATAGGCGTGTTCAGGTGGAGTGGCCGCAGGTCATAGAGGTAGCAACAGCCGGTGTGTGTACAGAGTACAAGGTATGCGAGTTTGGTAATCATGCTCGAGCTTTAGTCGCACCCTTTCAGACATACGGAGTAAAGCTCCTTTGTTTATTTTAGTCTGTTGGTGACACGCCACATCCATTCTGTCTTCTACTGACTTACGAATGATCAGTTACCAGGTACAATTAGCCGCCGTGCATTCTCTAAAGCTTTATAAACACCTGAAAATGTTTAGTATGCCTAAACCAGAGGTTTCATATGGTTTTTTAATTACACTCTGTATATCCAGTGTTCTGTGACAAGCTGCTATCCTGTCCATGAGTGAAGTTGGTCAACCCTGATGAATGTGGTATGTTTCGTCTTTTTAAATCATATTCATAATGTTGAACGTAGTCAATGTTTTATTGACTGAATGTAATGTTTCTTTCTGTTTTGTGTATATGAAGGGCCACAGCTTCAGTGGGTGTCAGTTGCTGTTTTCTACCGTTTTGTTTTATTTTGTGTTCTTTTATCTAAAAGATCCTACCATAGCAAATCATAAAGTGGTCTTTTAATGATATGCTGCTCAGGGGTATTTAAGTGACCCGTTGTTTTAAAAAAACCCTTACTCTTGTGTGACTACCTGTGTGTCTAGTTATTGGTCGATGTACCTTTTTTTAACTTGAGTCTCTTGAGTATTCTGATCCAGTACTATTTAGATGTGGCTATGTTGAGACTGAGATAGAGGCAGCCATATCGGGTGCTGTGTTCACTTTAGAGTGTGATTTGGAAACATTTGCAGTGTGTGGCTGAATATTAGAGATTATTCACGAGTGGTATTGTCAATTGGCTGTCTTTACTCAGTCTCCAAACCACAAACAGGTAGTGTCAACACCTCTTAGATTGTTTTTGTTTTATTTAAATTAAACTGACAGAGTCTATTGTCTTCAATAAAGACTGTATTTTTGCATCACCGACGTTTGTCTACTTTCTTTAGAGTTCCCCTTACTCTAAGTAAAAAAGCACTAATTAAGGGGTGGCGTAGTTTGGCACTTACTAACTAGGGGGCGCTACAATCTGGCGCAGTCGGCAGGATCGAACATCAGTTAGCGCTTTTGACCTGTCAGTTTAATTTAATAAAGTGTAAGTAGATTCGAGCAGTATTAGTGATTTGTTGTGGTAGAAAACAGCAGCTGGCATTCCAACTTGTGTCAGCAAGGAGTCGTCATGGAGGGAGAGCTGCAGAGACTGCGGGAGCAAGTGGAACAGCTCCAAACTGCAAATGCGAGACTTTCTGGGGTGCAGAATGGAGGTACTGGGGGAAATGTTGGAGACGAAATCCCACCCGTACGGCGGGAACATGCTTTTTATTTGCCTAAAGAAAGAAAGTGCCCAAAGTTCTCTGGTTCGACAGCTGCAGGAGCCCTTTCGGTAGAGGAGTGGACTGAGGAGGCACAAAGTTGTATTAGATCCAGACATATGTCTGTTTTAGATAAAGCTATGTTTTTATATGATCATTTAGAGGGCGAGGCCCGTAATGAAATAAAGTATCGACCGGTAGCAAGCCGAGAAAACCCCGATGAAATTATTCGCATTTTAAAGGAAATGTATGGGTGTACTAAATCCTATGTGCATTGGCAGCAGCGTTTTTTTGATCGCAAACAACGGGAGAACGAGTCATTGTTCGAATTCTCTCATGCGCTAATGGAACTCATGGACAGAGTGAAGCAGAGTAAGGGTGATGCTATTTTTAATTCCGGGGATGTGTTAAGGGATCAGTTTTGTGAGAACGTTAGAGATCATACTTTACGTAGGGAGCTCAAAAGATTGGTACGGGACGACGAGGATCTGTCTATTTTAGATGTAAGGCGGGAGGCTATTAGGTGGTTGGAGGAGGGTCAGCCAGGTCGTGATCGGGGTCAGCGTGCTCTGCCACGTAGTCACGAAGTGCGTTTTGCGCCACAATGTGAGGCTACTATCGCTCAAACCTCCGAATTGGCAGAGTTAAAGGAGATGGTTTTGAGACAGCAAGCTCAGCTTGATATGTTAGTTAAACGCTTCTGTCAACCTAGTGGTAATGCCCCAGGTCCTTCCCATAGGAATGGTCGTTTTAGACGTACATCAGATGGCCAACCGATTTGCCTTAGGTGTGGCGAGCCAGGTCACATCGCTCGCTATTGTCGATCTGCTCCTCTTCCTTCAGCTACCAATAGTCAGGATCTCACTGTATCCCGTAGCAACTCGGTCAACCAGTCGGAAAACTAGGACTCCCCAGTGTGCAGAGCCACACGCTGGGATTGGGAAGTCCTGGCTCTAATGTTAACCGCCCTTTGTACAGTCAACTAGTTGGAAATTGTCCCGTATTAGGTGTGCATATGGGGGGGGTAACAGTCCCATGTCTAATTGATACCGGGTCAATGGTGACCACCATCACAGAGAGTTTTTTTGCTAAGCACTTTACACATTTGCAAACGAGAGACTGTAAATGGTTGGGCCTCAAAGCAGCGAATGGGTTAGACATTCCTTATATAGGCTATCTCGAGCTTGACGTGGTAGTCCTGGGACAGTGCATTTTGGGTAGAGGGATTTTAATAGTTAAGGATCCTACGGATGTTGTGCTTCAGGGTCGTAAAGCAGAAACGCCAGGCATTTTGGGTATGAATGTGCTGGGTGATTGTTACAGAACCCTGTTCGGACAGCATGGTCCTCAACTCTTTTCCTCCCCCCCAGTGCAGTCGGCGGTCCCGGCGGTTCGGCATGCACTACGCCACTGTGAGAAGGTAGAGGCTGTTTTGAACGCTGCTAAACCCTTCAAGGTTCGCATTCATGGCCGACTTCCTGTTCGTATTGAGGCTGGTACGATGACCATGGTCCCCGCTACGTGCCCTCAGGTAGACTCAGTGGAGCTCTTGTTGGAGCCATTGGGCTGTGAAGACGGACCCCTTCCTGAAGGTTTGCTTTTATCCCCTACTCTGGTCTCTGCAAGAAAGGGTTTGCTGTATGTGCCCATAGTAAATGTCAGTAGCTCTGATGTGTGGCTCCCTCCTCGTCATGTGGTCGGCACGGTGCAAGCGGTTTCAGCCACGATAATGGGAAGTGAGTCAAAGGTCTCTGTAGAGTCTTCTTGGGAAGAGTGTTCAGTTTTTATATCCACGCACGACGTCACCTCGTCCAATAATTCTTCTGACCAGCTTGTGTTGGATCTTGAGGGGCTTACTGAACAACAGGCTGCTCAGGCTACTGCTCTTTTTTCCAAATATGGCAGTATATTTTCCAAAGGGGAGGGGGACTTGGGCTGTACATCCCTTATTACTCATGAGATTCCCTTGCTAGATGATGCTCCTGTGCGCCAGCCTTATCGTCGTATCATTCCTTCTCAATATGAAACAGTAAAAGCTCATATCCAACAGTTGCTAGATAACCAGGTCATCAGAGAAAGCAGTAGCCCTTACTCTTCCCCTATCGTGTTGGTGACCAAGAAAGACGGGACCCTCAGACTTTGTGTAGACTATAGGCAGTTGAATTCGAAGACCCGTCGTGATTCATACCCACTTCCTAGGATAGAGGAATCCCTAGATGCCTTGTCAGGAGCAAAATGGTTCTCTACACTCGATTTGGCCAGTGGGTATAACCAAGTCCCAGTAGCGGAAAAGGATAAATTTAAGACGGCTTTCTGCACTCCCTTTGGTTTATTTGAATTTAATCGAATGCCTTTTGGGTTATGCAATGCCCCTGGCACGTTCCAACGTCTCATGGAACGCATGTTTGGGGACTGTCGATATCAGTCTGTACTTCTTTATCTTGATGACGTCGTGGTCTTCTCTGCTACCGTGGAACAACATTTGGAAAGGCTGGAAGAAGTGTTCGCTCGGCTACAGAAACAGAAATTGAAAGTGAAACTGTCCAAGTGTAACTTTTTCCAACATCAGGTGAAGTACTTGGGCCATGTTGTCTCTGCTGAGGGGGGTGGCGACCGACCCTGCTAAAATTGAGGTGGTCAAAGAATGGAAACGGCCACTACATCTCGCTGAACTTCGTTCGTTCCTGGGCTTCGCTAGTTATTACAGACGTTTTGTAGAAGACTTTTCTAAACTTGCAGCCCCCTTGCACCATCTTGTTGGGAAGCTTAGTGGACCCAGACGAAAAGGAAAGACTCCCAAAATCTCTCTAGCTACAGCTTGGGGTGAAGACTGCGAGCAGGCCTTCCAGTTATTAAAAGAGAAACTTACTTCTGCCCCAGTTCTGGCATATGCTGATTTTAAGAAACCATTTATTTTGGAAGTGGATGCTAGCCATGGAGGCCTTGGGGCGGTGCTATCACAGGAACAGAACGGGAAAGTGCGTCCAATTGCCTTTGCCAGTAGAGGGCTGAGGCCCACTGAGAGAAACATGAATAACTACAGTTCTATGAAGCTGGAATTGCTGGCCGTCAAGTGGGCTGTGACAGAGAAGTTCAGAGAGTACCTGCTGTGCAATCACTTCACCATTTTTTCTGACAATAACCCTTTGAGTCACTTGCAGACTGCCAAGTTGGGGGCCGTGGAGCAGCGCTGGGCTTCTCAATTGGCATCATTTAACTTTACTATCAAGTATCGTCCAGGGAAGAGCAATCAAAATGCCGATGCTTTGTCCCGACAGTACGTGGAGCGCTTTGCAGTTGGAACAAGCATGCCTCCACAAGTGGTGCTAGCCTCTTGGAACGAGCAGCCCAGTGGTTCTGGGGCCCTGTGTGGTGAAGTCGTTGCATTCCCTGGACGCTCATCTCACGATCTGGGCCTACTGCAGAAGGCTGATCCAGTTATTGAACCGGTATGGAGGTTCTATGATGAAAGACGACCTCCAACAGCAACAGAACGTGGAACTTTGTCCAGTGCCAGTAGAGCCCTCGTTCGCCAGCAAGAGCGACTGGTTGAGCGAGAGGGCGTACTATATCGAACAGTCCATCCCCCAGGTGGGGGACCAGAGTATTTCCAGCTGCTTGTTCCTCAGTGTCTACAAGAAGAGGTCTTACATAGTGTCCACAATGATCATGGGCACCAAGGGACAGAGCGAACTCTACAGTTGTTGCGGAGCAGGTGCTTTTGGCCTAATATGGCTCAGGAT
The DNA here is from genome assembly GCF_052324685.1 of Brachyhypopomus gauderio. Lineage (NCBI taxonomy): Eukaryota > Metazoa > Chordata > Actinopteri > Gymnotiformes > Hypopomidae > Brachyhypopomus > Brachyhypopomus gauderio. Next base: position 12,245,108 of record NC_135211.1, on the reverse strand, counting down.
GTAGAGCAGTGGTGCAGTCGATGCCAAAGATGTGTGCTGGGGAAGGCAGTTCAGCCTAAAGTTCGACCCTATTGGGGTACGCTGCAAGCATCACGGCCAAATGAGATCCTGGCCTTGGACTTTACAGTCTTGGAACCGGCATCGGATGGTAGGCAAAACGTCCTGGTCTTGACCGACATCTTTACAAAATACACCCAGGCTGTTCCCACTAGAGATCAACAGGCAAGTACAGTAGCCCAGATGCTGGTACAACATTGGTTTCATCGGTTCGGTCCTCCAGCCCGTATACATTCCGACCAAGGCCGGAATTTCGAAAGCACTTTGATACAGCAGTTATGCAAGATTTATGGAGTGCAGAAGAGCAGAACCACCCCTTATCATCCCCAAGGAAACGGACAATGTGAACGTTTCAATCGCACTTTACATGACCTGCTTAGGACACTCCCTGTTGACCAAAAGAGGTATTGGCCACGGCACTTGCCCCAACTGACATTTGCATATAATACTACTCCTCATCAGACCACGGGTCGAACCCCCTATTTTCTCATGTTTGGTTGTCACCCCAGGCTACCAGTAGATTTCCTGTTGGGGTTGGAAGAACCCACGCAAAACTTGGGAACGTTGGATGAATGGATTCAGACACATCAGCAGAGTCTACGGCTTGTCCATGAACATGTAAGGCAGAGGACAGAGGAACAGGCCCTCAGGCGTAATCAAAACCATAACGACCAAATAAACGACTCTGGGTTCAAGGAAGGGCAGCTGGTTTATCTGAGGAATCACCCAGCAGGACGAAACAAGATCCAAGATCATTGGAACCCCTGTGTGTACAGAGTGGTTAGAAGTCCAGTGGGAACGGGGGTGGTTTACTCTGTGGCTCCGGTTGATGAAGAGGGGCCAATCCGACAGGTGCACCGGTCTGAGCTACGAGCTGCACTGAATGAAGAACAGGGCACAGAAGATATAGAAGATACTGTCCCCATGACAGGTGAGGAAAGTGGGCCCCACTCCCCAGTTCTGGAGGAAGATGAAGATGGGGATGTTATACTGTTAGTGGAAGAACTCCAGGAGAGACCTGGACCACATGACCCCGTTACCCCTGAAGAAGAGGGACCCTCACAAGAGCCAATGCTCTTACGCCGTTCGACAAGACTGAACGCCGGTCAACACTCTAACCCCCACCGACTCCCTCGGGCAGTTATAACTGAGAGGTATGAAGAGCTGCCTGAACAAGAAGAATGATGGGTTAACATTTTGGAGTGCCATCGTCGGGTCGCCGATGCATTTGGAGGGGGTGATTGTAGCCAGCATAGCCAAGGCGACGCTTTCTTTGTTTTGGTGCGCACATGAAGGATGACGTCCTAGAGTAGAGTAGCACCTGCATTGGGTGAGCCATTTACAGGTAGGCATATATAGGGACACCTGTGGGGTCCTAGAGGATAGCGTGGTGGCTAAAGCGCATGCAGGTGGCGGCGTCTAGAAGAAGCGTGTCTGTAACAGCGAGTCCGAAGGTAGGATTAAGTTGCATATTATACTTTTGCACAAGATGACTGATGAAGCAACTAAACATGGTTTGGTTTTAATTAGTGTGGGGACGCGAGGATAGGCGTGTTCAGGTGGAGTGGCCGCAGGTCATAGAGGTAGCAACAGCCGGTGTGTGTACAGAGTACAAGGTATGCGAGTTTGGTAATCATGCTCGAGCTTTAGTCGCACCCTTTCAGACATACGGAGTAAAGCTCCTTTGTTTATTTTAGTCTGTTGGTGACACGCCACATCCATTCTGTCTTCTACTGACTTACGAATGATCAGTTACCAGGTACAATTAGCCGCCGTGCATTCTCTAAAGCTTTATAAACACCTGAAAATGTTTAGTATGCCTAAACCAGAGGTTTCATATGGTTTTTTAATTACACTCTGTATATCCAGTGTTCTGTGACAAGCTGCTATCCTGTCCATGAGTGAAGTTGGTCAACCCTGATGAATGTGGTATGTTTCGTCTTTTTAAATCATATTCATAATGTTGAACGTAGTCAATGTTTTATTGACTGAATGTAATGTTTCTTTCTGTTTTGTGTATATGAAGGGCCACAGCTTCAGTGGGTGTCAGTTGCTGTTTTCTACCGTTTTGTTTTATTTTGTGTTCTTTTATCTAAAAGATCCTACCATAGCAAATCATAAAGTGGTCTTTTAATGATATGCTGCTCAGGGGTATTTAAGTGACCCGTTGTTTTAAAAAAACCCTTACTCTTGTGTGACTACCTGTGTGTCTAGTTATTGGTCGATGTACCTTTTTTTAACTTGAGTCTCTTGAGTATTCTGATCCAGTACTATTTAGATGTGGCTATGTTGAGACTGAGATAGAGGCAGCCATATCGGGTGCTGTGTTCACTTTAGAGTGTGATTTGGAAACATTTGCAGTGTGTGGCTGAATATTAGAGATTATTCACGAGTGGTATTGTCAATTGGCTGTCTTTACTCAGTCTCCAAACCACAAACAGGTAGTGTCAACACCTCTTAGATTGTTTTTGTTTTATTTAAATTAAACTGACAGAGTCTATTGTCTTCAATAAAGACTGTATTTTTGCATCACCGACGTTTGTCTACTTTCTTTAGAGTTCCCCTTACTCTAAGTAAAAAAGCACTAATTAAGGGGTGGCGTAGTTTGGCACTTACTAACTAGGGGGCGCTACATAAGTTTGTAAACAAAGATGACATGGTGAAGATGTGTGTGCATCAATGAACGTGAAGATTTGTGCCGTTGGTCCACAGTGCTAATCCCATTGCATGAACAGATAAATCAGCTAATTAAAGGTAATATAGTAAGATATTGTATGCATATCTCTCTTCAGAGGCAGGTAAATCTTCTTACAGTCGCAGATGGTGCTAGTGCATACATTAAGGTCGACTTCATCTAGTTGAAGAGACACATAGTACTGCAGTATCTAGTAGGACATGCTATGTGCTGTTGCTTTTCATGCAAGATACATTTCGGAAGTAGCTTCAGTTTTTACAAGATTTAGTAAAAATGATCTGAACTAACATGCATCTAACAGTCCCACTGGACTGGTCTTTCTTGGAAATTACATATCAGGTCTAGTATAACTTGTTTTAGATTTAGTGTAAGTTTGCTAAAGAATTTATCTGTGCATGTTTGAAACCACTAAAATTTGGTTTAAATAAACAGGTGGGTGTGGTTTGCACCCCTGATACTGTGGCCTGTAGAACTTCAGAACATGAACTTGAGTGTTTCTCCATCTCAGAATAGAATTATTTTCACAAGAAGGATCTCTGAGCTGACTTGCATAGTCAGACATTTTTTTCTCAACAATTCTTTAACAATTCTCTAACTTCTGCTTTGTCTCTCAGTTTAACATAATTCACTGAGGAGTAACATGGTGTTGCTGTATGTTGTGTTTCTGGTATTTTTCCTTGACCAATGTCATGGTGAGTGACTTTACATTTTTGTGTTTGATCATATCATGATACGATCAAATATTTATGCTGGACATGACATTTTATCCTGTATTACACTTGTGTGATGGAAGTTTGACCACACCTATCACACTTTCACAAACATTTGATCCCATGTCATTATTGTTTGCTTTATGCAGGTGAGCTTTTGTATAATTGTAAAATAATTATGAAGTGTGGTTTTTCTAAGAAATAAATAACCAGAACTCTGTGATCTAAGTCGGCACAGTTCAAAACAGGAAATCAGATACAGAGGAGAAAGTTGACATAGAGTTTTGTATGTCACTATTGTGATGATGAAGATTCAGACTGTTTGTTTCTAGCACCTTTAGGACCAAAATTAAGATGATTATTATTATTTGGGTTGAAAGTGATTTTCAGTCAAATCTAGTTTTAATTAACAAGATATATAAATGTCCATACATTATCTTTATCGCTTAATCCCACAAGTCAGGGTCACAGGGGGCCAATCCCAGCATCATCAGGTGAAGGTAGGGTACACCATGGGTAGGGTACACCATGGGTAGGGTACACCATGGGTAGGGTACACCACGGGTAGGGTACACCATGGGCAAGGTACACCATGGGCAGGTAGCCAGTCCACCACATGGCCAACACATGCATACATTCACACCTACAAGTTAGAGTGACCAATAAACCTTAGAGTGACCAATATAGCTTAACACAATAAACCTAGCTTAACACAATAAACCTAGCCACTCTGGGGAAACCAGAGTACCCAGAGAAAACCCACTCAGGCACAGGGAGAACGTGAAAACTGCACAGAGATCAGACCGGACCAAGAATTGAACCCAGACCACCTTGCTGTGAGGCGACACCACCACACCACCATGCCACCCCTCATACACAAATCTATTCATTAAAAATAATATTGGAAAATTTACCTCTGTAGAGTCTGTAATACACATTTTTTAGTTTTGATATGATTTTATAGAATGTAATTTGTGGTAAATGTAAAAGATACTCTCTAATTCCTGGATTATCAAACTAATTTCTTTGATATTGCAGTAATGACTCTTTCTTCTTCCTTAAGGACGTACCCAGTTCATTTACACGGCAGTGGGGGAAGATTTAGTCTGTGACACCAACCAATGGCACATAAGCACAAAGTCTGACAACATCATCAGTATTAGATGTTTGGGGAAGTGTTTTAATCGTGCTCCCCTGAGACTTGACAGTACCAACAACACACCAGGTTTCTGTGGAACAAAAGAAACAGGTCCAAATGATGTGAAATGCTCACTGAAAGTAAGAAGTGGATTTTTTGCCTGTGTTAAGGCTCTGGATCCTGTAGATCATTCCTTCCTTTATCCATTCAGACCATCTCCCAACATGATTCATTCTTATATAGTTGCCATTCCAGATCCAAACAGTGAGTCACTTTTCATGTTCATTTCATTCATAACTTTTTGTTGTAGTATTTTCTGAAGTTCATGGCAGTCCTCTGATTTAGGAATAATCACCATCAGTAATCATATTTCTTCCTCCAGTGACACCCACGCCTGAAATAACAACTGTAGTCATAGTAAATAAAGGTGAATCTGTACTGCTAAACTGCAGTTTCAACTTTACAAAAACATATGAAGGGAATGCATTTGTGGTGTACTGGATCAAGACTACAGGACAGGACAGCACCTGTGTGTACTCATATGATTATGGTACGGAAGGTTTAACACATGGTCACCACTGTGAAGAGCACAAAGACCTGATCCACAGACTCTCCAACCGAACCAAAGAACCACACACACACGACATCGTGATCAGTGCCGTGATGGAGTCAGACAGTGGGCAGTACCTCTGTGTCGTACACGTGAATAAAGATGATAAAGGAGGAAAATGGAAGGTGATCAGTAATATTACAGTCAGTCTACATAAGGATAAACACATGACGTGAACACAGATGAGATGGAATCTGGATCTAATAACAGAACAGATGGAAACACATCAGGTGAGTTTCATATTCATATGGATGTTTGGGGTACATATGTAAGAAGGCACTAATAATTCTCTGTGTTTACTGTATTTCTAAACACACACAGTTGACCCTCTCATCCCCTTGTACGTCACACTGTCCATATTATGTCTGCTGATGGTGTTGGTGGCAGTATTCATAAAGAGAAGAACCATTAATTCACCAGGTACCCAATGTGAATTATTAGCAAAAATGAAAATAATAATATTTTCACTAGAATATTTAGAAACTTGAAATATGAACTATGTCTAACCATCTAGTAATCAATATCTGATCGATATATTAATATCTATAATGTTCTTATTAAACCTAATAATCTAGAAGTTAAAATTTTAATTCACAGAATCCAAGGCTGTGCAGCTACGGTAGGCTAAGATCTTCACATATCTATAATTTCCATGATTGCACCAACAGTTCCTCTTTCCTGTCATGACATTTCCTTGTTCTGACTTCTGCAGCGCCCAAAATACAGAAGAAGACACTGATCTGGACTGTGAGTCTTCTCCTCTTTTCTTGAGTCTTCTCTTCTCTTCTCTTCTCTTTCTCTTCAAAACATATTCATTTTGTTCATCTTCTGTGTAGGTTCTCCATATGCTGTGGGATGTGGTGAAGAGAATATTGATCTAGGATCTAAGTGGATTTCTTCCCAGAAGGCTGATACTAGTTATGAGGAGTCCGCTACGTCTCTGGATCCTTATTCTGTTGTTAGAATCCAGGAATGAATACAGGGAACCAGATGACCAAATATCTCATATATGGCACCTGGGATGATCCATCTCAATGAAGGAACACTTTGTGACTAACATATGATTCACATATCAGAACAGTTTACCTCCTCTGATTTGGAAGACATTGTGGAGTATGCACGGACGTAATTTGGGGGGGGGGGGGGGGGGGGGGAGGGGGGGCGTTGGGGACATGTCTCAGGCTGCAATTAGTTCTATTGTTTTATCAGTAGTATAATGACCAGATATAATTATTTCTCAGTCTCTTTATAAGTATACAACCAGAAAATACAGGTCATGTCATTATGTAGTATTAAAAACACAGAATTTAAAAAATGAGAAAGAACAACTTCTATAGTATAGTGTGTCATACATGGGGTGGGATTCATTCTCCATGAGAGATGTTAACGTAGCTCACATCCTCCGTTCTCCCACCTGGGTCTAAGGCACCACCCAGGACACAGCTGGCCTTCTTAATGGTTTTGTCCAGTTTGTTCCTGTCAGTGATCAAGACGCTGCCACCTCAGGAGATCGCTCCATAAAATATGGCTGATGCCACCACGGTGTCAAAAACGATCCCGGTCATTATCCATATATTTACCAATATCAGTAACTTGATTATCTGCGAAGCTAACTATCTCATTCAACACTCTCCAAAGTACAGGCTTGTGTTGCATTGTAAGGAATGCCGTCTGATATGTCCCTCCCAGCTACACCTGCTACTAATCACCACGCCCCCTTTTCAGTCACATATATACACCTTCCCACCACTTCCTCGTCGCAAAGTATTGCCGTTCCCATGCAGCATACCAAGCGTTTCCATTGCCTGTTCGATCTCCTGTGCTTTGACCCTTGCTTTCTCTCCAGACCTCGCCTCCTGCCTAGCCCTCCTGTACCTCCCGGATTCTACCCCCTGTTATGACCCTGGACCGTCCTGACCATGCCACGAAAACACTGCTGTTATTACTGCACCTAGCGCTAGTGATACTCGTGCCGTTTCTTGTAAACGTGACTAATTTGAATAAAAGCGGTATACTTCCGCAGTTGGATCCCTCTCTGTCTGGTCAATACGTTACATGCATGACTTTTGTTGTTCTTATTTTAAGGTGTAAATAAACACATACCATACCTGTCATACATTGGGACACACTTGTCTTATTAGTTATTGTAATAGCATAATAACCTATAGCTACAGTGTACATTTAAATGTTATTCACACCAAAACATACATTTGTGTATTCACAATTTAAATATTTTGTGAACAAAAATATTGATGAAAAAGTATTAAATAATAAACTCTCGATCTTAATTGTGTTACAAGTTCATTTTCACTGTTTAACAGATTTCTATTTTATTAAGGAATCATCTACAGCTCAGTATATCACTGAAAATGTCCTTATTTTGATAGATTCTTACAAATAATTGCAATATATATATTTAGCACCTAGGCATGCATGCAGACATTTATGAAGGAATGGGTCGCTCTTAGGAGCTCAGTGAATTCCAACGTGGAACTGTGATAGGATGCCATGTGTGCAACAAATCCAGTCATAAAATATTAAAATACAGTGCACAGTACTGTATATGAGGGCAAATTATTACACCTTTATTAAAAGATCGTAAATGTAATTAATACTTTTTATGTTTAAGTTAACAAATAGCCGAGTCTGGTCCATAGTATGTTCAAACTCAGGAATACATCTAAAACTCAAATCCACCAGTCCGTCAAATATAGTCTTAGAAATAATACCATTGTTGTCCACCAGGTGGTGCTAGAGCTTAAATTAATGCTTGCTTTTGGATCGAAAGTGGATGTTTCATTTCAACTGTAGTATAACATTTTTCGTGTATGTTTGATAAAGAATACAGTTATGATTCACTAAAAGAGTCTTTAAAGCTTCTGCTTTTCGTCCTCAGTCTCCCACCACATGCTAAAAAGACACATGGTACTTCAGTATCTAGTAGGACATACTGAAGAGACACATGGTACTGCAGTATCTATCAGGACATACTGAAGAGACACATGGTACTGCAGTATCTAGTAGGACATACTGAAGAGACACATGGTACTGCAGTATCTAGTAGGACATACTGAAGAGACACATGGTACTGCAGTATCTATCAGGACATGCTGAAGAGACACATGGTACTGCAGTATCTAGTAGGACAGACTGAAGAGACACATGGTACTGCAGTATCTAGTAGGACATACTGAAGAGACACATGATACTGCAGTATCGATCAGGACATGCTGAAGAGACACATGGTACTGCAGTATCTAGTAGGACATACTGAAGAGACACATGGTACTGCAGTATCTAGTAGGACATGCTGAAGAGACACATGGTACTGCAGTATCTAGTAGGACATACTGAAGAGACACATGGTACTGCAGTATCTAGTAGGACATACTGAAGAGACACATGATACTGCAGTATCTATCAGGACATGCTGAAGAGACACATGGTACTGCAGTATCTAGTAGGACATACTGAAGAGACACATGGTACTGCAGTATCTAGTAGGACATGTTGAAGAGACACATGGTACTGCAGTATCTAGTAGGACATACTGAAGAGACACGTGGTACTGCAGTATCTAGTAGGACATACTGAAGAGACACATGGTACTGCAGTATCTAGTAGGACATACTGAAGAGACACATGATACTGCAGTATCTAGTAGGACATACTGAAGAGACACATGGTACTGCAGTATCTATCAGGACATACTGAAGAGACTCATGGTACTGCAGTATCTAGTAGGACATACTGAAGAGACACATGGTACTGCAGTATCTAGTAGGACATACTGAAGAGACACATGGTACTGCAGTATCTATCAGGACATACTGAAGAGACACATGGTACTGCAGTATCTATCAGGACATGCTGAAGAGACACATGGTACTGCAGTATCTAGTAGGACATGCTGAAGAGACACATGGTACTGCAGTATCTAGTAGGACATACTGAAGAGACACATGGTACTGCAGTATCTAGTAGGACATACTGAAGAGACACATGGTACTGCAGTATCTAGTAGGACATACTGAAGAGACACATGATACTGCAGTATCTATCAGGACATGCTGAAGAGACACATGGTACTGCAGTATCTAGTAGGACATACTGAAGAGACACATGGTACTGCAGTATCTAGTAGGACATGTTGAAGAGACACATGGTACTGCAGTATCTAGTAGGACATACTGAAGAGACACGTGGTACTGCAGTATCTAGTAGGACATACTGAAGAGACACATGGTACTGCAGTATCTAGTAGGACATACTGAAGAGACACATGGTACTGCAGTATCTAGTAGGACATGTTGAAGAGACACATGGTACTGCAGTATCTAGTAGGACATACTGAAGAGACACGTGGTACTGCAGTATCTAGTAGGACATACTGAAGAGACACATGGTACTGCAGTATCTAGTAGGACATACTGAAGAGACACATGATACTGCAGTATCTAGTAGGACATACTGAAGAGACACATGGTACTGCAGTATCTATCAGGACATACTGAAGAGACTCATGGTACTGCAGTATCTAGTAGGACATGCTGAAGAGACACATGGTACTGCAGTATCTAGTAGGACATACTGAAGAGACACATGGTACTGCAGTATCTAGTAGGACATACTGAAGAGAAACATGATACTGCAGTATCTATCAGGACATGCTGAAGAGACACATGGTACTTCAGTATCTAGTAGGACATACTGAAGAGACACATGGTACTGCAGTATATAGTAGGACATACTGAAGAGACACATGGTACTGCAGTATCTAGTAGGACATACTGAAGAGACACATGGTACTGCAGTATTTAGTAGGACATGCTGAAGAGACACATGGTACTGCAGTATCTAGTAGGACATACTGAAGAGACACATGGTACTGCAGTATCTAGTAGGACATACTGAAGAGACACATGATACTGCAGTATCTATCAGGACATGCTGAAGAGACACATGGTACTGCAGTATCTAGTAGGACATACTGAAGAGACACATGGTACTGCAGTATCTATCAGGACATACTGAAGAGACTCATGGTACTGCAGTATCTAGTAGGACATACTGAAGAGACACATGGTACTGCAGTATCTAGTAGGACATACTGAAGAGACACATGGTACTGCAGTATCTAGTAGGGCATACTGAAGAGACACATGGTACTGCAGTATCTAGTAGGACATGCTGAAGAGACACATGGTACTGCAGTATCTAGTAGGACAGACTGAAGAGACACATGGTACTGCAGTATCTAGTAGGACATACTGAAGAGACACATGATACTGCAGTATCTATCAGGACATACTGAAGAGACACATGGTACTGCAGTATCTAGTAGGACATACTGAAGAGACACATGGTACTGCAGTATCTATCAGGACATGCTGAAGAGACACATGGTACTGCAGTATCTAGTAGGACATGCAATGTGCTGTTGCTTTTCATGCAAGTTACATTTCGGGTGTAGTATAACTTTTAGTGTAAGATTTAGTGCAAGTTTGCTAAATATATTTTGTGCATGTTTGAAACCACTAAAATGCGGTTTAAATAAACAGTCTCACCCAGGATATTGTGGCCTGCAGAACTTCATCTTCAGATCATGAACTTGAGTGTTGCTCTGTCATGAACAAGGTGATGTTTTTCTTCTGAAGGACCTCTGAGCTGACATGCAAGCAGTGGTCAGATATTTCACTTCTCTAACTTCTGCTTTGTCTCTCAGTTTAACATCATTCACTGAGGAGTAACATGGTGCTGCTGTATGTTGTGTTTCTGGTATTTTTCCTTGACCAGTGTCATGGTGAGTGATTTTACATTTTTGTGTTTGATCATATCATGATACGATCAAATATTTATGCTGGATATTACATATTATCCTGTTTTACACTCGTATGATGAAGGTTTGACCACACCTATCACACTTGAACAAACATTTGATCCCATATCAGTATTGTTTGCTTTACATGGATGGGCTTCTGTATAATTATTTAATTATGAACAGTGTGCTTTTTGTTAGAAATAAATAACCAGAACTGTGTGATCTAAGTCGGCACTACAGTTCAAAACAGGAAATAAGTCATGTCACATACTGAGATGAAAGTTGACAGAGATGTTTGTATGTCAGTATTGTGATGCTGACGATTCAGCATCAGTTTGTTTCTAGCAGCTTTAGGATCAAAATTAAGATGATTGATTTATTATTTTTTGGATCGAAAGTGGGTTTTATTTCAATGTGTGTTCATAGATCAGTCTTATCTCAGTTTAATTAAATGTATCAATAATAATATTGGAAAATTGACCTCTGTAGAGTATGTTATACACATGGTTATGTAGCCAAATTTTGTTTTTCAAATTTTGTGGAATGTAATTTGTGGTAAATGTAAAAAATCCTCTCTAATTCCTGGATTATCAAACTAATTTCTTTGATATTGCAGTAATGACTCTTTCTTCTTCCTTAAGGACGTACCCAGTTCATTTACACAGCAGTGGGGGAAGATTTAGTCTGTGACACCAACCAATGGCACATAAGCACAGAGTCTGACAACAGGATCAGTATTAGATGTTTGGTGAAGTGTTTTAATCGTGCTCCCCTGAGACTTGACAGTACCAACAACACACCAGGTTTCTGTGGAACAAAAGAAACAGGTCCAAATGATGTGAAATGCTCACTGAAAGTAAGAAGTGGATTTTTTGCCTGTGTTAAGGCTCTGGATCCTGTAGATCATTCCTTCCTTTTTCCATTCAAACCATCTCCCAACATGATTCATTCTTATATAGTTGCCATTCCAGATCCAAACAGTGAGTCACTTTTCATGTTCATTTCATTCATAACTTTTTGTTGTAGTATTTTCTGAAGTTCATGGCAGTCCTCTGATTTAGGAATAATCACCATCAGTAATCATATTTCTTCCTCCAGTGACACCCACGCCTGAAATAACAACTGTAGTCATAGTAAATAAAGGTGAATCTGTACTGCTAAACTGCAGTTTCAACTTTACAAAAACATATGAAGGGAATGCATTTGTGGTGTACTGGATCAAGACTACAGGACAGGACAGCACCTGTGTGTACTCATATGATTATGGTACGGAAGGTTTAACACATGGTCACCACTGTGAAGAGCACAAAGACCTGATCCACAGACTCTCCAACCGAACCAAAGAACCACACACACACGACATCGTGATCAGTGCCGTGATGGAGTCAGACAGTGGGCAGTACCTCTGTGTCGTACACGTGAATAAAGATGATAAAGGAGGAAAATGGAAGGTGATCAGTAATATTACAGTCAGTCTACATAAGGATAAAACACATGACGTGAACACAGATGAGATGGAATCTGGATCTAATAACAGAACAGATGGAAACACATCAGGTGAGTTTCATATTCATATGGATGTTTGGGGTACATATGTAAGAAGGCACTAATAATTCTCTGTGTTTACTGTATTTCTAAACACACACAGTTGACCCTCTCATCCCCTTGTACGTCACACTGTCCATATTATGTCTGCTGATGGTGTTGGTGGCAGTATTCATAAAGAGAAGAACCATTAATTCACCAGGTACCCAATGTGAATTATTAGCAAAAATGAAAATAATAATATTTTCACTAGAATATTTAGAAACTTGAAATATGAACTATGTCTAACCATCTAGTAATCAATATCTGATCGATATATTAATATCTATAATGTTCTTATTAAACCTAATAATCTAGAAGTTAAAATTTTAATTCACAGAATCCAAGGCTGTGCAGCTACGGTAGGCTAAGATCTTCACATATCTATAATTTCCATGATTGCACCAACAGTTCCTCTTTCCTGTCATGACATTTCCTTGTTCTGACTTCTGCAGCGCCCAAAATACAGAAGAAGACACTGATCTGGACTGTGAGTCTTCTCCTCTTTTCTTGAGTCTTCTCTTCTCTTCTCTTCTCTTTCTCTTCAAAACATATTCATTTTGTTCATCTTCTGTGTAGGTTCTCCATATGCTGTGGGATGTGGTGAAGAGAATATTGATCTAGGATCTAAGTGGATTTCTTCCCAGAAGGCTGATACTAGTTATGAGGAGTCCGCTACGTCTCTGGATCCTTATTCTGTTGTTAGAATCCAGGAATGAATACAGGGAACCAGATGACCAAATATCTCATATATGGCACCTGGGATGATCCATCTCAATGAAGGAACACTTTGTGACTAACATATGATTCACATATCAGAACAGTTTACCTCCTCTGATTTGGAAGACATTGTGGAGTATGCACGGACGTAATTTGGGGGGGGGGGGGGGCGTTGGGGACATGTCTCAGGCTGCAATTAGTTCTATTGTTTTATCAGTAGTATAATGACCAGATATAATTATTTCTCAGTCTCTTTATAAGTATACAACCAGAAAATACAGGTCATGTCATTATGTAGTATTAAAAACACAGAATTTAAAAAATGAGAAAGAACAACTTCTATAGTATAGTGTGTCATACATGGGGTGGGATTCATTCTCCATGAGAGATGTTAACGTAGCTCACATCCTCCATTCTCCCACCTGGGTCTAAGGCACCACCCAGGACACAGCTGGCCTTCTTAATGGTTTTGTCCAGTTTGTTCCTGTCAGTGATCAAGACGCTGCCACCTCAGGAGATCGCTCCATAAAATATGGCTGATGCCACCACGGTGTCAAAAACGATCCCGGTCATTATCCATATATTTACCAATATCAGTAACTTGATTATCTGCGAAGCTAACTATCTCATTCAACACTCTCCAAAGTACAGGCTTGTGTTGCATTGTAAGGAATGCCGTCTGATATGTCCCTCCCAGCTACACCTGCTACTAATCACCACGCCCCCTTTTCAGTCACATATATACACCTTCCCACCACTTCCTCGTCGCAAAGTATTGCCGTTCCCATGCAGCATACCAAGCGTTTCCATTGCCTGTTCGATCTCCTGTGCTTTGACCCTTGCTTTCTCTCCAGACCTCGCCTCCTGCCTAGCCCTCCTGTACCTCCCGGATTCTACCCCCTGTTATGACCCTGGACCGTCCTGACCATGCCACGAAAACACTGCTGTTATTACTGCACCTAGCGCTAGTGATACTCGTGCCGTTTCTTGTAAACGTGACTAATTTGAATAAAAGCGGTATACTTCCGCAGTTGGATCCCTCTCTGTCTGGTCAATACGTTACATGCATGACTTTTGTTGTTCTTATTTTAAGGTGTAAATAAACACATACCATACCTGTCATACATTGGGACACACTTGTCTTATTAGTTATTGTAATAGCATAATAACCTATAGCTACAGTGTACATTTAAATGTTATTCACACCAAAACATACATTTGTGTATTCACAATTTAAATATTTTGTGAACAAAAATATTGATGAAAAAGTATTAAATAATAAACTCTCGATCTTAATTGTGTTACAAGTTCATTTTCACTGTTTAACAGATTTCTATTTTATTAAGGAATCATCTACAGCTCAGTATATCACTGAAAATGTCCTTATTTTGATAGATTCTTACAAATAATTGCAATATATATATTTAGCACCTAGGCATGCATGCAGACATTTATGAAGGAATGGGTCGCTCTTAGGAGCTCAGTGAATTCCAACGTGGAACTGTGATAGGATGCCATGTGTGCAACAAATCCAGTCATAAAATTTCCTCGCTCCTCCTAAATATTCCACAGTCAATTGTCAGCTGTATTATAAGTGGAAGTGTTTGGGAACGACAGCAACTCAGCCACGAAGTGATAGGACACGTAAACTGACAGAGCGGGGTCAGCAGATGCTGAAGCGCATAGTGTGAAAAGGTCGCCAACTTTCTGCAGTCAATCACTACAGACATCCAAACATCATGTGGCCTTCAGATTAGCTCAAGAACAGTGTGCAGAGAGCTTCATGGAATGGGTTTCTGTGGTCGAGCAGCTGCATCCAAGCCATACATCACCAAGTGCAATGCAAAGAGTCGGATGCAGTGGTGTAAAGCACGCCGCCACTGGACTTTAGAGTAGTGGAGGCACGTTGTCTGGAGTGATGAGTCCTCCTAAACCTTGTGGACAGCCTTCCCAGAAGAGTTGAAGCTGTTTGGGCTTCAAATGGTGTACCAACGTCATATTGAACCCTATGGATTAGGAATGGGATGTCACTTAAGCTTATATGTGCGTGAAAGTGAGTGAATACTTATATAGTGTATGTATGTGCACAGTACTGTATATGAGGGCAAATTATTACACCTTTATTAAAAGATCGTAAATGTAATTAATACTTTTTATGTTTAAGTTAACAAATAGCCGAGTCTGGTCCATAGTATGTTCAAACTCAGGAATACATCTAAAACTCAAATCCACCAGTCCGTCAAATATAGTCTTAGAAATAATACCATTGTTGTCCACCAGGTGGTGCTAGAGCTTAAATTAATGCTTGCTTTTGGATCGAAAGTGGATGTTTCATTTCAACTGTAGTATAACATTTTTCGTGTATGTTTGATAAAGAATACAGTTATGATTCACTAAAAGAGTCTTTAAAGCTTCTGCTTTTCGTCCTCAGTCTCCCACCACATGCTAAAAAGACACATGGTACTTCAGTATCTAGTAGGACATACTGAAGAGACACATGGTACTGCAGTATCTATCAGGACATACTGAAGAGACACATGGTACTGCAGTATCTAGTAGGACATACTGAAGAGACACATGGTACTGCAGTATCTAGTAGGACATACTGAAGAGACACATGGTACTGCAGTATCTATCAGGACATGCTGAAGAGACACATGGTACTGCAGTATCTAGTAGGACAGACTGAAGAGACACATGGTACTGCAGTATCTAGTAGGACATACTGAAGAGACACATGATACTGCAGTATCGATCAGGACATGCTGAAGAGACACATGGTACTGCAGTATCTAGTAGGACATACTGAAGAGACACATGGTACTGCAGTATCTAGTAGGACATGCTGAAGAGACACATGGTACTGCAGTATCTAGTAGGACATACTGAAGAGACACATGGTACTGCAGTATCTAGTAGGACATACTGAAGAGACACATGATACTGCAGTATCTATCAGGACATGCTGAAGAGACACATGGTACTGCAGTATCTAGTAGGACATACTGAAGAGACACATGGTACTGCAGTATCTAGTAGGACATGTTGAAGAGACACATGGTACTGCAGTATCTAGTAGGACATACTGAAGAGACACGTGGTACTGCAGTATCTAGTAGGACATACTGAAGAGACACATGGTACTGCAGTATCTAGTAGGACATACTGAAGAGACACATGATACTGCAGTATCTAGTAGGACATACTGAAGAGACACATGGTACTGCAGTATCTATCAGGACATACTGAAGAGACTCATGGTACTGCAGTATCTAGTAGGACATACTGAAGAGACACATGGTACTGCAGTATCTAGTAGGACATACTGAAGAGACACATGGTACTGCAGTATCTATCAGGACATACTGAAGAGACACATGGTACTGCAGTATCTATCAGGACATGCTGAAGAGACACATGGTACTGCAGTATCTAGTAGGACATGCTGAAGAGACACATGGTACTGCAGTATCTAGTAGGACATACTGAAGAGACACATGGTACTGCAGTATCTAGTAGGACATACTGAAGAGACACATGGTACTGCAGTATCTAGTAGGACATACTGAAGAGACACATGATACTGCAGTATCTATCAGGACATGCTGAAGAGACACATGGTACTGCAGTATCTAGTAGGACATACTGAAGAGACACATGGTACTGCAGTATCTAGTAGGACATGTTGAAGAGACACATGGTACTGCAGTATCTAGTAGGACATACTGAAGAGACACGTGGTACTGCAGTATCTAGTAGGACATACTGAAGAGACACATGGTACTGCAGTATCTAGTAGGACATACTGAAGAGACACATGGTACTGCAGTATCTAGTAGGACATGTTGAAGAGACACATGGTACTGCAGTATCTAGTAGGACATACTGAAGAGACACGTGGTACTGCAGTATCTAGTAGGACATACTGAAGAGACACATGGTACTGCAGTATCTAGTAGGACATACTGAAGAGACACATGATACTGCAGTATCTAGTAGGACATACTGAAGAGACACATGGTACTGCAGTATCTATCAGGACATACTGAAGAGACTCATGGTACTGCAGTATCTAGTAGGACATGCTGAAGAGACACATGGTACTGCAGTATCTAGTAGGACATACTGAAGAGACACATGGTACTGCAGTATCTAGTAGGACATACTGAAGAGAAACATGATACTGCAGTATCTATCAGGACATGCTGAAGAGACACATGGTACTTCAGTATCTAGTAGGACATACTGAAGAGACACATGGTACTGCAGTATATAGTAGGACATACTGAAGAGACACATGGTACTGCAGTATCTAGTAGGACATACTGAAGAGACACATGGTACTGCAGTATTTAGTAGGACATGCTGAAGAGACACATGGTACTGCAGTATCTAGTAGGACATACTGAAGAGACACATGGTACTGCAGTATCTAGTAGGACATACTGAAGAGACACATGATACTGCAGTATCTATCAGGACATGCTGAAGAGACACATGGTACTGCAGTATCTAGTAGGACATACTGAAGAGACACATGGTACTGCAGTATCTATCAGGACATACTGAAGAGACTCATGGTACTGCAGTATCTAGTAGGACATACTGAAGAGACACATGGTACTGCAGTATCTAGTAGGACATACTGAAGAGACACATGGTACTGCAGTATCTAGTAGGGCATACTGAAGAGACACATGGTACTGCAGTATCTAGTAGGACATGCTGAAGAGACACATGGTACTGCAGTATCTAGTAGGACAGACTGAAGAGACACATGGTACTGCAGTATCTAGTAGGACATACTGAAGAGACACATGATACTGCAGTATCTATCAGGACATACTGAAGAGACACATGGTACTGCAGTATCTAGTAGGACATACTGAAGAGACACATGGTACTGCAGTATCTATCAGGACATGCTGAAGAGACACATGGTACTGCAGTATCTAGTAGGACATGCAATGTGCTGTTGCTTTTCATGCAAGTTACATTTCGGGTGTAGTATAACTTTTAGTGTAAGATTTAGTGCAAGTTTGCTAAATATATTTTGTGCATGTTTGAAACCACTAAAATGCGGTTTAAATAAACAGTCTCACCCAGGATATTGTGGCCTGCAGAACTTCATCTTCAGAACATGATCTTGAGTGTTGCTCTGTCATGAACAAGGTGATGTTTTTCTTCTGAAGGACCTCTGAGCTGACATGCAAGCAGTGGTCAGATATTTCACTTCTCTAACTTCTGCTTTGTCTCTCAGTTTAACATCATTCACTGAGGAGTAACATGGTGCTGCTGTATGTTGTGTTTCTGGTATTTTTCCTTGACCAGTGTCATGGTGAGTGATTTTACATTTTTGTGTTTGATCATATCATGATACGATAAAATATTTATGCTGGATATGACATTTTATGCTGTATTACACTTGTATGATGAAGGTTTGACCACACCTATCACACTTGAACAAACATTTGATCCCATATCAGTATTGTTTGCTTTACATGGATGGGCTTCTGTATAATTATTTAATTATGAACAGTGTGCTTTTTGTTAGAAATAAATAACCAGAACTGTGTGATCTAAGTTGGCACTACAGTTCAAAACAGGAAATAAGTCATGTCACATACTGAGGTGAAAGTTGACAGAGATGTTTGTATGTCAGTATTGTGATGCTGACGATTCAGCATCAGTTTGTTTCTAGCAGCTTTAGGATCAAAATTAAGATGATTGAGTTATTATTTTTTGGATCGAAAGTGGGTTTTATTTCAATGTGTGTTCATAGATCAGTCTTATCTCAGGTTAATTAAATGTATCAATAATAATATTGGAAAATTGACCTCTGTAGTGTATGTTATACACATGGTTATGTAGCCAAATTTTGTTTTTCAAATTTTGTGGAATGTAATTTGTGGTAAATGTAAAAAATCCTCTCTAATTCCTGGATTATCAAACTAATTTCTTTGATATTGCAGTAATGACTCTTTCTTCTTCCTTAAGGACGTACCCAGTTCATTTACACAGCAGTGGGGGAAGATTTAGTCTGTGACACCAACCAATGGCAAATAAACACAGAGTCTGACAACTTGATCAGAATTAGATGTTTGGTGAAGTGTTTTAATCGTGCTCCCCTGAGACTTGACAGTACCAACAACACACCAGGTTTCTGTGGAAAAAAAGAAACAGGTCCAAATGATGTGAAATGCTCACTGAAAGTAAGAAGTGGATTTTTTGCCTGTGTTAAGGATCTTCTGGATCCTGTAGATCATTCCTTCCTTTATCCATTCAGACCATCTCCCAACATGATTCATTCTTATATAGTTGCCATTCCAGATCCAAACAGTGAGTCACTCATGTTCATTTCATTCATAACTTTTTGTTGTAGTATTTTCTGAAGTTCATGGCAGATTTAGGAATAATCACCATCAATAATCATATTTCTTCCTCCAGTTACATCTACATCTGAAATAACAACTGTAGTCATAGTTAATAAAGGTGAATCTGTACTGCTAAACTGCAGTTTGAACTTCACAAAAACATATGAAAGGACTTCATTTGTGGTGTACTGGATCAAGACTACAGGACAGGACAGCACCTGTGTGTACTCATATGATTATAACTTTGTGTATGGTATAAGACATGGTCACCACTGTGAAGAGCACAAAGACCTGATCCACAGACTCTCCAACCGAACCAAAGAACCACACACACACAACATCGTGATCAGTGCAGTGATGGAGTCAGACAGTGGGCAGTACCTCTGTGCCGTATACATGAATAAAGATGATAAAGGAGGAAAATGGAAGGTGATCAGTAATATTACAGTCAGTCTACATAAGGATAAAACACATGATGTGAACACAGATGAGATGGAAACTGGATCTAATAACAGAACAGCTGGAAACACATCAGGTGAGTTTCTATATCTTTATGTGGATATCAGGAAAATATTGATAATTCTGTATTTTACTGTATTTCTAAACACTGTTTGCAATTGTTGCTTATACACAGGAGGACATCTCATCCCCTTGTGTGTTACAATGTCTATATTATTAAGTCTTTTGGTATATGGTATTATAATGAGAAAAACTATGATTTCTTCACGAGGTAATCATTATTTTACTATATCTAGCATGTATTGAATCTATTTAATAAATAATAAAATGCTTTTTTGCTAGTTACAGAAAGTCAGACTAAGGTAGTCTATGTCATGCAAGTACGGTAAGCTATGGCACATTTAATTTTATTTTTGTACTGTTGATTTTTTTTAATTTTTATTAATTTAACATGACTTCCATTATTTTGCCAATTATTCCTAATCCACTTCTCTGTAAACACTGCAGAAGTCAGACTGGAGGAGACCCTTCTGGTACGGATGGTGACTGTGAATGAATCTGGGGTGTCAGCTGCAAAATCTAACTCTCCATCTATGGCACCAGGGACCTCTGCTTTTGTGGGATCTAGAAAATGTGCAAGCAGGACAACTAACAACTATCTGCTCTCTTGAGTAGCACATTTATTAAACCATGTGTAAAGTCCTATGTCAGCATCCATCAATTCAAATAAATCTTCATTCTAATGTTTTATACAATATAGAATATTATATGCGTGTGACTTCACTCTCACTGCAATGCTTAAGAGAAGGACTTGCAAAGTTACAACTCATTTTAAAAACCACATTTACATTTTCAGGAACTGCAGTGGTGTTAGCACACGCGGTTTACAAACTTTACCAACTCACGTAACCAGAAGAACAGCACGCACACAGAACGCAAACGCAAGGCCATTATTCACCAGCAGATGTCGCTGCGGTCTAAACATAATATTTAATCATTGTCCAGCTTGTCCAGCAGGTGGCGCCGCCATATTTTCCACAGTACCACTGCAACTACGTATTAAATAAACAGAAAACATCATTTAAACATACGTGCACACCAACCTAACGTAGATATCTAATTATAATTCGACTCACAGCTAAGTAAAGTTGGGAAGTTGTTGTCACTCAGTCCCATCAACGTCTCAGTCATTTGCTCACACCACTCCCTCCAGCGCCAAACTCCCGTGTTCACTCCCATCTCGCCTTCTTGTAAACATGGCCGCGAGATAGACTAGTGACACCGACCTAGACCTACCAGCCCAGACTTACCCGGTCCGTGTGTGGCAGCACGCAGGTCAAACGCCGTAATGGTACAGCGTTAATCCGGCGTGCCTCACTGCGTCCTTGGCGAGAGAGGGAAGGAGAGCGAGAGAGAAAGAACCGAGAAATGTGAATATTTATGCCGACAGCGACCGACCTCGAAGGAAGAAGTTGTGTGGAGTTTGACAGCAACTTGGGTTTTTGCTTCAGCCGAGCCGACGAGCCGGACCCGCCGGGGAGAAAGAGAGAGATCTGGGTGACTAGATGGAGAAGTGGCTGCCCTGCTAACCCCGTAATCTGCAGGAGAAAGCGGATTATGTGCCAGTCAAATGAATGAATACTCTTTTATGTTGAAGAAGGAACCTAGCGAGGAAGTTTAAAGCACGCTGTTCTGAATATCCACCGAGCCGAGCGCATAGTCCACCTAAGTTGGTCTCGGTACAAAAAGAGAGCTAATTTGGGTTTTTTAAAGGTTGGTTGGTCTGTCCTGGGATTTATCATATTGTGTTTAATGTGTTAATCCGTGAACTGCCACACGTAAACATGTTTTCTGGAAAAACTCCGAAGCCGACGTTTAAGTCCTATCTTCCCCCCGTCCAGGTAATGAAAACCTTTTTACATACAACAAAACTTCTAGTGTTGATTAATTAAGTTGACTAAATTTATTGCTACAAAAATAGTGTCATTAATATTTAGTAATTTAATCATTTTTGTTCTATCTGAAAAGTAAGTGACATGTTAAACATCAGTGTAGGAAACAAAATTCCTGAACTTTCTAGCCTAACTATAGACTAAATGGTGTGGCTTAAATAGCACGTGTGGCTCCATTGGACTTCTATTAAAAGCTGCTATTAAAGTTTAGTAACCAACAGTGCAGTCTAGTTATAGTACACTGAAATTACCACACAGTCCTGTGTGTCACGTTTGTGTGCCCCCAAACCTCTATTTTAACTCGTGTGGGCTGATGGTGATCTTTCTATGTACTTAAATGTGCATTATGTAGACTGACTTGAAGAAGAGTCCCCAAGTGACCATCAGGAAACTTGAGGCCAAACTCTTACCAGGTAAGTCCTTCATTACTGCAATAATTAGTGGAATTATTTGTGTTTTTAATGTAATTTAATAATTGTGAAACAGGTAGGTGTTGGGCTTAGGTAGGCTATATAAAACAATTGCTAGATGTCATACTGGAGCTCTCTATCAGTTATACTTGATCTTGCAATATGCCATTTTGTGGCACAGAGCTGTTTGCATGGGCGTTTGTTGTCCAGTGTTGCTCTGCTGACCCTCACACTGAGGTGTTGGGGGGTGTGTGACTCTCAGCAGTGCAGTGGCCTTTCTACTGTAGCACTGCTGCAGTCGACTGTGCATAATTTGTTTAACAATGGAGTTTCTGCAAATGTGCGAGCAGGATTTCTTGTGCTTCTTGCATGCAAAATGTGTACCACACCCAATATCTGTGTGTGTGAAATAGAAAATGTATTAAGAGTATGTTTTTTTAGAGAGCAAGAGGGAGGTATCAGACATCTTAAATGATTAAATTGAATTAAGATATTCATAAACCCTATAAACGGCCATGTGAGTTTGTGGGCGGAGCTAAGTGTGAATATCTGGGGTCAGGGTGGGGTCATTCTGCCTGTTCACTAGTGCTGTACTTCTATTCCTATGTGAAGCACTTTGAATTGCTGTTGTGTGTGAAAGGTGCTGTATAAATAAATACACCTTGCTTGTCATGGTTCTTATGCTGTCACTTTTCATTGAGCGGCAAACCAGTCCAAGTGTTCCTGAAGATCAGTGGCCTCCGCGAACAGGTGTCACGTTTTGACTTTTAAATCTTGCTGGAGTCTGACCGAATTTGAGAAATAAAACTTGTGTTGGAATTTCCTGCGTTAGGTTTACTGTTACACTCAATAACTGTGTCTCACTTTTTCCTGGAATGAAGCAGACATAACACCTGAATATAATACCTTACTAAACTCAGTCCATGTGATTCTGTGGAAGTTAACGAGTGACCAGTGTTTAATCATCAGGTTAACCAGAGCTACGCAGCTTCTGTTTTCCCAGAAGTGTGGGCCTGTTGCATAAATAGGGAAGGGAGGGGCAAAGTCTCTGACTTTTTTGATGTTTTTTTTTTTTGTCTAGCCGGCCTTTAAGGAATTCACTCCTTATAATTAAGCTACACGACCTGGTCGGTCCCACTATCCAAAATAGATACGCCGCGCATATTTTCGCTCGTGTGGCTACAACATGAATGGCAAAATCCCCTTTGAATGCGTCTTTGTGTCCTCTTACCCCACTGGTGGTGGTGGTTGTAGCAACCCAGCTGCAGAAGTCCTGTGAATGTTCTAGTAGGGGGTGTTGTGTGTTTTAAACACCCATGCTGTTGAGATGATCTGGTGAGATGTTATCGTTGGTGTGAGCGCAGGAGAACACATGCCAAGTGTGGCTATGGCTCTTCAGACCTCGGTGTGTTTTTAACTGTGCCATTAGAGGTCAAAGGAGATCGTCATAATTGTCTCTTCTAAGTTTGTTTTCATACACGATTGTCATGATGCTTTTATGAAAACCTTGGCATTTCTGCTGCTGAATGTTGGATGGGTAATAATTTGGTTAATGTAGCAGAAACATTCTGCATTTGGATGCCGTGCAGGTGTGTGCACCTGCTGCGGGTGGCAGTCGGTGCCGTGACGTGTCAGCTGGGCTGTTTCCGAGCACTGATGGTCAGGTGCTGCTTTACGGTCATACCTTCCACGTGAACCAGGCCCTGTGAGGCAGTCATGTGGCACAATGCATTTGCCTACATTGACATCAGTGTGATATACAAGATGGTGTCCCATAAGACACACCCAGAAATAGAACTGTAGAATGTGGCAGCTGACAGAATATTGGATGTGGATAGAACAAACTGTGGAATGTAGCTGAGAGAACGTTGAATGTGGATAGAACTGTAGATTGTGGCTGGTTGAATGTGGATAGAACTGTAGATTGTAGCTGAAAGAATGTTGAATGTGGTTAGAACAAACTGTAGATTGTAGCTGGTTGAATGTGGATAGAACTGTAGATTATAGCTGATAGAATGTTGAATGTGGTTAGAACTGTAGATTGTAGCTGGTTGAATGTGGATAGAGCTGTAGATTGTGGCTGGTTGAATGTGTATAGAACTGTAGATTATAGCTGAGAGAATGTTGCATGTGGATAGAACTGTAGATTGTACCTGGTTGAATGTGGATAGAACTGTAGATTGTGGCTGGTTGAATGTGTATAGAACTGTAGATTATAGCTGAGAGAATGTTGCATGTGGATAGAACTGTAGATTGTACCTGGTTGAATGTGGATAGAACTGTTGATTGTACCTGGTTGAATGTGGCTAGAACTGTAGATTGTGGCTGGTTGAATGTGGATAGAACTGTAGATTGTAGCTGATAGAATGTTGAATGTGGTTAGAACAAACTGTAGATTGTAGCTGACAGAATGTGTGGATTCTGTTAGAATTCAGCTAACAGAATATTGACTGTTGTAGCCAAATGCAACTGTTGCCTACAGATTAGCACTTGCCATCTCGTCCAACATCAGAAGTATGTGCATAGATCCCCTAAAGCTGCTACTGCATGATGTACTGTCCTACAGTCGAAGCTAAAAGAGCACCGCTATATTAGTCAGTAGTTATATGTCAGTAGTTATTTTAAAGCTGAGTTATCCTAGCCCTCACCTTATATTTACTGGCAATGTTACAAGATAGTCCAGTCACTCTGTCAAATAGTGATGACTGTTACGCCACAACAGTTTCACCATCTACATGCACTCACCTGTTTTTAATACAGTCGTAAAGGCACAAAATGAAACACATTTGTGCCAGCCACATTTCTGAATGGGGTTGAGCAGGTAAGGTTTGTTGTACCCATACCTGAAATTTGTGCTGATACAGAAATAGCATTCCAGAATATCTCTCATACACTCAGCACAGTGTTTTGAAAGTAACATTTTAAAACATAACATTTCATTTTTGTTCATTTGTATGTTTCTCACATTTCCCTATTGCACAATCACAGACCTTTTCTGTAGGGACAATTTCTGTCTGTCGTTCTTAGCCATTTCGTTTTGCTGTCCGTTAAGTTCACAAAAAAATCTGGCAGCGTGTGAAGCGACTACCATGACAACCGGTCTGCCAAACTGCCACCTTTAGTGGCGCTAACGCTCCCTCGGCTCTCCCACACAGCGAGCGGGAACACGTCTTCTTCCTCGCTCGCCGAGACACGTCCTCTTCCTCCGTCTCACCCGTGCTTCTCCTCCCCTCGCCGTGGTGATGGGAGGACGGCTGAGAGCCACGACCCCACCGCCTCCCGTGACCTCGCCGTGACCCGTGAGCGGTGATTGGCCGTGGTGGTGAGGTGATGAAAAGTACGACCTTGGTCGAAATCGGTCTACGCAGAGCTGTGGTTTTAGAAGCATGCCTGCTTCCTCTCACCAGTGCCCTCGTATTGGCATCTGAAGCTCATGTCTTTCTCAGCTTGTTCTTAAGGCTCCTGTGCCTTAAAACTTCGGTCTCTTATTTCACGTTGTCACCTTGACCGGCGGCTTGCTGAAGCTAATCCTGTGATGCCATGCTGGGCCAAATGTTGGGTGTGAAGTACTCTGTCCCGGTCCTGCTCATTTTGAGCATGAAGTGATGACACAGGACACACTTGTGATACCGTGAGGCAGTTTTAGTTCAGTGTTTTCCTTCCCATCAACAAGGGCTTGTCAGCGCTTGTTGCAAGTTGACTCCGGTGTGCTGGGAGTGTTAAGTTATCAACAGTGTGCAGTGCAGAGGGACTGATCAGGATTGGCAGAACACTTAGCATGATCTTAATATGCTAGTGTGTTAGCATCTGGTCACAAGCCATGTGCAATGGCTCCGGGGTAGGTCTACACCCCGGGTCTACACTGCAGGTTTGTGCTGGGTCTACACTGCAGGACCTCTGCTCTGAGTTCAGGCTGGGTCTACACTGCAGGACCTCTGCTTTGAGTTTGTGCTGGGTCTACACTGCAGGACGTCTGCTCTGAGTTCAGGCTGGGTCTACACTGCAGGACGTCTGCTCTGAGTTCAGGCTGGGTCTACACTGCAGGACCTCTGCTTTGAGTTTGTGCTGGGTCTACACTGCAGCACCTCTGCTCTGAGTTCAGGCTGGGTCTACACTGCAGCACCTCTGCTCTGAGTTCAGGCTGGGTCTACACTGCAGGACGTCTGCTCTGAGTTCAGGCTGGGTCTACACTGCAGGACCTCTGCTTTGAGTTTGTGCTGGGTCTACACTGCAGGACATCTGCTCTGAGTTCAAGCTGGGTCTACACTGCAGGACGTCTGCTCTGAGTTCAGGCTGGGTCTACACTGCAGGACGTCTGCTCTGAGTTCAGGCTGGGTCTACACTGCAGGACGTCTGCTCTGAGTTCAGGCTGGGTCTACACTGCAGGACATCTGCTCTGAGTTCAGGCTGGGTCTACACTGCAGGACGTCTGCTCTGAGTTCAGGCTGGGTCTACACTGCAGGACGTCTGCTCTGAGTTCAGGCTGGGTCTACACTGCAGGACGTCTGCTCTGAGTTCAGGCTGGGTCTACACTGCAGGACGTCTGCTCTGAGTTCAGGCTGGGTCTACACTGCAGGACGTCTGCTCTGAGTTCAGGCTGGGTCTACACTGCAGGACCTCTGCTTTGAGTTTGTGCTGGGTCTACACTGCAGGACGTCTGCTCT
>NC_135211.1:12163397-12217414 GCF_052324685.1 Brachyhypopomus gauderio | reverse complement strand
TCACTATCGTGTGTGTGTGTGTGTGTGTGTGTGTGTGTGTGTGTGTGTGTGTGTGTGTGTGTGTGTGTGTGTGTGTGTGTGTGTGTGTGTGTGTGTGTGATTGGTCCTCTCTGCAGTGAATGATGCTAAAGGAAAACAGAAGGTTCTGGGGTCCAATAAGAAGCTAAAGTTCAACCCTACAGAACTAATACTGTACTGCAAAGACTTCCGCATTATACGCTTCCGCTTTGACGAGGCTGGGCCTGAGAGTGCCAAGAAGGTACACACACGTACACACACACACACACACACACACACACACACACACACACACACACACACACACACACACAAATGCTGATACATGCAGAGATGAGATGAGATGAACACATCATCATTTTACACACACACACCCCCCACTGGAACTGAGCACCTCTGCTTTAGTGTGCAGCTGATGGTCCGTTGTTAATATTCATGTTGTGTTGGTTTCTTCCACCGTTGTCCCCTAGATAAATAAAGTGCTTTGACCTTCCAGTGAACTAGCACACCGAGCTGACACGTTAAAGAGCGCTAGGAGAACTTGCTCTCCTCCCTCTCCCCTCTCCTCCCCTCTCCTCCCTCACCCCTCTCCTCCCCTCTCTCCTCTCTCCCCTCTCCTCTCCTCCCCTCTCCTCCCCTCTCCTCCCTCCTCCCCTCTCCTCCCTCTCCTCCCCTCTCCTCCCCTCTCCTCCCTCTCCTCCCTCTCCTCCCCTCTCCTCCCTCACCCCTCTCCTCCCCTCTCCTCCCTCACCCCTCTCCTCCCCTCTCCTCCCTCACCCCTCTCCTCCCCTCTCCTCCCCTCTCTCCTCTCTCCCCTCTCCTCTCCTCCCCTCTCCTCCCCTCTCCTCCCCTCCCCTCTTCTCCCCTCCCCCCCTCTCCTCCCCTCTCCCCTCTCCTCCCCTCTCCTCCCCTCTCCTCCCCTCTCCCCTCTCCTCCCCTCTCCTCCCCTCTCCTCCCCTCCCCTCTTCTCCCCTCTCCCCCCTCTCCTCCCCTCTCCCCTCTCCTCCCCTCTCCTCCCCTCTCCTCCCTCTCCTCCCCTCTCCTCCCTCTCCTCCCCTCTCCCCTCTCCTCCCCTCTCCTCCCTCTCCCCTCCCCTCCCCTCTCCTCCCCTCCCCTCTCCTCCCCTCTCCTCCCTCTCCCCTCCCCTCTCCTCTCCTCCCCTCCCCTCTCCTCCCCTCTCCTCCCCTCTCCTCTCCTCCCCTCTCCTCCCCTCTCCTCCCCTCTCCTCCCCTCTCCTCTCCTCTCCTCCCCTCTCCTCTCCTCTCCTCCCCTCTCCTCTCCTCCCCTCTCCTCCCTCTCCTCTCTCCTCCCTCTCCCCTCTCCTCCCTCTCCCCTCTCCTCTCCTCTCCTCCCCTCTCCTCCCCTCTTCTCCCTCTCCCCTCTCCTCCCCTCTCCTCTCCTCTCCTCCCCTCTCCCCTCTCCTCCCCTCTCCTCCCCTCTCCCCTCTCCTCCCCTCTCCCCTCTCCTCCCCTCTCCCTCTCTCCTCTCCAGAGTGTGTGGAATGGATTGCGTTTCCATTTTCCTGCTCACCCAGTCTCTCAGTTTCTTTCCTCCTGCCTCTCCGTCTGGTCGACGGCAGGCCCGCCGTGGAGGCGGTGTTAGCGCCGCGCGTCTGTGTGCGGACCCAGTGTGGAGCCGGGCTGTTCCACGGCCCCGCCTCTCTGTCTGGGACACGAATGTTCCGCCGGCCTCACTTTAGATCTCTTCAGAGGCTTTGAAACCTTGGGCTGTTCGTCCGACTCCTCCGAACATCAGAGTTTCTCACTAGACGGCGTCTCTGTTGGAGGGTTCTGTAATGTTGCTCTATAACGGGGCTCTGGGTGCATGTTATGGCCTCTTCTGTTTTGGACACAGCGACGCCTCTGACATTTGATATTGCAGTCAGTTCTTTCTCCCTTTAGGGTCGGAGAAAACGTTTGATCCACCTTGAATGATCTGACTACATATTTCCACGAGAGCCTAGATGCTTTCATGCTTCATAAAGTCGAGCGTGTTCTGCTAAGGAATGTACTTCAGTCTTATTACATCTGTCTGGTAAAGGTTGGTGAGGGGAGTGATTTTAGGCAGAGGGATTTATTCCCACCGGGAGACTTACGCACCGTGACCGTGACTCACACCGACCTTACAAACCCATCCTGTTGCCTCACAACAGCTGCCGTTGCCTGGCAACGTGGAACTTTGTGTAAATTAACATTCCGTACTGGACCCCTGACTCACCACCTGATAGAAGAGAATAAAGGGGGGAAAAAAAACTCCTATTCATCATCGCGTTAGCATACTGGCTCCTGATTGGCTGTTCCGCCAGTGTGAGTCAGAGCAGAAAGAGTTCCACAGTATGTGCGGAATGGTCGTCGATCATCGGGGAGGACGAGGTGGCGTGTTTTGTTTTTTTGACGAAATCGGGCTAGACGGATTGTTTACGTTGTTCTTTGAGCGGGGGGGGGGGAATGAAAAGAAATAGGGTGTTCCTTACAGCAGGTTGGCCGTTTCCAGTCTGCGTGAGTACAGTAAAGGCTTCACGAGGAGTTTCCCCCACTGACCGCACGAGTGTGCGTGCTCACGGTAGACGGAAGGAGCAGAGAGTGTACAGAAGAAGGGAGCTGGTTAAGTGTGGTGGCAGGATTTGGCATTCAGTCTGTCTGAGAAATGTGTGTGAGTGGGGGGGGTCGGGGGGGGGGGCAGGAGAGACGGAGACTGGAAAACAAGAGCAACAAAAAGGCCATTGAGCAGCGCTCTGTTAGTGATCTCTCAGCAAACACACACGCGCTTGTGCTCAGCTCCGTTTGAGAGGAGAATACTGATCTGCAGAGTGCAGCTTGTGTTCTCCAAACACACACACACACACACACGGTGTGCACCCTGCGTGGGGGTGGTTAGGGTGCTGGATGCACTCCTGCTCCATCTCACACGCTGAGGTGAAGTTTATGGTTTGTATGTTTTCCTCCAGTTGATCAATACGAACGTGAACGTGAACACTCCTGCCTGTCTTATACTTTATAGATGCCTGTTAACTTGCACTTTGTGTGTTTTGTATCTGTATCTGTCTGTGTGTGTGTGTATGAGTGTGTGTCTGTCTGCCTTGTCTGTGTGCACGTCTGCGTGTGTTTTCTTTGTGGAATGAGGGTGTAGGATTGAATCGTGCCTCCTGTGTCTGGCGAGTGAGGAGAACCGAGTGTAATTGCTGCATGTGGCTGAAACAGGGAGTTCCGTGTTTTGCTTTGTAACACTTGGGGCTGAACCAAACTGTAATAGCTTATTATGCTGGATGAAATTACAGAGTTGGATATGACCCCCCCCCCCCACACACACACACACACACACACACACACGCACATGGTTTCTGTTCGCCTCCGTTCTGGACTCAATAGCTCTCATTGTGTGACTCCACCGGGCTGCCACCCACACCAGCCGTGTCCTTCTCATCCGCCTCGTCCCCCCAGTACCACTGCGGGTTCCACCCGAGAGTCAAACCAACGTGGGCATTCCAGGTTCGGGTGACGCGCGTGCGATGGGAGCCGGCGGCCATTGCTAAACTTGTCTCGGCAACGACCCGTTGAGGCGCACGGTGCGGGAGATGTTCTGGAAGGACGTTCCTCCGAGGCGTCCGCACGCCTGTCTGGCTCCTGCGTCTCCGTCCTCTCGCGTTCACCGCAGCTTTGACGGGACGCCGTGACGGCGAGATGTTCTCTAGGTTTTTATTGAGGCTCCGGGCGTGCGTTTCAGCTGTGTGGAGCGTGTCGTCACTGACACGCCCTCCCCTGCCTGGTAGAGGCCGCGTTGTGAAGTGAAGGTCACCCTGCCGGTCGGCTAAAGCTCGGCGTGCCCGTGTATTATTTAAACGACTCTGAGGCTCGGAGCCCGTGTTGGCAAACTCTGCACAGGATGAAAGAGAGGTTTGGGGCGGCGGTGGTGGGCGAGAGATCTGACCAAAACCTGTCTGGGTTTGTTTGTTTAGCTGGTGGGTTAGCGTGGTGGCTGCAGTTAGATGTGTAATCAAGGCGGCTAGGGTGGTGCCAATCCTAAAGAAACCCAACCTTGATGCCACCAACATCAGCAACTACAGACCGGTATCTCTCCTCTCATTCCTTTCTAAGATCCTTGAACGGGCTGTACACAACCAGCTATCCTCTTTTCTCTCACAGAACCAGCTTCAGGACCCCAACCAATTTGGCTTCAAGCCGGCACATTCTACGGAAACTGCACTCATTGCAGTAACTGAGAAACTCCATGCGGCTAGAGCAAATGGACTATCATCAGTTCTGATTCTGCTTGACCTTTCGGCTGCCTTTGACACAGTCAATCATGAGATCCTCCTGTCCATCCTCTCAGGCCTTGGTATCACTGGCAATGCATGGACATGGTTTGCATCCTACCTGGAGGGTCGTTCCTACCAAGTAACATGGGGAGGATCAACATCCACGCCATGCAAACTCTCCACCGGTGTTCCACAAGGCTCAGTGTTGGGTCCACTTCTTTTTTCCCTTTATACCCGCTCTCTGGGTGAGTCAATATCTGCACATGGCTTCTCTTATCACTGTTATGCGGATGACACCCAGCTCTTCTTTTCCTTCCCACCCTCTGACACACAGGTTTCAGCTCGAATCTCTGCATGTCTGAAAGACATTGCCTCTTGGATGGCAGCTCACCACCTAAAGCTTAACCCAAGCAAGACAGAGATGCTGTACATCCCTGCAAGAGCCAGTCCTCATCGTGATCTTTCTATCTCATTCGAGAACACCGTGATCACTCCATCCATGGAAGCGCGTAGCCTTGGTGTAGTTGTCGACAATCAGCTCTCCTTCACGGCCCACGTTGCTAACACAACACGATCATGCAGATTCGCCCTTCACAACATTCGGAGGATTCGGCCATTTCTCTCTAGGGAGGCCACTCAGGTCCTTGTCCAGTCCCTTGTTATCTCAAGACTGGACTACTGCAACTCCCTACTGGCTGGTCTTCCTATGCATGCCATCAAACCCCTGCAACTGATCCAGAACGCTGCAGCTCGGTTGGTCTTCAACCTTCCCAAGTTCAGCCATGTCACTCCCTTGCTGTCCTCCCTCCACTGGCTTCCGGTAGCTGCCCGCATCAAATATAAAACCCTGGTGCTGGCCTACAAAGCAAAGAATGGTCCAGCTCCTCCTTACTTGATGGCCATGGTAAAACCCAGATGCATACCTAGAGCCCTCCGCGCCTCAAGTATGTCTCGTCTTGACCCTCCATCATCCAGGACACATGGGAGACAAGCATCCAGACTTTTCTCTGTCCTGGCTCCAAGGTGGTGGAATGAACTTCCCTTGTGTGTCCGAACATCGGAGTCACTTGCTGTCTTCAGACGCCGACTGAAGACCCACCTCTTTCAAGTGCACTTTGCATAATTATGCTTTGTCTATTGTACTTTATCGTCTCTTTCCTCAGTTATTGTGCATAATTGGGTTATAGGAATTGTTTACTGTCTTTTTCCTCAGGGGATGTGTATATTCAGGTATAATTGTTAGGTATCATTTGACTTTCGTCTAGTGGTTTTTTCCAGCTTAGAGTACCTTGTGTTCAGGACTATCTATTCTACCTTGGAGATTCCAAGCAACTACATAGCACTTTTGTAAGTCGCTCTGGATAAGAGCGTTTGCTAAATGCCATAAATGTAAATGTAAATGTAAAATGTGTAATGAGAACCCTTGTAGACTTCAATGATCTTTCTGTTAATACCGCTGTGACTGATATTGGTGCTAATGGTGTAACGTGAGCAGAGAAAATTCCCCATGATTCCTAGAACAGAACTAGATCCCAATTGTGATCTATTACTGATTGTTTACATACCAGTAGGAGACCCTGTGCCTGTGAGGTCACGCGTGTGAGGTCACATGACTCTGCTCTGTCGTAGGTGTGCCTGGCCATCGCTCACTACTCTCACCCCGCTGACACACAGCTGCTCTTTGGATTTGAGTACGTTGGCACGCGATTCTACAGCTCCTCCGGTAATTCACTCACACTCTCCCATCACACACACACACACACACACACACACACACATGCGTAGGTGGGCTTTTTATACATCCATGAGGGAATGAATATGTATTGGTAATATAACGTGTGTATGGTAGCATCGTACTGATGCCTGATGTTGAACTCTGTGAAAGGATGAAAACCCGAACCGCTGTGTGTGTGTGTGTGTGTGTGTGTGTGTGTGTGTGTGTGTGTGTGTGTGTGTGTGTGTGTGTGCGTGTGCGTGTGCGCGTGCGCGTTTGTGTGTGTGTTCATTCACAGGTGAGCGGGTGAATGGTGTAGATCCTGGTGGCGGGTTACAGACCCCCCTCTATGACTGCTCTTCTGACTGGGATCGAGAGATTAAACGCACGGGGGCATCAGAGTGGAGGGTGTGTTCCATCAACAAGGAATATCTGATCTCACCCAGGTGTGTGTTTGTGTGTGTGTGTGTGTGTGTGTGTGTGTGTGTGTGTGTGTGTGTGTGTGTGTGTGTGTGTGTGTGTGTGTGTCTGTGTGTGTGCGTGTGCTGCTCATACTGAGGTGCCATAGATTAGCAGTGATCTTATGTGTGCACATTTAAAACAGTGGCACTGTTTCAGCGTGTGGTGTGTTGATGATTACACAGTGCTGGTTAATCTCTATTGCTGTTTAAATAATCTTTGACAAATTACCAGTATGAAATGTAAACATTGTAGTTGTACATTCACTGAGAGATAGAACAGTGTTCTCTCATAGTGTTAAACTGTTAGGTGTGTACAATGCAAGTTAGATCAACCTGCGATCTGAGGACCGTGTCTCTATCATGTCCCCAGTGTCCCAGCAGCCTGTGGACATGTCTCTTTGAGGCACACAGACAATGAGACATGAACAGGCTCTGTCAGTCTCTCCGTCTCCCTCCACCTTGTTAATCCCCCTCGCATAGCCATGAGGCCTGTGTGGGTGTGTGTGTGGGGGGGTGTGTGTGTGCGTGCGGGGGGGGTAGGTGTGTCTGAGAGCGACTCCGGTCTGTAAAACAGTCTCTGTCTCCGCAGCCTCCCAGAATTCTTTGTGGTTCCATCGTCTCTGGCCGACCAGGACCTGAAGCAGTATGCTTGTTTCTTCAGTGGCCAGCGTGTCCCGGTCAGTCGTCCGGTGGCTCCCCACGCCACGCCTCTCCTGACACCGTGGGCGGGGCGGGGCGGAGCGGCGGGGGGGCCCTCCATCAGCACCTCTGTTGTGAAGGCTCAGCTGGGGTCCTTTTGTACAGAAAAAATACGCATCTTACTCTTACAATAAGAGTTTTAAAAATAGATATGATTGTTTTTAAATATATGTATGCACAAGGTCAAATGTTGTTTGAACCTTATGTACGTGTGTGTGTGTGTGTGTGTGTGTGTGTGTGTGTGTGTTGTAGTTATGGTGCTGGAATCACCCCAATGGGAGTGCCCTGGTTCGGATGTCCAGCATCACAGAGCCTCTGCAGCAAAGGAAACTAGATCAAAGGTATGGAGGGATAGAGGGAGAGAGAGAGAGAGAGAGTGTATTCAGTCTCTGTAGGACGACTGTAATAAATAAGGCAGATTTCAGATAGTAGGTCATGGGAATGCAGGAAATCTGAATTCATCATTCCGCCCGAGTTTCGCTGCCAGCGTCTGTTTCCACTTTACTGTGAATCTCGGGACGAGCTCTCCGGCGCGGTCACGTGTCTCCCTCGGCTCGGTGAGCTGGAGCGGTGGGCAGGTTCCACTGAGACAAGCGCCGGCCCATTTGCTGCGTGCGTCCACAAGCCTGGCGGTTACATCAGAGCCCTTTAAACACGTAAACACAGCAAGCAAGCAGCAGCTCTGCGAGGGTTCTGACTGTATTTGGGTCTGGGCTTTAAAAGCCAGCAAGACAAAAGTTACTGAACGCCATGTTGTTTACTTCCTTGGGAAAGGATTTGCAGTGCGGTGATGAAGAGCCACCCGATGAGGAGCGATGTGCAGAAGATGGAGGTGGACAAGGGTCTGCTGCCCACCGTCCAGGACGTCCAGGCCGCCCTGGTCAAGCTACGGCAGATCTGTGTGATCGGTGAGCCGCGTCGCTCTCTGCCGCCGCCCTTCTGGTGGCCTTTTAAAGGAGACTTGGTGTAATTATGGGGAATTATAGGGATCCTCTTACCCTACGTACCTCTTACCCCCTCAATCCTGGATGCTGACGAAGTTACGGCCTTAAACGGCGTTAATCAGATCCGTGTTGATCAGTGTTAGAGCTTCTTAGCTTCTTAGGGTTTTATTCAGTGTGTTCTTATCTGAGATCGTGAGGATAACGCTCTCACTGCGTGCGTGTGTGCGTGTGTGCGTGTGTGTGCGTGTGTGTGCGTGTGTGTGCGTGTGTGTGTGTGTGTGTGTGTGTGTGTGTGTTTGTACCCAGAGCCCTTTGAGGAGTCTGAGAGTAAGTGGCTGTCGTCCGTGGAGACTTCGCGATGGATGGAGTACGTCAGGTATGAATAAACGCCACACACCAGCCACAGCTCTCCCACGGCCTGCTGGGGGAGCGCTCTACCGCATTTACCCGTCATTAAATGAGTCCCTTCGCCTCCAAGCAATGCGTGGTCTGTTGCAGAGCGTTTCTGAAGTATGCAGTGGAGGTGGTCTACATACTGGAATGCAAGCAGGCCTCCGTCATTCTGCAAGGTTAGACGGTCACTCTGAGCCGTGGCAGCGTTTAGTGAAACCTTGAAGAAAAGCTATTCACTTGCTGTTAGCCCTCATACCCCACTGTCCTCTCTCTCTCCCTCTCTCTCTCTCCCTCTCTCTCTCTCTCTCTCTCTCTCTCTCTCTCTCTCTCTCCCTCCCTCCCTCCCATCCTCCTCTCCACACAGAGGAGGAGGACAGGGATCTGAGTTGCATGGTGGCCTCTCTGGTGCAGGTCATGTGTGATCCTCACTGCCGGAGCTTGGTGGGCTTCCAGGGCCTGGTGCAGAAGGAGTGGGTGATGGCTGGACATCGCTTCCTCGACCGCTGCAACCACTTAAAGAGGAACGACAAAGAGGAGGTAGGGGGGCTCCCCACAGCCAGAGAGAGAGAGAGAGACAGAGATACAGAGAGAGACAGAGAGAGACAGAGAGAGACAGAGAGAGACAGAGAGAGACAGAGAGAGACAGAGAGAGAGAGACAGAGAGAGAGAGAGAGAGACAGAGGCAGCCAGAATCCAGCCTGGCCCGGTTTCAGTCTCTCACAGCAAGGACGCACTGGACCTATTTTCTAGTTTTTAGTTTTTTATTTTTCTTTTCTCCTAACACAGACGGCCAGAAGGAGTGTTGGAACGCTGCTTCACAGCATGATTTAACCCAGGGCTGTGATTTGACATATATCCCATGTTAGAGTCAAACCAAGACTAGATTGAGACCCTGCTGAGATGTTTCACCCCCAGCTCCTGTCCTGGAGATCCCAGGGAGCAGTTTTCCCTGCCAACCCCCCCTGAATCACAAGCATGTTGCGTTGCAGGTAGTGGGCGTGCGTTACAGTGGCCAACTCTCTCTTTTTTCCTGCCGGTACATGTCTGATTTCAACTCCGCAACTCGAACCAGAAGCCCTTCAAGTTGAATCCTGTGTTGGGGAATGGTCTGAGCGTGGCGTTTTGTGTGTGTGTGTGTGTGTGTGTGTGTGTGTGTGTGTGTGTGTGTGTGTGTTTCTCATCCTCCCTCTCTCCCGCAGTCCCCCCTCTTCCTCCTCTTCCTCAACTGCGTGTGGCAGCTGTTGGATCAGCACCCCACCGCCTTCCAGTTCACCGAGGTCTACCTGAGCGTGCTGAGCGACAGCATGTGGCTGCCCGTCTTCAGCACCTTCCTCTTCAACTGCCCCCGGCAGAGGGCGGAGCACAGCAGGGTGAGCCAATCGGGTCGGGGCGCCACGTCAGGGCCGGGCAGTACCCAGGAGAACAGGCCCACGACGGCGGTTTACTCCGAACGCACACCGTCCGGCTCAAGTTACCCGGACTTAGATGCACTGTTTAATCTCCTTCAGTTCAACAGTCTGTATTATAGTCTGTCATTTTATTACCTTTATATTAATCTTACTAATAAAATTACCACAAATTATATAAACGAAAAAGGCATTAAAAAGAAAGATTACACCCAACATAAAGAGAGTAATAATTAATGCAGACACACGGAGGTCTGTCCTTAGCCAGTGTTATGACCCAGTTGATATCTGAGAACCACTGGTTTAAATTTACCGTGCTAAATACTGATGGTGTCTGTGAACAGCTTCTCCTGTTGTTGACTCTGTCTCTCTCTGTTATCTTCTTTTTTATTATTATCTTATCTTTTTTTTTCTCCCTCCTGGTTCACTTTCCGCGTCTCTCTCTCTTTGCTGACCCCTGTAAGGACTTTGCCCTGACCAAGAGAATCTCGCTGGGTCAGGAACAGGCTCTGCACTTCCCGCCCGTCTGGGACTGGTCTCAGCAGTTCAGCCCCAGGGACCAGGCTCTGTTCAACAACCCACTGTACGTGGGCAAGAGCGCCCCCTGTGTTCACAACGGCACGGTGCGGACGTACTCGCACAGACGCAGCAAGGTGAGGTCTGCCTCGCACTCACAACCATGGAAATCATTCAGACTGGTTTAGCAGCATGGTTGACGTTCTACTTTTTTAAGGGTTTTTTTTCCCCACATGGCTGACGTGCCCCATATGCCCCGTGTTTTCCTCAGCGAGTGTTCAGCTCCACCCTGCGTGGCGTGCCCACAGCCATGCGCAACGGCTCTCTGGCCGAGCACGACACCCTAAGTAGGCGTGGCTCCCTGGTGTCCCGCCTCCGCACGGACTCGGGCCAGGCGCGCGAGCTGCAGCAGGAGAGCCCCGCCGAGCGCTTCCTGCACGACTGCCTGTCGCGGCCGGCCGAGCCGCACGGCCTGCTCCTCCCCCACCTCCTGCCCTCCCACCTGCCCCTCTGGAGGCTGCACTTCCTGCGCTGGGTGCCCGAGGCCCGCATCCCTCACGGCGGGCCCGTCACCGCCTTCCGCGAGCTGTCCCTGCTGGCGGACGAGATCGACACGCTACAGAAGAGGCTGAGGCAGTACGCGGGAGGCCCCACCCCCGACGGCCCCGCCCCCGAGCCCGGCAGGATGTACTTCAAGGCGGGCGCGTCCCCGTGCGAGACCGTCTCCCCTCCGGACTACCTCAGCTCCTCGTTCCCCTTCTCGCCCGTGGGGAACCTGTGTAGACGCAGCATCCTGGGGACGCCTCTTAGCAAGATCCTCAACGGAGCCAAGATCTGGCTCTCCACAGAGACACTGGCCAACGACGCCGTCTAAACTCCACCTGGTGCGGGGGGGCGGGGCAGGACGTGACCCGCCGTCCCCCCCAGGAACCACCAGCCGACCCGGACTGCTCTTCCCATTCGACACTGGTTCATTTGACTTTGACGATTCTTTTGAATGTTCTGAATCCGACTACCAAAAGGTTGTTTGTTGGTGTTCTTTGGGTTTAGGAAGATCCGGTGAAGTGTCACTGTCGACCTCTAGGTGAGGCCATGGCTCTGGACCATGTTGTGAATCTGCCTGGGTCTGACCCGGACTGCAAGAAATTCATATTCATGTTCAACTTGTGTGCAAGTACGATGTTACTAAAGCACTAGCCATTGTTGTGATGTCTGAGCTGTTAGCTTGTCCACCTTTTACTGTATACTGTTGTTTCATTACGATTATCTGGCCGTGTAGCTTAGTCTGCACTTTTTCATTGAGTGTGTGACTCTCTCTAAACTGCCCGTATTGATTTTGCTCCCTTGGTGAAACGTTGTTTCCTGGTTTGTATGAAATTAAGGCATTATACTGAGGAAAGTAAGACTAAATTAAATGTGGTAGAAAACCTTTAACTTTTTTTTTTTGTTTTAGTATATATAATTATTGTTATATAGACTTTACAAAAGACCTTCTGGTAAGGTTTAACTATAGCTAGTTGTATTAAAATGAAATAACAGCTGAAATTATGTGAATTAAGTGGGTAATATTGGTTTTCCCACACCCCCCCCCCTCCCCGGTGAGAACTGTGCATGAGCAGTGGTCTCTCATACAGGCTGGGCCTGGTCTGTTAGACCCCTCCTACACAGAAACACAGAATGGCTGCTCGGAATGACTGACTACTCCTCTGGCCAATCAGCTGGTTGACTTGGCACAGCGGTGGAGTGTATGCTATGCTAATTGACACATAGCGTACTAAGCTTTTGTAGAGATTACAGCAGTGTTTGTAGGTTGAGTGTTCTATTGCAAAAAAAGAAACTGCACTGGTTACCTCCTTTTGTTCTCAAAACATTTTCTTTTGAAAATTAGAAAACTAGTCTTTTGAGTTGACATGTAGCCTTCCTTAAAGATATTAAAAGCCTTAATAAGATACTTATAGTTTGGAGATACTTATTTTGACAAGAGTTTTATTATAATTTACTTTTTATGTCCTAAAAAGGTACTTTTTGCCCTTTAATACTTTAACTAGTTTAAAAGTAAAATAGTTTGTGTGATTAGTTTACCACTAATGAGATGCTGTTGAGGATGAAAATTGTGATCTTAGACATTGAGTTGTTCCACAAACAGCGCTGATATTTATTCGAATATGCAAATATGCTAATACAGGGTAATTTGTTCTGTTCCTCTGTGCCTTGCCGTGTGGAGATCTTGGCATCGCCCTTCAGAGAACCACGTTTCATCTCTCTGGCTGTAAAAACGTGCTAGCGACGTCTCCCAAGAGTTCTCCCAGCGCCCCATCACAGGGTAAACTCCCCACATAATTCCAAAGCTATGAGTGTAAGCCATATTTGGAAGCGTGTCGTGTTGTGTGCAT
This sequence comes from Brachyhypopomus gauderio, assembly GCF_052324685.1. Classification (NCBI taxonomy): domain Eukaryota; kingdom Metazoa; phylum Chordata; class Actinopteri; order Gymnotiformes; family Hypopomidae; genus Brachyhypopomus; species Brachyhypopomus gauderio. The sequence goes on along the minus strand of NC_135211.1, from coordinate 12,204,615 downwards.
TGCCAGCGTTGAGGTGCAGCAGCCGGCCAGCCGGGCTCTCCTACCAGGACCCAGTGTGCCTGAAGGGCTGTGATTGAACTCCTTTAGGGCTGTTCCGTCTGGAGTGGAGCCTGCCTTTGAGCCACTATGCAAGGTGTGATGCTTCTAATGTGTTTTTCTTCTTGTGAATAAAAATAAGGATTGACGAATTGCTGGTGTGTGTGTGAATATATAGAACACTTAATGTGCACATCATATGACAAATAGCATATCATGCTAGTTCCAGTTTGGTGATGCCCTCTTGTGACCACTTAATGCAACTACATGCAGTAATACAGATGTTCTGCAGTCCTGTGTGCATTCTGCACTAAAACCAAGACTTTTAAATATATATCATAAAGGGTATTAGCATTAGCAGACCTTCATGAGCTGATGAGGGGTCGTGGAAACAGGTTCTGCACTGCTTCGGCCGGAGAAGCCCGTGTTTCAACACACCTGGAGCAGGTCACGGCGATCTTTGGAACGGGCTCCGTGTTTGGGCTCTATCAGGTGTTTTAGAGTAGACTATGAACGAAACCGACTTTAATAATGATAATGTTGTAATACAAATCGTCAGACCGCAAGCAGACGCATCCATTGTCGAGAGACACTACATGACATTAACGACACAGTCCAGAAGTCTACAGCTTCAGCTTGCTGGCAGAAATCTCTCTCTGTTTCTTCTTCTTGGAGGCCGTGGACTTGGAGCCCCTGATCTCGGTCCTCACTTGGTCCTGCAGTTGGGAGAAGAAGGCCTGGGAAGACCTCAGCGCTTTGTCCATGCCGTCATTCTGTCAGTGGACACGACAGAAAATTAAAATAAACTTGAATGTAAACTGTCAGTTAATATAACAGAAAAGACTTGAAGTCTGATCACGGTGAGCACACCACGCCGACAAAAGAAGCCAGTACTGACCGTGAGGATTTTGGCTTTCCCGCCTTTAGTCAGCTTCCTGAGGGTCTCTTCAGCTTCGGCCCTGGACGTGTTCTTCTGCGCCCCTCCCCCGCGCGCGGCCTCTTTCAGCTTCCTCCTCTTCTCCCGCTCTTTAATGTTCGTCCGCTTCACTTTCTTCTTCAAACGCCTCTCGCGTTTCTTATCCGTGGACGTTTTCTCCAAGTTGCCCAAGATGTCGCCAGCCTTGTTCTTCTCCTGAGAGAAAATAAAATAAAATAAGCTATTACCTACACACACAGACTTATACACAAACACGCACACAAAAAACTAAAGGAGAACTACATTTGTTTGTGGAGCGGTACTCTAGGGCCCATTAATAATGTTCATTTGGCCGTGTATTCAAGGGAGCTCACCTTAATTTCCTCAGGGGCCAAGAGAGTGCCGTCGCTGGCGGCTACGGGAGTCACCTCCTCCATGGTGATGGCGGGCAGGTTGGAGACAACCTTCACCTCAGGAACGTGCTGCAGAGAGAATGAGGGAAACACCGTGTAGATGGAGAACAGTTCCAAAGCACCTGAGGAACATAACGAGGGGAACGGGGACGGACACGGCGACGTCTTACTGGTTTGGGTGTGAAGTGGAAGTTGGAAAGAGCGTCCAGCTTGAGGAAGATGGAGTCCAAGTGCTTCTGGATGTCCACATGAGCTGGATTCTCTTCCTCCTCTGTCTTTTCCTGAAACCCAGACAAATGCCACAAAACAAGATGAACTCTCAACCCACACTATGGCTATTACAGACTGACATTTTAGTCCGTTTCAGGTATAATCCACCACTGCTGGTACCACCACTGTCTTGTGAAGTCAGCTGACAGACCGTACAGGAGTATACACTCAATGCAAAAATAATACACATTTACACTAAATATTAAGACATCAATTTAAGGTCCAGAGGCCAGTGTTAAAATGGCACAACTGTGAAGAGAACAAGTTACTAAGAGTCAAACTACCCAGTCAAACAAAGTAATCTGATTTACTGAAAAACTGCAGGGGCCTCACCTGTGTCTGTTTGACGTATTCCTGCTCGTAGACCTCAGCGAGGCTCAGCTTGCTCTTCTCGTGGTCCAGAGTGAGTCGTTTCTTGTACTCAAACACCTCCTCCTTGGGCTTCTCCTTCCTCACAACATCATCCCACACCTGACACACACCGGTAGCAACAGTCATAACACAACTCCCGCCAAACCCTCACAGCTCTGCTAGTGGCAGGACGTTCAGTGTTTAAAGGGTCGAGAAAACGGAAACCGCCCCACACCTGGTCTTTTATTCTCTGTTTGATGATGTCTTCAATTTGTAGAGTGGTCTCCTCTGTGACTGCAGGAGCTAAGGGGACACGCACGCGCACACACAACGCAAAGGAGATCAGGAGCGCTGAGCAGGCTAGACATTTGGCAGTGAAGCACCATCTGCTTTGAGGTGTGGTGTGGTGCAGCAGGGCTCTTACCCGTCCTGGACATGTTGTCAAACGCCACATCCTCCTCCAACATGCTGTTCTCCGGCCGGGCCTTCGCCGTGACCTCTCCGGTCAGCTGCCAGGGTTTCTCCGCTAATGCCGCCTTTTCCAGCTCATCGATCTTCTCCGCCATCTAGTTCATGTTTGAACAGTGTGCGTTATTTTTTTTTTACATACATGGAATAAAAAAAAAATACATAAAACATAGACCAATAAATATGAATTCAGTTAAGCCTCGTAAATCTTCCCCGAGCATTGGAGTTATTTATTTTTTTACCAAAGCTAAATGTACCTTTTCCTGTCGTTTCTCAAACGATGACTTGAACCCTGGTTTAGCCATCTTTTTGAGCTTCCCACCCAAAATATCCTCCACATCTTCCCCTTCATCATCACTGGGGAGGTCAAAGGTCACCTTCCGCAAAGCATCTCTGGATTTCTGGGTTTCAACATCAGCCCTATATATATATATACAAAACAGGAAAATCATGGTAGCTCCTGCAAACTCCACTAGTGTAAAATAACTTTGAAAATGTATGTGTGCAAAAGCCCAATTAACATTTTTCAAAACCGATACAAGGAATAGAGCCGCCTACTCCTCCATATTGAAATCCTCTTCCTCCATGTCCATTTCATCCTCATAGTCTTCATCATCCTCTGCTTCCTCATCACCATCTGATCCATCTCGCACATTCGTCTCCTGGTGGGCGATGGCCTCTTCATCCATAAAGTATTCTTTGTATTTCAAATTTCTGGAGCTTTTTGACTGTGAAAAAAAAGCCAATCATCCAAGCAAAAAACCACACACACACACACACACAACATGAGTTGCTGAACAAAAAGGATAATTCTTTAAATAATATTTTTAAATACTACTTCACTGTTGGATCATCACCTTTTTCTGAGTCTTTGACACAGCAGGCGTATCAAAGGTCAGCTCCTCATCCTCGTCTGACGGAACGTCCTGAAAGTAGTCCACTTCTTCACCAACACCCACTCTCCCCTCCATCCTGTCCATATCGTCCAGGAAAGCCTCCATTTCTGATAGTTTAAAAAAATCATCATCTACTTCTGAAACAACCGCCCCAGATTTAGGCAATTTAGCTGTTATGTTCTTCTTATGCTTGGCGTGTTTCTCTAATTTATCAACGTCAAAATCAATGTCTGAATCCTCATTAGAAAAGTCATCCTGTTCCTCAGCTACAGAAGACTTGGTCTCCAGTTTGTGTTTTGTTTCTTCATCCTTGTCATCTTCCTCCTGCTCCTCCTCTTCACTTTCAAAATCCTCTTTCTCGTCGTCGTCATCCTCACCAACGTCTCTCTCCTCACATTCTGTATCTTTAAAAATAGTCCACGTGTCTTCTGTGACCGCCTGACCTACTGCATTCTCAAAGTGACTTAGCACAGCAGCGTTCTGAAGTTCCAGCTCCTGCCAGATCTGTTCCTCGTCAAAGTTCTCGACCACCAGCTGGTCCAGAGGACTGCCTTCATAGCCCACCAACTTGTTGGCCTTGTGCAAATCGTACAGTGTCTTGGTAAGTGACGTGAAGTCTGTCGCCAAGGCCTCCTGTACACTATTTTGGATATGGAGAAGGTGGAGTTTAGAGAGAAGACAAAGAGAAAAATAAATTAGTTTCCATATACTTTTTCCAATAAATGGGGCTTAGCTAGTATGCATCTTGGTAATCGATGTGGATTTAAAAAGCACAAAATACAGAGTTCAAGCACAATAATAAACAACAACAACAAAAAAGAACCCAAAACAAAACATGTTCAGTGACATGAGTTTTACATTTTTAGCTTATTTCGGAGGTGCTGTACGTTAAACTAGCCACCTAGCTAGCTAGGGTAGCTCATGCAGCCCATGTGTTGAAAGAGGTTAAACAAGATTCGTTCATGATAATAAGCATGTGCACATAATCAAAATTGACATTAATGTTTTGTCTCACCTTAAAAACTGTTCGGGGTGCGTTGTGTCGTTATTTAAAAGCTGTAAACACCTTTCCAACGTGTCTCTGTCAACCACCTTCGCCATAGTGGTACACGCGTGGGACCATGTGTGCGCAAGGAAAACACTTCCCATCAGAAACAAAACCGACTGTAGCGTTCCACTCCATTTGTTTTTATTTATTTACGCTTAAACGTTTCATATTTATGAAAAAGAAATACCTGTGTGATTCTGGAAATGAAACATTTTAAAACATTTGTAAGCAGAACTTTGTATATAAGCTATGTTCCTCGTATTTATTATAACCAAATGCCCTTTTTCGTTTTTAAATAAAGTTATCTAAATTTGTAATAATAAAAATGGCGGCCTCTATTCTGAAGATTGCAGGTAAATAACACAAACAATAGTTATTTTAATGTGGAGCCTTATTTTATGAATGACGAATTAACAAGTGTTTGAGTAGAATTTTTCTTTCATATAAACCTTCTGTTGCAGTGACATGTCTCTCGAGATACGCCAGCCGCCCCTCCCCAGCAGTGAGGACGTTCTCTTCGCCTTCAAGCCCAGGTGTCCCCCCGACCTTGTGGAAGTTAGGTAGGTTAAACCACGTCGCGATCGCCGTACCAGACCTGGACAAGGCGACGGCTCTGTACCGTGATGTGTTCGGCGCCCGGGTGAGTGCCACTCTGCCCTTACCCGAACACGGCGTTTATACTGTGTTCGTGGAACTGGGCAACACTAAGTTGGAGCTCCTACATCCTCTGGGAGAGAAGAGCCCCATCGCGGGATTCCTGCAAAAGAACAAAGCTGGAGGGATGCACCATGTCTGCATCGAGGTGAGAGCTTTTCTGTCCACACTGTGCAAGCAATTGACACCTAAACCTACCTAATATACATTATTGCAGTTTAACACTATGCATACATTTGAAAATATAATTAGAGCATAGTGTTTGTTTACAGGCACTATGTAAAATAACAGGCAACGGTCAAAATCCAGTGTTTGTCATGTCATGAAATTATCACATGACTTTTGGTTCTAGGTTGATGACATAAATGCTGCAGTTGCAGATTTGAAGGCAAAGAACGTCAGACTGCTTTCTCCAGAGCCACGGATAGGTGCTCATGGAAAACCTGTGATGTTCATCCACCCTAAAGATTGTGACGGTGTTCTTGTGGAAATAGAACAAGCATAGAACTAAAACAGTTGCTTTCCAATGCAGTAAACAAGAGTGACGTCTGACCTGTTACTACATTTGCTAAGGAATACATGGACTACATATAAAATCACTTGGTATCTTGCTGTAAAAATAAACATTAGGTCTGATTGAAGTAGCCTGGAGATTGTAATGAATTATAAAATGTGCCCCTCGTATTTATGCTTAGGAATGGCTAAACCAGTACCAGATATGAAATCATTCTTTGCCTAAAGCCACATTTTTAATGAACAATGCAAGCTACAGCTAATATGATAAAGTAGTTATTGATTGATAATGCTGCACATATTGTCCATACTATGTTCTAAGGAAGGTGTATCATATAATATTGAAGGTATTATTTGTATAATAAGATTAAGATATTATCCAAGGTGTATAAAATTTCTTATAATCAGCAATTAGTCATATCTGATTTGTGATAGCAGTTGATTATCATAATCATAGATCTAACTAGTGAATCATTGAAATGGCTTTGAACATTTTGGACAATATATGCAAAATGTTTCATACACTCAGCAGTTTCACTGCCACTAAAGCAACAAATGTTTTGTTTTGTTTTTTATCATTCAGTACACAAAACTAGTTTAAACAATTTTCCCAATCGACATAAAGTTAAAATACCTCTCAGGCAGCAGAGTTCAGATGAAGAGTGAATATCTTGCTCTCCGTTCATTTATTCCTCATGGTGCAGATGCACTTCAGCTATCCCACTCCAATAAGCATGTTTGGGCTTGAGTAGTTTGGACCGTTGCCATCCTTTAACTGTATTCTCTGCTCCTCAAATCCTCTTCCTCTCGGACACAGCTGGAAGAGAGAGATTAGAGGCTGATGCTCACAAGCTGCCAGTTTCCTCACTGTGTGGTCTCTGCGGCCATGTTTCAAGTTGGGTACTTTGTCGTTTTTTTCCCATCGTCGGAATAAAAAGAGTCTGTTTTGTAGCCTTAGGCCGTCTTTGACATTTCAATTCCTTTGGTAGACTGACAAAGAAACTGCATGTGAAATTCTCAGCCCCTTAAAAAACTTCATTAAAACATCCACAGAGTGACTATTGTTACAGTGCATGTTACAGCATATCATGGTATCATGTTACAGCATATCATATGAAAGTGCATTTGGCTATTTTAGCATTTATCTAAAATTAAATATTGACAAATTACAAATTAGAATTTCAAATCACTGCATACACACACACACACATATATAATTACAAGTGTCATGTTTGGTGCATCCTTACACATCTAAACTTTTAAAGGAAAGGTATTCTAAATCCAAGAATTCTAGAAGTGCATTATGTCTGGAGCGTTTCTTTTATCTTTTCCAAGGTGCCCCATTTAACACAGATTATACGGTTTCAGGAGTGATCTATTTCAGAGATTTTAGTAATCTGAAATAGCTGTAGGTATGCGGCACACCCAGTAAGTAGGGTAATATTTTCAGTTCCGGCCAACTTGACACATCTCTGACATAAGTAGGATCACACCATAGTCTAACGTTGTCATATTCTTTCAAGTAATTTCAACATAAAAACTGGATTACTCACCAAGCAAGAGGAGATGAGAAGTAAAGGGGATGTTCTCAGAAGACAATCTCAAAGGGCAGCCTGGTTTAATTGCACAGATATTTAAGCAGCCTGTCCACCAGTGTTACAGGCTGTTTTGATTACTTTGGTGCTGCAAGACAGGATTTTGCTCATTTTGCTCATTTTAAGATTGGATCTATGTAATGCATGAATATGCCTTCAGCATACTCCTAATTATATTCGTCGCACTATTCACATCAATACTGCTTAGCTGATACGTTGATTGCTTCCTGTCTCTACTGGTGTTTGTCAGTAATGAGTGCTTTTTCTGAGCTTTTCACATTTCCTTTAGTTGTCATCAGTTAATTAGAAAATATGTGTATTTTTATCTTATATTTTATAAAAGTAATGGAAAGGTAATTAAAAAAAAAACATTCTACAAGTGCTCAAACAACAAGTAAGCAATAGTGTTAGTGCTCATAATTTAGACCATTGTTTATATAAAAAAGTTGAAGTGAAGGCTTTGTGTCAGGATCTAATCAAATCACTTTTATTGTTCCATAACACTCAACAAGAGTGGAGATGAGTGAAAATCTTAGATGCTTAACCTCTTAGATCAGTGCAATGCAAAACACAAAATAAACACATTATCTACAATAAAGTATACCATAATCAAACACACTAGTATGCAAATATCATTATCTCATTTTGTTGTGCACAATTATGATAATAATAAAGAGTTATTAATAGTTCACACCTTCATGCCTATCATACACTCACACACTGTGTGAGTCTATTTTTTTTCTGCAGTGAATTTCACATGTCCAGGCAAAACTACAATAAAAATGTCAAAATGATAAGATAATGTGTAAACCTGCTCAATCTGTATGCACACTACATACAAGAACACACAACAGATAATCTATACAATACACCTATACACATAATCTCTAAGTGGACACTATCATACAGAACTCAGAGAGGAGTCTGATGACCATTATATATGCAGGACGCAATGATCTGCTAAATACTGCTGTGTGTGCTACATGTATAAATGTGTATACTTGTGTTATGTGAGTGCAGGTCACATGTCAGTCCTCTGAATTGCTACTGGCTGGTCAGTAGCCTGATCGCTCAAGAACAGAGACCCGTCTCAAAACAGTCTGCTCTGAATTTCATGCTTTAGTGGTGTCTGCCAGATGGCGGCAGTGAGAGGAGACTGTGGTCCGTGTCCATGACCCCTTCTGACATCTTCAAACACCTCTTGGTGTAGACCTCCAGGAGGCTTGGAGAGGCCCACCCCTGGTGATGCACTGAGTAGTCCGGTGTGGAGTGAAAGTGATGTGTAAAGTGTAATGTAGTGGATGTGGGGGTTCATGTCAATGCTCTTCAGCATTAGATAGGACAGGCTCTGCTGTGCCTTCTTCACCACACACCTGCTATGTTGGGACCATGTGAGGTCCTCGGTTATGTGCACGCTGAGACGCTTGATGCTCACTCTCTCTATGGTGGCTCCATTGGTAATAGGAAGATGCACTCTTTCCTGCTTCCTGACATTCTGGTTCAAAGTTGTCCCTCCGTGATGTGTGAATAAATCCTTTGATCACAAGCAACCAATTTCTTACTGCTAAACTCTACTGCATCATGATTTATATGCATTTTTTTTTTAATTAATGGGTATTTTTTCACTTACTGACAGGTCTGGTATCAGGGTCCAGAGAGAATATATGAACCCATTCCTGCTAAACTTCTGCACTTACACACAAGCTGGTTCTTACTACATAGAGGTCAGTGAATATCAGCTTATTAGTCAATACCTTCGTAATGGTAACCGGCATGTGTTTAGAATAACAGCAGGTATAAAAACACGTTACTCCATCACCGTGGCAACAGTAGATGAACATGAACTATTTAAAGAAACGCAGAATGCTAGCTATACTTTGTGTAAAATTGTCCTCTAATATTATAAAATCTTCGATTTCTGAAAATGTAATGTAATTGCTTTTGCTGAGCTACTTTCCATGACTATTAAGTTCTATTATTGGGAGCAGCTTACAAATGAATATGATTGCAAATTAGCCTTCAGAATCAAAAGAAGCACATGGCTTTCCAGTGTTTGCAGTAGTGGAGAATAATATTTTTATGCTGTACAATTAATTTCTAAGATGGGTCAATGGAATTTTCCTAAACTCTTTCTTAACTCTGTTAAAATAATGGTTTAATAAGATGCTTCAGATAGCAAGAACCTTGACAAAATGGTGAAATTAGCTTTATGTAGGTTAAAACCAGTTTGAGATTACAAATCTTTCTTTCAGCCACAGTCAGACGTCCATTAAGAAAACGACTAGCTTCCCACCGGAGTCATACTGGCTTGTTTATGTGAGAAATAAGACTTGCAGGATTGGTGTGAGTCAGTGAGTATAATGGATTAGTAAAGCGAACATTTAGACCGGAGTTAATTATATAACAATCACTGAGGGTTTTCACAGATACTATAAATTACAAACGCAAGATTTAGGCACACAGCATTACACATTTTGAGCTTTATTAATTTACTGATTCATGTAGGCCTAATGGATGAAAATATAATGATGTGTCTTACATATCCAGTTAATACTTTGAGATTTGATAGACGCTATAAATGAAAGACATCCAGAGGACTCAAAATTTGTTTTTGGAGCGTCATTAATATAATGATGATCGTAAATAGGGTGTAAGATATGTTATATATGTGACCAACGACCCCGATGTTTGATTTCTCGGGTGGGGTTCCTGCTCTGTTCAACAATCCAGCAGAGAACGGCGGAGGCTCGCCCTTCGTTATACATGTTCCGGGGCTGCGCGTGAGGTTCCGGGCTCCATTAAGAATCTGGGAGCGCGTCTGCTGTGCTCTCATCGGACGGAGCGGTACCCGGTCTCTCCAGTTCACCTTTGTTTTTGTGTGAAGATTATAACAATTACGACATCTGTACAGGTAATGCCGTGTTAAACTGTCTTAGTATAAGGTTTATTGCAACCTGTGATTACGGATTAAAGCATGCGTTATCCTTTTAATGTAGTGTTGCGGGAGAATTTCATCCCATCAGTGCAATACGCAATTACGACAGTTAATCTGGATATATTTACACTATATATCACGAGATTTCCCTTGTTTTCCCTTGATTCTAGCTACAGACAGATGCCCTCTCAGACACGATATGCTGTAGGCTAGGCAAAATTAAATAGTATAGATTTAAACAATTCATTTAATCTCTTGATTTTCCTGAAACTGTTGAGTTGTTACATTTGTATTACTTTCTATCAAATATACAACGACTTTGAAGATGCACCACTTATGCAGTATATTGGGTAGCTATTTGTTTTATTTGCGCCTATTAAGTCTATGGGTATGCTAACTGGTACAATAGTGGCAATCTGAATTTTCTGGAGAAATGAAATCACACGTTATGACATTTTATTAAGCCGTAAGGAAGTCATTATTTTCACAAAGTTTAATCATTTGTTGTTACAACGCCTATTTAAAGCGAAATGTGTACAACATTATCTAATAAGGACAGAGATGGTTCGACTGTGTTTAACATGTTTTGTCGGAGTACAACGGAGTACAATGTCCCTATTATTTAAATTATGCTTTATGTGCGAATGCTAGCTCGTCCTTTCTCCACCATGGACTGATTTAGCGTTAAACTGCAGAAGCTTAACTTCCAATAGCAGTGTACAAACATAGGTGCGATGTAGGTTTTTTCTGTTATGAATTATACCCAGTAGAAAATACGGAACAAATGAGATGATGGTTCTGTATGAACCACGCCTTCAATCTGTCACTGAGACAGAAAAGACCAATGAACACAGAGAGCTTCTCCGTGTGGTTTGTTTACTTTTACTTTGTGGTTGAAATAATTTATATATTCATAGATTTGACATGTCAATTAAGAATAAAAGGGCAGGAAACTAGAAGAAACATAAAGAGAGAAAGTCTGTGTGTGTGTGTGTGTGTGTGTGTGTGTGTGTGTGTGTGTGTGTGTGTGTGTGTGTGTGCGCGCAGGGGAGAGAGAGAGAGAGAGAGGGAGATGGAAATATTTCCTGTGAAAATACTGCAAAGGTACATGCTACTGGAACATTATCCCAGTGGGTGGATCTGTCTCCACAGCAGCAGCCTGCTGATAACTTGGCTCGGCTGCCCCCCCCCCCCCCCCCTCACCACCTTGGCCAGTGTGCCCCTCCCCTCTGAGCCGTGGTCATGGCTTTCTGTATGACTCTGGTGCTGAAGGGCAAATACAGTGTCACACAAACGTGTTGTTGTGTTACTAATGCACCAGTGGGGGAATTTTTAAATTGGGCTCTTGTGGGAGAGAGCAAGAGTGGGAGGGAAGGAAATGAGAGAGAGAGAGAGAGAGAGAGAGAGAGAGAGGGAGAGAGAGTGCGTCAGCTGAGGTTACCTGCTGAGTTTTTTTTTAGTACAGTATATTTTCTCTCCTCCTCTTCTGATGATTGTGGACCCAGTGGGCTTTGATTCTTTTTGCTGACAACTGAAGAAAGAAAGCAGCGTTGGTCCTGCTTTTCATCAGATTCTTCAGATACACGAGGACCGGCGGCTGTGTCCTTATCTCACGATGAGCCCAGTTTTCCTGAGCTAAAACGCAGAGCCCGGGAATGTGAGGAAACCGCTTTGGCCGAGAGCTACTGCACTGTGGAAGAGTCTCTAATACGTCTGTTCATTTTGTAACGCTCAGAGCAGTGCAGCTGTAGCACAGTTGGTCGTCCTGTGAGAACCTGCCTGGCTGTGTGTCTACGACATGTTTAGTTGCCATAAGCAATTGATGAACTGAAGTTCAAAGAACAGATTTTTCAGTCTTGAAATACTCACGGGGCTATATACCTCCTTGCTGCTGTTCATATGTTAATATTAAACTGTTGAACAAAAAAGCATTATTTATTTATGCTTAGATGATGTTTGGCACAATTTCTGTCATAGTTAATACATTGTCATATTATATACTATGACTAAAACAATTGTTTTTTTAATAGCTTTTTTGTTGAATAATACTCCCATACTGATCATTTATTTGCCTAAAAGGTCACTGTGTTCACTGTATGTCATCACATCAGTAGAAGTTGAAAATAACAGCCACCTAGTGAAAAGAACAGCCAACTACTGAAAAGAACAGCCACCTACTGAAAAGAACAGCCAACTATTTCATATTCATGCCCACTGGCATCTACAGTGCAGAGGTTTAAATGTGGAGGAAGCCCTTATTCAAAATTGCACAAGGGTGTTTCACAAGGGTAAACGTCTTATTTGGGGATGGGAAAGGTGGCAAGGTGTGTTAGCTGATGAATGTTCTCTTTAATCCAGGCATAGCAGGCCAAATCATCATTAACCTCCGCCCTGCAGGCATGGATACTCCCGGAGCCTGGCAGGCTCTGCTCTCAATCAGAATCAGTAATAAGGCTTCCTTTAGGGCTGGGTAATATTTATGAATGCTTTGACACCTTTTATATGTTGTAGGGAGAGAGAGAGAGAAAGATATAGAGAATGAGAGAGAGTGTGAGAGAGACTGAGAGTGTATGTGCGGGTGTGTGTGTGTGTTTGTTTGTGTGTGTGTGTGTGTGTGTGTGTGTGCATGCACGCATGTTGTGCATCTTCTTTTCTGGATGCTGAGGAGAGTTCTTTCTGGAGGCTCTGCTGATTTAAGAGGTTAAAGATTCATCTTGAGGTGCCATAGTTTACACCCTTTACAACAAAGCACAGTGCTGTACACTGTCCTACACTTTGAATCACTTAACAAGAACCCGATGTCTTCCTACTAACTTATATTTCAAACGTCTGCCATGTGGAATGTAAGGGGTGGGGACTATGACACACTGCTGTGCCTTGACTATGCTGGCACCTGATTGGCCGATGTGTTACTTAGCATAAAGGAGGGGCACAACCCCTTAATAATACAATGTTTTCTCTGTTTAGCTGTGTTCTCTGTTGTGATGCATGGCTCAACTGAGACTCATTTCTAAATGCCAGAGGTTGAGTACACCTCAGGGCCAGCGAGCAGTGATTTTAGCAGCTTTTAAAAGATTATGACCGCAAAGTTCACGGTTGAAGTTATTTTGAGGAATATGTTCACATCCTTTTTGTCTGATAGCATTTCAGCCATGTATCTCATAAAAGAACGAGCTGATTCAGACTCCAAATGATTCTTTATTTCTTTGATCAGACCCGAGGCAGACTAATAGTGTCGTGCCCTAGGTGATTCAGACACAGACAGAAGGCCAGTATAAATCCGTCTTCTTCCATCACTTGCATGTGCAACTAATGTTTACTTTTAACATGAAAGAACAGGCAAATACAGCAGAACATCAAGGCCTTTTTCCGAAGCACTAATGAAAGTTGGCAGCTGTAATTATGCACGTCGTGTGAGATGGGCTAATTTAGCGCAGCGACTAGCCCAGGCTAATGCGTACGGTCTTTGTTTTGGTGTTTCGGATGGACGCTCCCCTCTGTTCGTCCTTTGTTAGTATGGCGTGGAGATGGACAAACCACTTCCTTCAAGGGGAAAGTCTGTGAAGCAATGCAGAAGTGTAATTACTCGGTCAACATCATTGTCTCCTCAGTATCCTTGTTTTTGCTCAGGGGTTTTTATTCTCTCCCTCTCCTTAAAAATGATGGATACTCTGCATTACACTCAGCTCCCCCCGAAAGGTCAATGGTCTTTATTTTCATCAGTCATCAGATAGACTATGTTTGGGTATAAAGGATTAAGAATCCAGATTACGGAATCTTTTATGGGTTTGCTTGTTTGTAGGGCAGGCTGCATTCATTTTAAAATGAATCTCATCAATAAATTTGCATTGTGACCTGGATTCACCCATAAACAAAGGAATGTCTGTAATATTGCAACATTGTCTCCAATATTTGCCTTGAAATGGTGTGTATGTAGAACACTCGAATAGTTACACATACGTTTTGCATTGTAGCCATTTTGTGCCAAGGCAGATTGCTGTACAGTATTTGAGATCTCATCCGGTGCTCACACTACTCCACACACTATTGAGCATGAGTGCCAGTTCTATATTACTTCCCAGTCCTGGTTTGTTATATGTTCTGTGGGAGTCTTGAGTCTACAGCAACCATATGAGAATCACACAGTCTTTCCTGGGACTTTTAACTATAGGGTGTTTATTGACACTTTATGGGTTTTCTTTGTTATAATCACAGTGAATCTTACATAGGTTTTGGAAATATGTGTTTGCAGTTGTTATTTTGAAGATGTGATTTTTTAATACATATTGTGTGTGTGTGTGTGTGTTCAGGCATGACTGGAGTACATAGCCCTGTGCCTCCACTTTTAACAGGATCAATGCCTATAGCCACAACAAATAAACAATTATACTTGTAAATTAAAGCCAGGATGTACTGTTTTTGGTGACAGAATGGACTAACATAGTGGCCAATGTATGTTATTTAACAAAAATAATTAATCCTTTTGCATGAAAGTTTCTTGAACTCTAGGTACTGTTAAAGTGAGTCAGGAAGCCAGCTAACTCTGAATAAAAATCCCTTAACGCTGTATTTTTCAAAGATAAAATCCATCATGCAGTCCTTCCGATTTGGACAGACAGCTGACGTTGCAGTTTCTGTGTGGTCGCTAACATTAGCTTAATCTGAGCAGCAGAGCCCTGTGTCTGGACATTAGCATTCTGCCTGTGCTGGCTTGGGGGTGGGGAGTGAGCTGGGCAATGGTCAGTCTCTCAATGAAAACTCACCTCGAATCGGGCAGAGCCAAGACCCTGCAGATGCCTGTGATGGATACGAACACCTCCCGTAGCTCCGAGCTGTATTCCAGGCCACAGGATCATGGGGGTAGTCAGACGCTAATTATCACATTTCAAACCAAGTCAGGTAAAATCTGATTAGTCATTCATGCAGTCAATATACTCACTGACCTTTACCATTATAGCGCACTTCACGCTTCTACTTCTAGCTGCTTTGAACAAGCACAAATTCCAGCTGTCTAGACCAGCCCCCATGGTATCCCATGTGGACAGATTTGATTGGTCAGCCATCAATCTTGGTCGCTGAGATACAGTGTGTTCCAATATATTCCATGCTCATGCCAAGCAAAAGCAAACGTATGGATTGTAATAATTATATGATGTGATATTTTTATCTTTGATTTAAATCAATTTAAGCTTTCATTGCAGGCATTCTCTATGTCTCTCTCTTGCTCTTAGGGTGAGTCATATATCTGAAGTTGAACAGCTCTCTCTTACAATTCCTCTTGCACTTTGACAATATATTCAGACAAACAAAGAAATCCTGTATAGAATCTGCACAGAAATCCTCAAATCAGTTTAGGAAACGCCATCTCAGGTGCTGCCATGCTGATGTAAAATGTATAGTTCCTTCTGTCAATGTTTGTCAAATGTGTTTGTCGAATTTTTGTCAAAAGGGATGCATTGGCATCCTCTGCAGCAGTTCAGTGGATCTGCAGGGGTGGGTTTGGTAGTGCAGGGGAGGTTCAGGTGTTTTGAAGGGGTAATTCTGTGGTTTGGCAGTGGTTGTGATTCTGCAGGGATGGTTTTGTGGTATCGCAGGGGCGGTTTTGCAGGATGGTTCAGTAGTTTTGAAGGGGTGGTCCGTTGCTTTTGCAGTGGCTTTTCCTTGGTTTCGCAGGGATTGATGGTGCGTTGTTGTTTATTATGGAGGATACTGGATAGTTTCCAGCATTATGGAAGCAACTGTCTGCATTGCCTGCAGATCTGATATGTCAAGTTCTGAGAATCTGGTTTCTACTGGGGAGATGGTACCTGTACTGTATGCTTGAAGATACTTTTCTTCTATAATAGTTTCTGCTTCTCTATAATAGCATACTGTTAGTGTATTCATATAGAATTTGATACAGCTAAGTAAGATTCATTCTATTATAATGCTTCTTAAAACTTATATTCAATGTTAGCTGCAGTACTGCGTGCGTGAGTCAGGGAGTGGGGGGGGCTTATTGGTTGGATCCATGAACATTAGCATTTAAATGACCTAACTGGATTTCACTGAGTTCTGTCACTTTTGTCTCCATGTGAATAAGTCTATCTTTTGGCAGACTGATGGGTTAGATGAAATGAGATCAGAAGAGTACATTTGGGGGTGGGAAGATCTTCATTCACACTTTAATATACCGCCGCTTGCACTAAGTAATGGCAGCGGGGGTGAAACAGGAACACCTTTCTGTGTCGGAATTACTTTCCAAGCTTGTCTTCGTCTGCGAGCCACGAAGGTGCCGGTCTACATGTGGTCTGCGTATCCCCAGAGTAGCAGGAGTTGCCAGATCACGGGTTAATGCACATTTTTGAGGGTTATTTTTGACAGGTTGTTAAGCCCGTTCAGCCGAGAAGCCTCTCTCCCCCATCGAGGTGAGGACGAATCCTGCCGGTTCATTAAAACAAGCCCACATCTGCACTGTCTCTCCTAATATGGCCAAGCATGTCATAACAAATGCAATTAAGCTCGGGTGTGTCACTGGCATTAAAGCCCCTGCTTCTCCACAGAGGACTGTTTTAGGATGCAGTTGGAATATGAATGTTTGGGGATTCCTTCTGGTAATAGGTTGAACCTTCCTGTGTTAGGAAGGTCTTAGGGATGTCTTAGCTTTGATTAGCAGATGATGCGGCATCAAATGACTTGAGATTTCTTCATTAAGCTCAAGGAAGGGGGTCTTCTCCAATACACACTTGTTATTTGATTTTAATGAACCATAGCCCCACACTGTTGTGGGGTTGTAAATTGGGAACATAGAGTTCTTATGTCGCTCCTTTCATGCCGTTTGGCTGTCTGAAACCATATTCCAGCCCGCTGTAATCCCAGGATGGGTCCATCTGTATATATGCACAGTCACTAGATGAGAACTTGAGATGGGAAGCATATGTTAATTTGTTCTCCGTAGACACTTCCCACACCCAGCATATATATGACTGTCCTGATAGGTTTATTTTTTATTTTTTAATGTACGTAACGTGCAATGAAAATCTTCATTTATACGATCCTCGTGACGTTGGCAGCCAGGACCTTGTGGTAGATGGGGGAACTGGATGTTGACTGTGTCTGTGCTCAGCTTTGTGAATGTGCCATGGGGCCGTTGCCGCCCTCCTGTCCTCTGAATGCCTGCGTTTGGTCATTATTAGCACTTAAGCTTTCGGGCCATTCAGTGGGCTCCATCATTAGCGGCTCTGCTTGTGGATCCGAGTGTGTTCCATTAGCATGTAAATGAGGCCAGGGGGAGGGGCTCTGGGCCTTAGAGACCTCTGCCTTCAACTCAATCCTGAAGCGTTCAAATCCAGGAGACTAGGATATAAACAGCATATATATATATCGTATCTCTCTCTCTCTCTCTCTCTCTCTCTCTCACTGTCTCTCTCTCTCTCTCACTGTCTCTGTCTGTCTGTCTGTCTGTCTCTCTCTCTCTCTCTCTCTCTCTCTCTCTATATATATATATATATATATATATATATATATATATAAAGATATATATATAAAGATGTGTACATTCATGCTATTATGTGATAAGGTCAGGCTGTGAAAAAAATTCAAATAGCCCAGTATAAAAAATAAAACAACGAAACATGAAATCTGACTCATTTGCATTTGACATTTTCCCCTCAGCATCTTTGTAACGCTGCTTCAATTAGACATTTTGAATAAATTATTCACGTTCTGCATCAGTCATTTCGCCTTTGCAGTTTGAATCCAGTGCTGTCTCGCCACGCGCTCTGACGTTCCACAGTAAAAACCTCTGTGTCTTTGCATCCTTGTTGCAAATTTGTGCACTCCATGTCTCCGGTCTGTCTTACGGGTCTGCTGTTTGCACATCTGTATTTCCCCACATCACGTGGTTTGTGTGTGACTGGGTTGGAGCTGCTGGCCAGGCCTACATGCAGTAGAGGAGGGATTCTTCCAGGTGCCCTTCCTGCCGAGTGTCCTCTGCATGTGAAGGATTATGAGAATAAATTAAGAATTCGGGGAGTTATGTATGCGACGTCCAGGTCACCCATAGAGAAGGTCCCCTTGCCATCCGCTCTTCAGCCTGCCAGGCTGGTAATCTACCGGGCCTGGTGGGCACAAGTGCTCCATATTTAAATGCTGCTTTATCTTTAATGGAAAAGGATATTGATTGGATTTGGTGATGATAATGATGATGATGATGATGATGATGATGATGATGATGATGGTGATGGTGAGTGTGTGTGTGTGTGTGTGTGTGCCTCCCTCAAATTCACTCCAGTTTGTTGTGGTATCATGGTGAGATCTCAGTGTGCGGGTGGGAGTGGGGGGTGTCTAGCCATGACACCGTTCTCACACCTGCTTTGTGGTGCGTATGAGAACAGGTTCTTTGCCCTTTAAGCTCTGGAGACTCAGCATGGTCCTGACATTTCCTGAATAGTAATAAATGCTACAGGATTATGTAAAGCGTGGGCCTTAAAAAGGCGACAAACGATTGCACCTGGATTGGTCTCTTCCTGTAGAAAACCCACTTCATTTGTGTGTGTGTGTGTGTGTGTGTGTGTGGTGGAATGATCTTGTCACTGTCACAAGTGCTCTTAAAATAAACCCATGCATATAATGGATATTTTCTGATGTGTACTTATCAGAGTGTGTGTGTGTGTGTGTGTGTGTGTGTGTGTGTGTGTGTTTCTTACCATTTGGGATGGAGGTCTCCCTCTGTTGACCCAACAGAAAGATTTAGTATCATTTATTATATCTGATATCACCTGTTACCAAGCCCAGACCTAGCGGAGAGTCAATTCAGTGTATCATTGGTGGAGATTTACATTGCTTACATTTTGGTGTTTTTTCATTAGGTGGTGATTTTCATTGTTTACATTTAGTTGGTTTTTTTTTTTTGCTTTTTAAAAACATATTACCAGATTGATTACCAAAATGAAAACATGGCCAAAGAGACCAAGGAAGGCTTCTCTCCACATGCAGTACATTCTACTTTGTAACATTTTGTTCTGCTAGAACAAGAAGGTACACAGTTCCACCTCCTGTTCCTCTCCATGAGCAGGAGAGAACTGAGTGCAATGGAAGGCTGGAGGCATCTTCTGGTCTTTGTGCTGCTCTGTGGGATGCTGTAGGTGCTGTATCCCAGATTTGAGAGAAACCAGCTCCAGCCCTCTTCTCCCTGGGCTCCACCCGGGGACCAGACGAGGGTGGGGCTTTGTTCCAGGGCCCCGTGGAGGCGTGAGAGCTGGCCTGACCTTTGGCCACCAGCCCCTACCGCAGGACCTTTGGAATGAATTGCTAACGGCTGCATGAGAATGAGTTATGAGGGTTCTGCCATGCTGGAATATGAAGTAATGGATATACAAAGCAACACGCACGCATAATGCATTAGACAACTGCAAATGTATGCAGTTATTTTCCAGTTGCAGCCATTATCCATTATCTTTACAGCTGAATCCCACTAATAAGGGTCACAGGGGGGCTGGAGCCAATCCCAGCATCATCACACACGCACACCTACAATTTAGAGTGACCCATCAACCTAACACACATGTCTGTGGACGGTGGGGGGAAACCAGAGTACCCAGAGAAAACCCACTCAGGTACAGGGAGAACATGCAAACACAGAGCAGACCGGACCGAGAATCGAACCCTGAACACCTTCATGTGAGGCGACAGCACCAACCACCACGCCACCATGCCGCCCCTACAGTATATAATTAAAATTTAATTTAAATTTTTACATTTAATTCACCTGTAACGTAGCTTGCGCCACGGAGCGAGGAGACGGACACAATCGCTGAGAGGAGCGAGATTTATTAAAGGGAATACCATACTCGTCGTCAGAAAGCCAGGCAGGGTCCATAACGGGAGGGCAGTCAGAATAGCAGGCGAAGACAGGCATCACAAGACAGGGGCACGGGAAACAGGAGAAACACGAAAACGGTCAGGCACAGAGAACAGCGGTGGGATAGACACGATCACACATAAATTCAAAATACCGGACAAAGGACAAGGGAGACTCAGGGGCTTTTATACACAGAACTAAACTAGGGACAGGTGATGACAATGACACAGGGGCGTGGTAACAAACGAGGGATTCATAAAACTAACGAGCAGGGCGGGACAAACGGGCAAGAACACAGACACGAGGGAACCCAGAGTGACAGCTAGGAGAGGGGGCGTAGCCGCACGTGACAGAACCCCCCCTCAAAGCGTGCCACTCCGGGGCACGCAAGGGCAGACAGGACAGGGAACCAGACTAGGACAAGACAGGGAACCACGGAACACGGCGAGGGACAGGGACAGCAGACACGGGACGGACCGGAGGAACAGACCAGGGGAAAGCAGGGCACGGAGACCGGGGCACGGCAGGGACAGGGGGACCAGAGACGGGCCAGGAGCTGGGCTGGGGCATGGCGGTACACGGGGCACATGGAGACCGGACAGGGCAAGGAGCAGGGCCGGACAGTACAGGACCGGGGACAGACACGGGAGTGGGGCCAGGGGACAAGGCGGAGGCAAACACAGAGGCAAAGACACCATGAACAACGGAGACAGGCACAGGCACAAGGTGGGTGACAACTTGGGGAACAGACATGGGGACAGGGACAGAGACGACACCACAGGGAACAGACACGGGAACAGGAACACAGACCTTGACAGACACAACCACGGGGACAGGGACCAAAACAAAACCAGGGATGGGACCAGGGAGCAAGGGGAACACGGGCAACGGAACATAGGAGGCAAAGGGCGGAGCAGGGGGAACACCAAGTCCATGCCCAACAGGGGGCAGCACAGTCTCTGGGGCGACAGGTGCGGCCGGGCGGCAGGCAGCGGGAACAGGAGCCGGCAGACAGGCAGCGGGAACTGGAGCCGGCAGACAGGCAGCGGGGACAGGCAGGGTCCGCTGGCGGGCAGCGGGGACAGGCAGGGTCCGCTGGCGGGCAGCGGGGACAGGCAGGGTCCGCTGGCGGGCAGCGGGGACAGGCAGGGTCCGCTGGCGGGCAGCGGGAACGGGAGCCGGCGTGGACGACCTCTCCAGGGTCGCGGGGACAGGAACCGGCGTGGACGACCTCTCCAGGGTCGCGGGGACAGGAACCGGCGTGGACTGCTGACGGGCAGCGGGGACAGGAACCGGCGTGGACAACCCCTCCAGGGTCGCGGGGACAGGAACCGGCGTGGACTGCTGACGGGCAGCGGGGACAGGAACCGGCGTGGACGACCCCTCCAGGGTCGCGGGGACAGGAACCGGCGTGGACTGCTGACGGGCAGCGGGGACAGGAACCGGCGTGGACGACCCCTCCAGGGTCGCGGGGACAGGAACCGGCGTGGACTGCTGACGGGCAGCGGGGACAGGAACCGGCGTGGAAGAGACACCCTCGGGGGGCGGAACCACCGGGCTGACGTCCTCAGGGGGCGGAACCACCGGGCTGACGTCCTCAGGGGGCGGAACCACCATACTGACGTCATCGGGGGGCGTGACCGCCATACTGACGTCATCGGGGGGCGTGACCGCCATACTGACGTCATCGGGGGGCGTGACCGCCATACTGACGTCATCGGGGGGCGGGACCGCCATACTGACGTCATCGGGGGGCGGGACCGCCACACTGACGTCATCGGGGGGCGGGACCGCCATACTGACGTGGCTCGTACTCCCCCCCAAAAAATACTTGGGGTTGTCATGTGGAGTAGCCGGCAGGGTCAGAGGCGGTGGGTCCTCCTCCTCAGGGTCCTGGGTGAGCCTGGCAGAACACACAGACACACAAGCTCCTCGGTTGCTCTCTCTGCTGCGGCTCCGCCTCCCTTGAGGCGCCGGGAGCTCACGGTGGTCAGAGAGAGTCAACCGAGGGTTAAGCGAAAACTTGTCTGTGCGCTCAGACCGTCTGCCCGCTGCTCGCACGACAGGAGGTTTCTCCCTGTCGTGTTCGCAAGACCGGGCAGACACACAGCGCTCAGATGGAGTCTCGTCGCGAAAGCCAGTAGAAAGAGACTGCGCTTTCTTTGGTCGGCGACGAGACTTCCTTGTACCCGCAGCGCCAGGGGTATTCCTGTCTCTAGTTTGTTCGCACTGAAATACCGGAGAGTCGAACCGGATTAAACCAGCCGACATCCATTCACAGTGTTTGAACTCACCAGAGTCTCGCTCTCTCGCTGTGTCCTTGATTGGTCCGGTATTATGTAACGTAGCTTGCGCCACGGAGCGAGGAGACGGACACAATCGCTGAGAGGAGCGAGATTTATTAAAGGGAATACCATACTCGTCGTCAGAAAGCCAGGCAGGGTCCATAACGGGAGGGCAGTCAGAATAGCAGGCGAAGACAGGCATCACAAGACAGGGGCACGGGAAACAGGAGAAACACGAAAACGGTCAGGCACAGAGAACAGCGGTGGGATAGACACGATCACACATAAATTCAAAATACCGGACAAAGGACAAGGGAGACTCAGGGGCTTTTATACACAGAACTAAACTAGGGACAGGTGATGACAATGACACAGGGGCGTGGTAACAAACGAGGGATTCATAAAACTAACGAGCAGGGCGGGACAAACGGGCAAGAACACAGACACGAGGGAACCCAGAGTGACAGCTAGGAGAGGGGGCGTAGCCGCACGTGACATCACCCATGCATTAAAAAGTCCGTGCCAAGAAAGAAAAGACACCATTAATATGTATTGTATGTTTGATACAGACGGGCCTTTGAGAATAAACAAATGGTAAATAGAGGCCTGGGTGACACAGGTCTGATATGCAGATGTAATTGCTGTAACGATATCTCTGACACGGGGCCTGCGGCCATGTTGCTGTTGTGTCTGACTCCTGAAGGCTTTGTGAAGAGGGCGCCATGACACTCATATACAGTCAAGGATAAGACAGGTGGTTACTGGTGTCTTGTCAGCTGGTGTGTGAGAAGATTTTAATGACTGATTTGAATTCAGAGAATTGACACAGTGTTACCCACAGGCATTCAAACAAAGGTAGTCAAGGTAGTCGAACATAAAAGTTATTGAGGGAGAGAGACAGAGAGAATGAACAGACAAGTGGCACAGTGAGGGAGAGGGAATGAATATAGGAGCGTCACGGTGCAGGAGGGGTTTCTGGGAAGACAGGGGCGAGCCCCGTTTCTCGGCGGGGTTCTGAACGCGTAACGGAGTCGCTTTGTTTCTGTCGCCGCAGCGACGGCGCTCCCCGCATTCTGATAACGGAACAAAGAGAAGCCGTTTGAAGTTGAGAGATAACGACTTTGAAATATTAGTGCAAGCTCTCGTGTCAGCATTCGCCAAACATCGCGGGCACCGTCTGTCGTCCTTGGTTTAGTGCTAATCTAATTTTGTGCAAATTTTGAACGGAGGGCCTCTAACCTCTCCACCTGTCTCCGTCAGACCTTCATCATTATGGAGCATTATTCGATTCATGCATGATCTGGATTATTGTTCATTATATCTGATTCAATAAAGGAAACCGGTGTATATGAGGAGGTCACTTCTCATTTGTAGCGACTACCATACGTACGCATTCGTGCCATGTTACTGTGAAAAACAACGATGTAATACTGTAGAGATAAAATACATCATATAATACAACATGGAAAGAACAATTGATTAATTTCAGCTCTATAAAGAATAAATGTGATCCCCTGGGGTTAAACATAAAGAACGAAATCTACATCTTTAAGGAGAAATGGGATTCTGCTTCATTTCAAAACCTCAATTTTTAAATGAAAGGCTCTGCTGGCCACAGGAACCATGAGACAGATGAAGTATTGTGTGTTCCAGGGAGTGGCCCAGTACTTCATCCTTGCCACTCCCCCTTTATTGAAACCCTCTGCTATTGGTCAGTGCGTATGATCCAATCACAGCATGTTTATTACCTTCGCTGCCTTTAAGGTGTGTCATTTCCTGCGAGGCGGCCTGCTCGTGCGCGTATCTCTAACGTAGAGGCGCGGTGTTCGTGTATGACGTGGGACGTGTGGCATATTGGAGCTGCTGTTTGCAGCGCTGCGTTTAGGACGAAGTGGAATGAAGTGGCAGTGAGAGACTGTGTGGAAGCCTTTAGGAAGAAGGTTTATTTGTGAAAGGACGCCTGGGAGGGGGGAGAGGTGGGGGGGGGTGCGGAGAGAGATCGATACGGATAGATTTCCTCTCTCCAGGAGCAGCAGCTGGCCTGGGGGTTCGTGTCCTGGCACATGGTCGGTTTCAGTGAACAATGATTCCAAGACAATGAAAAGGCACTTCTATTGGAAGGCAGAGAGAGAGAGAGAGAGAGAGAGAGAGAGAGAGAGAGAGAGAGAGAGAGAGAGAGAGAGAGAGAAGGAGGAGTGTGGAGGGTATGGGAGAATGAGAGAGGATGAAGAGAGGGGAATTAGAAGAGGGATGGAGAGACAGAGGAAAAAGGGAGACAGAGAGGATGGGATGCAGAGAGAGCATGGAAAAGGTAGCAAGAAGGAGAAAGATGGATAAATGGACAGAGAGAAAGAGAGAGGGTGAAGCCAATGAAATGTATGAGAAGAAACAGAAAAGGTGGGGCAGCTCGGAAGAGACAGCACAAGAAGATTGTTCGATTACTGGAGAGAGGGCCGTATGTCATCTGTGAACATGCCCTTTTGAGTCTGTGACAGAGCCATCATCACTCAGCCCCACCCCGTGCCCTGGGATTGTGTTTATGCTGGACAAACAGTAGGTCCACCCCTGTTTCTGCATCCAGACCTTGATTTAGTCATAAGTCTGAGGTTGGATATTTCTAACTTGCAATGGTTTCTGTTCTGTACATCTGCCGTAGATGTTATGTGAGTTACATTATGATGGGATGACACTTTCAGCATATGAGGTCATCTGATTTGTGCTGGACTTAAAATGGTCACTGAACTGTCTTGCCGCGTCCACCCGCCTGTTTTGACATCGCTGTCAGCTGTTGCTTCAAGCCAACAGAACCTGTGCGGTAGAAAAATCTGTTTGTGTGGTGTCAGTGTGGATATGTTTCAGCACCATAGACAGCGACGGGTCCCAGCGTCGGTATGTTTTGATCATAGTGTGGCCTCCCTTTGATGTGATGCACTGTAATTTGCCAGGGTAATCAAGTTAATGTGGCCATGCTGAGGAGGGGATCAGGGTGTGGGTGAGTGGGATGTGGAGTGTGGGAGCCCGTACGAACAGGCATATGACACTCTAGAGCCCCACTGCCACACTGTTTTGGGGCCCCAATGCCAACACTGCTCTGGGGCCACGCTGTTCTGGGGCCACACTACCACACTGCTCTGGGGCCACGCTGTTCTGGGGCCACACTACCACACTGCTCTGGGGCCACACTGTTCTGGGGCCACACTACCACACTGCTCTGGGGCCACACTGTTCTGGGGGCTGTCAGGGCGTGACCAGAGGCAAAGGAGCACAGCAAGGAGAGTCAATTCAAATGTTTATTACTCCTTACGGAGACACATACATTCTGGCCAGACAAGAAACAAACAGACCCACTGACACATGGCAACATGGCCACTTTTAACAGCATGGGTGAGACCATATACAATTCACCAGATACATACCACCTCAACAAAGACTAACAACACTTATAGCTCAATAAAGCCATTTCCGATCTCACATTCCATTCCAAACACCCAACATACTACTTCCCTATTAAGCATAAAGACAAGAAAGTTACACATATTTCACACAACTCGCTGTATACGTCTGGTTTACCCCCTAGAAAGGTTCCAGATAGTCTAGCCCACATTACCCAGAATTCCAAGCGGGTCTATAAGACATGCTCAGTAAACCCGCACTCCTTCTTAGACACCCCCACTGACCCACGCTGCAGACATGGCTCCTGGGGAACAAACACAGAAGGCAGGAAAACAGATCTGGGTAAGCTCAATAAAATGCTACCACTGCCCCTACCTATGGTCTGACTCTTCTTGCTGGTGTGCCCTCCTAGCATAGAAAAGTGCATGTTTTTAAAATTGCTAAACCATTGGCACAAGGTATGAACGGTGTTACATATTATACAGAGAGCTACAAAAGAGCTACCTATATGTTACAAGTGTATGGTTTCATTTCACTGGTGTCTATGTTGTGTCTTTATACCTATAAGCTCATTGAGCTACATTTAAACATTAAAACCCCATAAACTCCAACACTACCAACCCACACACCCAACCCATATGCCGTTACACGTGTGAGCCTTAGTGGGCCATCACAAGTTCCCCCACCTCAGAATGCTGGCAAGGTAACCTTGACAGGAAGTCAGCAATCACATTATCCTTGCCCGGTCGATGTCTGATAACAAAGTGAAATGGCTGCATAGCCAAGTACCAACGAGTCAAACGAGCATTTGTGTCCTTCATTCGGTCCATCCATTTAAGGGCTCTATGGTCCGTTTCTACAACAAAGTCTCTTCCAAGCAAATAATATCTGAGAGAATCCAAAGCCCATTTTAGTGCTAAACACTCCTTTTCCACAATGGAATACCGGGTTTCTCTGGGATACAGCTTTCGACTTAGATAGACAATCGGGTGTGGTTCACCCAGATGTTCCTGTAATAAGACAGCTCCCAAACCCACATCTGAGGCATCAGTCTGCAAAACAAAAGACTGGTTAAAATCAGGACTATGCAAAACAGGTTCATGGGTTAGAGCATCCCAAAGGTCATAAAAAGCACCCTTGGCTGGTTCTGTCCAGGAGACCTGATTGGGACAAGTTTTCTTGGTCAAATCAGTCAACAATGCAGCCCGAGTGGCAAAATCAGGAATGAAACGCCTGTACCACCCAGCAAGGCCCAAAAATGACCTCACTTCCTTTTTAGTCACGGGAAGAGTGCAAGACTGAATGGCTTGGATCTTCTGGACTTGAGGCTTAATTAGACCATTTCCCAACACATAGCCTAAATACTCAGTTTCACGCTTTGCAAGGGAACACTTTGCAGGATTTATGGTTAGGCCAGCATCCTTTATATGCTGGATTACTGCTTGTAGATGTTGAAGGTGCTCATGCCAAGAATCACTAAAGATCACTATGTCATCGAGGTAAGCCGCTGCAAAGCTACTCAATCCTTGCAGAACAGTATCCATCAGTCTTTGGAACGTAGGGGGTGCTCCGTGTAGTCCAAAGGGTAAAACCCGGAACTGCATGAGACTAGTAGGGGTACGGAAAGCAGTTAACTCCCGAGATTCAGCTGCAAGGGGAACCTGCCAATAACCCTTACACAAATCAAAAGTACTGATAAACCTTGCTTTTCCCAATCGCTCAAGCAACTCCTCAATCCGGGGCATTGGATACGAGTCAAACTTGGAAACAGAATTAAGATAGCGGAAGTCAATACAAAACCGCAGACTACCGTCTTTCTTGGGCACAAGAACTACAGGGTTACACCACTCACTTTTTGATGGTTCCACAATGCCCATGGCCTTCATCAATTCCACTTCCTCCATAAATGCAGACACTAACCGTTCAGGAATCCGGTAACTCAATCGTTTGGGTTGTGCGTCCGCCTTCAGCACGATTTCATGTTGTACCAGGGAAGTATATCCGGGGTGATTCCTGAAAACAGTAGGGTCACAGAGTCTTTGGATCTGTTTTTGGTGCTCAGAAGTTAAATGGCTAAGGTCAATAACTGAAGGATGCTGTAGAGCAGGTAGGTACTGCTCCTCCACCTCTTCCTCCTCATCTACTGCTCGTATGAACAGATGTACAGTTTCATGCTTCTTCCTTGGGAACCATTCTTTCAGAAGATTGATATGCAAAACCCTATGCGAGCGTGCCTGTCCAGGTGTGGCAATTTCATAGGTGGTGGGTCCTAGTCTTTTAGTGACGGTGAATGGCCCTTGCCACTTACCCAAGAGCTTATTCTCTTCCGTGGGAAGCATCACCAGCACCTGCTGTCCCGGAACAAAAGAACGTTGTTGTGCCTTTTTATCATACCAGACTGTTTGCTTACGCTGGGCTTCTTGCAGATGGTTAGCAGCCAACTTTGTCATTCGTTCCAGCTTCTCTCTCATACTCAGTACATAGGCAATAGTACTAACCTCCTCTGGTTTTGGACACGTTTCCCAGGTTTCCTTCATCAATGACAGCGGTCCCCGCACTTCATGAGCATACATAAGTTGGAATGGTGAAAACCCCGTGGATGCCTGGGGAACTTCTCTGTAGGCAAATAAAAGATAAGGGAGCCACTGGTCCCAATCAGATCCACTATCATTCACGAATTTGCGTAGCATCTGCACTAAGGTTTGATTAAACCGCTCAACTAAGCCATCTGTTTCAGGATGGTAGGGGGTTGTTCTCAGGCCTTTAATGCCAAGCAAAGTATAAACCTGTTTTAGTAATGTGGACATGAAATTAGAGCCTCTGTCAGTTAGAATTTCTTTTGGGAATCCTACTCTGGAGAAAAACTGTACAAGACAGAATGCTACAGATTTAGCCTTAATGTTTCTCAAGGCAAAAACCTCTGGATAACGAGTTGCATAGTCACAAATGACCAACATATACTTATTACCTCCTCGACTTCTTTCCAGGGGACCCACAATATCCATGCCCAAACGCTCAAAGGGAACATCCACCACAGGCAATGGTATCAGAGGGACTTTAGGGGGACCCCTAACAGAAGTGCTCTGACATTCTGGACAAGTTCTACAGAATTCCGCAATGTCTTTTGACATTCCAGACCAAAAGAAATGTTTGCTTATCCGGGTATATGTCTTACGTCTTCCAAGGTGGCCCGCCCACGGTATGGAATGTGCTAGAGTCATCACTTTAAGGCGCACAGAGTGAGGAAGCACCATTTGCAAGGTTCTCCCATTTTCCCGGTACAGGATGCCATTCTGCAAACTGAAACGGCTCCCTTTATGTTCCAACTGAGCCTGGTTCTCTAGAGTTGACTTGGACAATTTTGTAAGTAACCCAGAAATTTCAACATCCTCTTGTTGCAACTGTGGCATGTCCCCAGGTACTTTCCACTGCTCAACACTCATGACATCAACTGGCTCCTCCTGAGGCAAACACTGAACTTTGGTTCCTTGAAACTTAGCCTGTCTTTTCTCTGCTTTGGATTTTCTTTTCAGTGCTGGAGTACTTGGCAACTCAGCATTGTAAAACGGGAGCATTTCTAATGAAGTGTCTTGGGTTTGTTGCGACTTAGCTTGTGCCCGCGTTAGCGCCACATTACAGGCGCTCACGGAGGACAGCACGTCCAACAACACAGGAAAATCATGTCCAACAATGACAGAGTATGGAAACTCCGGTGCAAGCCCTACCCTCATGAGGTATGTATACCCTTGAACCTCAAGATATACTGTAGCAGTTGGGTATTGGCGTTCTTCCCCATGAACACATTTAATTACTACTGGGTCTTCATACTCAAAGGAACTTACAGGGACTAGGCTGGCTTTTACAAGGGTTTGTGCACATCCAGTGTCTATCAGAGCCTTTACAGGTTGGCCATTTAATACAACGTTTGTAGTGACGTCACAGGGTAATGAGACTGGAAGGGACTCAGGACTAGCTACACTGGGCACATAGCACATGTTATTTGATTTCTTTACCACGTTTGGGCATGCAGGCTTTTTGTGACCTACTTGTCCACAACCATAACAGACAATAGTCTCTGAACCCCGGGGATTGACGGGCTCGCTTTTTCTGCCATATCCAACTTCAATGGGCTTACCCCCTTCAACGGACACGGCTGGACGACGGGGTGGCGGCCTGTCTTTGTCCTTTTTCCATTGGGTGTAACTCCAGGGCTGATTCTTACGCCTAGCCGCAACGAATACATCTGCAAGCCTGGCTGCTTCTTCTGCAGTGGTTGGATCATGCTCTCTGACCCACACTTGCAACTCAGGGCACAGCATTCTCAGGAATTGCTCCAAGATAATGGTCTCCCCAATTTGCTGGACAGACTTTGTTGTGGGCTTCACCCACTTTTGATACAAATCCCTCAATCGGACATACACTTCTTTTGGTGTTTCTTCAGCCATCACCTCTACTAAGCGAAACCTCTGACGATAGGTCTCTGCATTGATTGAGTATTTCTTCAGTATGGCCTCCTTTACCAAGGCATACTCACCCGACTCATCCACATCCATGGAAACATAGGCACTACGGGCCTTCCCCGTCAACAAGGGCACCAACCTTATAGCCCATTCATCCTGGGGCCACCTGCATGCTGTGGCTATACGCTCAAAGGTGGTCAGATAATGTTCTATGTCGTCTGTCTCTGCCAGCTGCTGCAATTTCGGCTCCTTGAGAGGGTGACCGTGAGCTTCCTGACGAGAGCTTAGTGACGTTCTACGTGAATACTCAGGTTCGTCACCGATCCTCGGTCGTACATCCTCCATAGACGCACGTTGGCTCACCTCTCCCTGCAACAACTGAAACTGATGTTGTAGGGATTTCCACCTGGTCTCTTGTCGAGCTGCCTCTTGCTCCATACGAACATCCCTCACTTGCTGTTCAACCAGAAACTTGCGGATCATTTGTCTGAGATCGCCTGTCTCCTCCTCATCCTGCAGCCGCTGTTCAACAACTCCATCCCCGAAGGGTGCCTCAGTCTCTTGAAGCATCCTGGACTCCACTGGTTGCTCTGCACGTGGCTTTTTTGGCGCCATGCTGCCTCAACCCCCCAACCTACTGTGCCTCCAGCCTGGACACATCCCACCGCTGCCACCAAATTGTCAGGGCGTGACCAGAGGCAAAGGAGCACAGCAAGGAGAGTCAATTCAAATGTTTATTACTCCTTACGGAGACACATACATTCTGGCCAGACAAGAAACAAACAGACCCACTGACACATGGCAACATGGCCACTTTTAACAGCATGGGTGAGACCATATACAATTCACCAGATACATTCCACCTCAACAAAGACTAACAACACTTATAGCTCAATAAAGCCATTTCCGATCTCACATTCCATTCCAAACACCCAACATACTACTTCCCCATTAAGCATAAAGACAAGAAAGTTACACATATTTCACACAACTCGCTGTATACGTCTGGTTTACCCCCTAGAAAGGTTCCAGATAGTCTAGCCCACATTACCCAGAATTCCAAGCGGGTCTATAAGACATGCTCAGTAAACCCGCACTCCTTCTTAGACACCCCCACTGACCCACGCTGCAGACATGGCTCCTGGGGAACAAACACAGAAGGCAGGAAAACAGATCTGGGTAAGCTCAATAAAATGCTACCACTGCCCCTACCTATGGTCTGACTCTTCTTGCTGGTGTGCCCTCCTAGCATAGAAAAGTGCATGTTTTTAAAATTGCTAAACCATTGGCACAAGGTATGAACGGTGTTACATATTATACAGAGAGCTACAAAAGAGCTACCTATATGTTACAAGTGTATGGTTTCATTTCACTGGTGTCTATGTTGTGTCTTTATACCTATAAGCTCATTGAGCTACATTTAAACATTAAAACCCCATAAACTCCAACACTACCAACCCACACACCCAACCCATATGCCGTTACACGTGTGAGCCTTAGTGGGCCATCACAGGGGCACACTGTTCTGGGGCCACACTGTTCTGGGACCCTAAGGTTATACTGTTCTGGGGCCCCAATGTTACACTGTTCTTGGGCCACACTGTTCTGGGACCCTAAGGTTATACTGTTCTGGGGCCCCAATGTTACACTGTTCTTGGGCCACACTGTTCTGGGGCCCTAAGGTTATACTGTTCTGGGGCCCCAATGTTACACTGTTCTTGGGCCACACTGTTCTGGGGCCCTAAGGTTATACTGTTCTGGGGCCCCAATGTTACACTGTTCTTGGGCCACACTGTTCTGGGGCCCTAAGGTTATACTGTTCTGGGGCCCCAATGTTACACTGTTCTTGGGCCACACTGTTCTGGGGCCCTAAGGTTATACTGTTCTGGGGCCCCAATGTTACACTGTTCTTGGGCCACACTGTTCTGGGGCCCTAAGGTTATACTGTTCTGGGGCCCCAATGTTACACTGTTCTTGGGCCACACTGCTTCACTCTTCTGGGGCCCTAATGCTATGCTGCTTTTTGAACACCAGTCACAGTCAAGGAGATACATACTGAAGAGGACAGGAATAACCTTGTTGCCTATATTCAGATATGACTTGCTGTCTCATGTATAGTCAGACACACACGCAAATACCATATATGGTCATTAAAGTAGAGTGAATGATTTTGCACCCGTGATGTTTACAGTGTGAATGAATTTCTCTGATGTAGCTGTGTGTGTGTGTGTGTGTGTGTGTGTGTGTGCGTGTGTGCGCGTGTGTGTGCGCGCGTGTGTATGTGTGTGTGTGTGTGTGTGTGACAGAATACCCAGCAAAATGGGCACTGAGAGGTAGCTGTGTGTGTGTGTGTGTGTGTGTGTGTGTGTGTGTGTGTGTGTGTATGTGTGAGACAGAATACCCAGCAAAATGGGCACTGAGAGGTAGCTGTGTGTGTGTGTGTGTGTGTGTGTGTGTGTGTGTGTGTGTGTGTGTGTGTGTGTGTGTGTGACAGAATACCCAGCAAAATTGGCATTGAGAGGTAGCTGTGTGTGTGTATGTGTGTGTGTGTGTGTGTGTGTGTATGTGTGTGTGTGTCTGCACTGTGGCATACCACAGCTGGCTGAGAGGGCTCACTGTTAGTTATTTCCTAGTGAAAACCCCATAGCGTGAGAATAAAACCCTTAATGCTTGTTGGAGGATAGTGTAATAGATATCTCTCTCTCTTTCTCTCTCTTTGTGCTTAAGCTCATGAAGCTCCTTCGCCTTTAAAATGCAGCCTAGGTTGATTTGGATCCTCCTCAGCAGAACTAAACCCTCCTCTAGGAGTAATAGCCAGCTAATGTTCAAACGTTTCTCCAGCTCCTCACTCACGACCCGAGGAACCTGGTTCGAGAGACAGATAGGCAGATAAATCTGCTCCTTGTTACGACGAAGGACAGCCGCGTGGCTCCCGCTCCGTCCTTACAGAGGCGGAACTGTAATCCGAAGCTGACACACATCACCAGCCGTTAGCAGTTCATCTTTTGAACATGCAGAGGAGTAGTATAAGTGAATCACTTATAATGGGGGAATTACATTTCTAGATAAAGGACATCTGGTAAATTGCATGGGACTGATCCGTTGTGGCCAACACTGTAAAAGACACCTACTATAATGGCGTTTGGTTGGCACTCCTCGCGTTGCGGTCTTCCACCCGCTCTGGCCTCTAGCGGCTCTGGACGGACCCCTGATGGGTCCCCGACATGGGACGCTAGCTCTGCCCAATCAAGGCTGCTCTCCTGCGTTAATGGACTCTGGCTGGTGCAGCGGTGACTGTCAGGCTGCTCTCCCTTTCCACTGGTTCTCCTTTCCGTCGAGGGTGCCACGCTGACATTAATGCCAAGGGCCTGACAGGGCTGGATGTGCCCTCTTGTGCTATTTGTGGAGAAGGGGAGGCAGAGAGAGCCAGCTCAAACCTACGCTGGTAAGAGGGAAGGGATGAGAGAGAGGAGGCATCATGAGAGAGAGAGAGAGAGAGAGAGAGAGAGAGGGGAAAAGGTGGGACAGAGAGGGGGAGAGGAAGAAGAGAGAGGGGGCGTTTGAGGCAGGAGGCTCTACTGCTATGGCACATGTCTTATGTCTTTTGCCATGATTTGGGCAGGAAAATTGCCCTCTACTGTCTCGCCCAGATGGTGTCTGTTCTTGTGAAGGGTTAAAGGGTACAGCTGGTAGAGAGGGGGGGGGGGGGGGGGGGGGGAGAGGTTCTTTTCTATTCCTTGTGCAGTTATTTCTCTGGTGCCCAGTCTGCTGTGAGAAGCTGGGCGTTGTGCCAGTGCCAGACCTGAGTCCTCTCACTCTCACTCCCCCTCATCTCTGCAGAGCTGTTGCTGCTGCCTTTCTGCCTTGCTGTTGCTGACTTGTGTTTTCCTGAGCAAGTCCCTCTGACTGGCCATCTGCAAGGGCTGCACAATATATCGTGTGTCGGTAATTATCGCAATACTGGACTTTGCAATTCTAATATCACAGCGGGCTCCGATATACCAATGAAAAAATAACAATGTTTGAGTGCTCTGAGCCTTCTGACCAGTCTAAGATATTCCACGACTGCTCAGTGGATGTTTTGATGAATAGACATGAATAATGTTGTCAAAAACATGCCCATCCTTTAATATTTCAGATCAATGCTTTACCACTGTGTTGTAACAGGTTGCAAGGCACAACGCAATCACAATATGTATCGGTATAATCAGAACATAATATCTTTGTCTGATGTGTGAAGCCCTTTCTCTGCTTTCATACGGGCTACCCTCGGTCCTGTGGTACGTTGTGTGTCTTTTTCCCCCCTTTCAGTTCCTTTCAAGGAAGTGCTCTCTGATTTGCATCATCACGTACTTTCAAAAAGACCAGTTTTTCCTTGTGGTCTTTTCAGTGCAGAGATTAGAATGCAGTGGCCTTTTGCTGACTGATTCCTGGATGAAGAAGGATGCGTTCACATAGGTCCTCAGACGGCACTGACTGCAGACTGTCCCCCAGCCTCCCTGTGCTAATCCCTCAAGGTGTATGCAGCGAAAGGACACAGCAACAATTAGGCATGCAGATTTTACGGGAAAAGTCACGTCCATCTGCCGGGGTTGAGCTCAGTGTCGTTATAGGTGTTATCACAGGAGAAACATCTGCTGGCTGGAAGGCCTCCCTGAAGGATAACGAGCATGAGGGTGGAGGTGGAGGGGGAGAGAACGTGTCTGCTGGCGGTGTGAGGCGGGACAGACCTAACTCTCTCCTCCCTCACCTCTCCATTCTTCTCCTGCTGTGTCAGATAAATGGGACTCCTGAATGAGTCTCCAGGACCTAAAGGACAGTAATCAAACCACGCAGTTCAGTGCTGTGTCCCTCAAAACTAAGAGCCGACCAACACGCCAGCTTTCATGATCCAGGCGTGCTAAAGATGGCGGTCACTGAGCCGTCCGCGGGCCTGTCTGGACACATAGGGGAGAGGAGATCAGCTTTAATTGGAAGTGGTATCTTGTCAGGTGCCACATGAGTCCTCTAGAGATGTTTGATGTCTGGCTCTGGTTGCTTGTCCACGGTTGAGGCTATGAGTGCTACTGGCTTGCAAAAAGAGCCTGCAGTGATGTGATTGTGTGTGTGCATGTGTGTTTGGGGGGGTTAAACCTGGGGGGTAGTGGGCGTGTGTGTGTGTTTGAGTGTGTGTGTGTGTGTGTGTGTGTGTGTGTGTGTGTGTGTGTGTGTGTGTGTGTGTGTGTGTGCGCGCATGCATGTGTTGGGGTGTGGGGGTGAGAGTGTGTTGGGGGGGTTAAACGTGGCGGTAGTGAGCATGTGTGTGTGTGTGTGTGTGTGTGTGTGTGTGTGTGTGTGTGTGTGTGTGTGTGTGTGTGTGTGTGTGTGTGTGTGTGTGTGTGTGTGTGTGTGTGTGTGTGGATGATTGTGTGCATTTGTGGGTGGACAGCCATGTTTTAGATATGCCGTTGGATTTATGTTTCACTCATGTAAAATATCAGTGCAGTCAAGTGTCTAATGGTTCTGCATTAATCATGTTGCCTTCCGCAAAAGCCTGAATATTCTTCTGAAGCCCAGAAGGGCAGATGGATCAAGGTTCTCTGCATTCTGTTGGAGCTGTTATTCCTCTCTCACACAGGCTTTCTCTCTTTCTCTATTTGCTTCTGTTCCAGGTTTGTGTTTGAGAGATAAAGAGCCTTCTTCAATCATCTGCTATTGGTAAGTGATGTGTCTTCTAAATCCAGTTCGTGAACATGGGATGCGTGCATCACCACACCGCCCCCGTCCTTGAGAAGTCCTTCAGCCTGTATTGATTTCACTTTCTAAACATGCAGTGTGACTAAAAATTCACCGTGTGACTTAAATTTGTTTGTGATAATTTAAAATCGATAGTTTCCTACAGCCAGATTATGCTGTAGGACGACGCTGATGTCAGATACGCCGTCCATTTTCCAACGTGTAATAAATTCACATTTTCTTGCAACGATTGACTTTCATAGTTGCACTGTGACTTTCTTTGCAACATGGTGACCTTTGATTTAAAAGCCTTTTCTCATGACAATAGAAGGAGGTGATCAGTCCAAATGGACTAATCTGACTGGATATTAATTATCTTGTGATATGGAAAACTGTACTGCCAAGTCTAAGGTTCTCAAAGCCGATTTTGAGTTCTAGAATAATCCCTTTGATACATTTTGATGCTGTACGGTCTTCTTTTAATTACAGATTCATTCCATGGTATACGCACAAATATGGAATGTTTTCTGCAGTCGGCTTGAGGTTTTATTTCTGAACTTTGTTGGATTTGAATGTTCAACTTCTAGAGGATTTACAATCCTGTGATCCACATAAGAAATACAGTGGTATGTCTGGGGAATGTCTGCAGAATTTGCATGCATCTAAATAGAATCTGTCCTCCCATTCACGGCTGTATGAATGGAGCAAGAAGAATACACAACATGCGAGAATACACTTAAGGTGCCAAGACTCTTCATGCTCTCGGACGGAGCTGCTTTTGTCTGGGCTTTTGTGCGTAATTGTAATGAAGACCGCTCGGCTGTGCTGACACTGCAGGTGAAGCTAACGCTGCACACGAAGTCTCTCACGGGCCGCGGTACGAACTAGAGTGTGCCTCCAG
Source organism: Brachyhypopomus gauderio (assembly GCF_052324685.1). NCBI lineage: Eukaryota > Metazoa > Chordata > Actinopteri > Gymnotiformes > Hypopomidae > Brachyhypopomus > Brachyhypopomus gauderio. The sequence goes on along the minus strand of NC_135211.1, from coordinate 12,167,925 downwards.
TCACATGTTCCATTGGCCTTTAGAATAGGCTTTTCCAGACATTATAGAAGTCAAGAATTCATACTCCTTTGTGGGATATTTTTTATTACGGTTACTGCGTTGTTCCAAAATGAGGCCTGGGTTGCCAGGTGTCGCCAATTTGGAAAGGAAGACAGACAACTGTTCTCCTTGAGGAGAAATGTGTGTCATCACATATGAGAATAGGACCTGTGGTGGATGGGAGGACATTGCCTCTATTTGACATGGCATACTTAGGGAGTACGCACTAGATATCAATGCAGTTTTAGAAGTTGCAGTGTTACAGTCGGCGCTGCCATGGTTGCACTATTCATGTTAAACTGGGCATATTTTTCATCTCTAGTCACTGCAGGCTTTCACAAACCAATAAAATGTGGAGGATGTTTAATAATAGATATTACAGTCTGGATAGTAGCGCTAGCTTCGCCATCCATAATTTCTAATATCTAACCACTCTGATAACAGCCGCCATTCCGGCCTCGGAGCCAGTTTTCCAGATCGGAGAGCAAATGTATGCCTGCTGTCTTAACACACTGGGTGTGTTCGAAATAGCCTACTACATACTACTGCCGTACTGCTTGGGCCCCAAATCAGTATGGAGTATGCGAATAAAAACAATTTTTCCAGTACGCGAAACATCCCCGGATGACATACTACTTCCGCAAAATATTCCGCAAAACAATAGTGGTGTACTGCATCCCATCATGCAACGCTACGTTCACATGACCTCGTGGTATGCTTTGCTTTTGTCGCATACTGGAAACTGTACTGCATACTACTACGAGGAAAAGTATGCAGTATCCAGTATGTAGTAGGCTCTTTCGAACACAGCCACTGTCTGTGGTCCACGCCCTGTCCTGACACCACGCGTGCTAGCATGCAGGGGTCAAAATTTCAGCTGTTTTCTTCTGGCAAAACCAACCAAATCTGCAACATGTTCTTTCCCAGGTGACCAGGTGGCTTTCACCGTAACACGTAGATGTTAATGGGTTTTTTTTTTTGCGAGATCCGTCCATCATTTGTCAGACCTGAAGTACCGCGGGGCTAAACTAATCATTAACGCTCCTTACTGCTAACGGCCTTGCGGTGTTTTAGCGAGGCTGCAGTAATTGTTACTTTACTTTATGCGCTGTGGACTCTGAAGTGGAGTTTCTGCGTGGCTCCAGACAGCTGTGAGTAGCCCTGCTCACACCCGTCCTCTCCTCACTGGCAAACGCAGCAGCGTCAGGGGCCTCGAATGTGTTACTGCCCTTCATCGCACCAATCACAACATAATGAAAACATTTGCATAGAGACTGCGCTGCAAACGTGAGAACTGCTCTCATTTCATGCTGCGCTTCCTCAAACAGTCTCAGCCCTGTTTTATTTTTTCTGACAGACGGAAGTTAGAGGCAATATGTCTACACAGTACTGAGCATGTTTAAACAGGCGGTCAGGACATTATAATAAGCTGCAGTGGGAGAATTAAAACAGAATAAGATTGTTTTAACCAGGCTGTTTATTTAGTTTATTTAATTGCAACTAGGTGATGGTTTACCATTTGTTTAAATACCGTATACCATGGTGGGTGGGTTTCCGACACAGTTACAACTTTGAGTCATTGAATGTCTGCCACTTAAATGTTGCAAAGGAGTTTTGGTCATGCCTGATTGAACACAAAAGAGGATTAGAAGTTTAAGTGCCATCCAGAAGCGAGCGGAGATGGTATTGTCTGCCAGCTTCAGAACTGAGGCCACCCCCCCCCCCCCCCACATGGCCACGCAAGTGCCATGTCTGCAGCTGTTCGTGGACTCGCCGCTCCTCTGAAACCCCCCCCGTTATGGACGAGCACGGTGCAGATGTGACTGCTACGCGCCCTGCTGGTGTGAAAAGCCCGGGTGTAAACCAATGACACGCCTCCTGCAGTAATGATGGGGCCTGATCCTTCAGGGAGTTGGGAGCGCAGCAATCAGTTTAGCTGCGGAGAGCAGAGCGCGGGTTCGATGTCTGTCATCACATGTGCTCTTAAATGCGTAGAGAATCAATTCCCTCTCCGGCCAGGCGGTTGTTTCTGAGTTTCCGTCCAATGGGACAGCAACCATCAGGGAGTGATGGAGGTGCGGTCCGTTCGAGGTGTTGCACTGAGGTTAGAGTGACCGCATGTAGTCTCCGTAAGCCAGTGTGTTAAGTGTGCTGGTAAAGTCCAATTTTTGTGTGAATGTGTGTTTTGTTTACTTGAGCGTGTATGTATTCACGGGTGTGTGTTTTCCTGAGTGTGTGTGAGTGTGTGTGCAAGTGTGTTTGTGCTGGCATACACTCACAATCTCCTTGTTCAAAGTCATTTAGTCAATTTGGTACGCCCAAGCCACAAATGTTGCTGCAAATGAATCTGATCCCTGAGGATAGGCGTGTACACACAGCACAGTAATTTGATATTTCAAAGCCTGAAGATCTTTTTTTTTTTGGTAATCGGAGGCTGGACTCTGTTGCTGTTGAGCTTCCAGTATCTGTCCATCAAACGCCTCCACTATGTGCTCTGAAGTAGCACTCACAAAGCACTCCTCATATAAAGACAACATAGCTCAGTTTGTCCTTGCTATTTTTGCCATATAGGCATTTTTTCCTGATCCCCTGCTGTTTGAGAGCATCTAGTCTGTTATTACTCATATAAACTGTTGTACAGATTATCAAATGGCTGCCTACCATTATGAGAACTGCCATGTAGGACAGCTGGATTTATGGGGCCATAGATTGTACGAGTACTGGGCTTTGTGATGCGGAGCTAGACAGCTCTATCGCTGCTCTAGCTCACTGGTAGACCAGGTAGAGCAGGTACTAGCACTTCACCAAGGTTACTGGTTCATCTCTCAGAGGAACACCTGTATGGTCATACTTATGAATGCAAAAATCGTCAGACAGCTTCTACCTAATGCTTCAAATGTATTGTGATGTAATCTGTTAATCTGCGATGTAATCTGTTAGCGCGCACCTGAGGTCATGGCTCTACCTGCAGGTTATGGAGATGGTGTGTGCACGTAGGACCCCTTACTGCCGTTCCAGGTGCCTCGAATCAGTCTGAGGTTGTTGCATTTAAACCCCACCTGACTTATGGCCTTTGATTCCAAATGCTTAGTGACACGTATCCGTTAAACGGTGGCCCTAATGGAGTAGGGTTTTTATACTTCTCTGCGAAAGCCAATATTTTCAGACAGTGTGCTATAAATTCAGCTAAGACCTGACAGAGCACTGTATTGATCATCAGTTTCTTGACATTTATTTGGGCGTTTGGACTATCCATGTTTTTTTTTTTTTCTAGCATCAGGTGGTAGTTCGGATACCAGCCTCCAGTCCGCTACACAGCATAGCAAAAGAAAAGTAGAAAAGTCGGAGATCTCGTACGAAACATTTATGGAATGTGACATGGTGGTTCTAGAATGGATCCTGCAGGTAAAATGGTTTCTCGGATAACGGCATCTACTTATAGTCTGTGGTGATTCGAGCAGGTCACTCTTGCGGACAAAGGAATTGTTTTGCAGAAGGCTCGCTGAGGGAGGTCTACGGTGTGTGCCGTGTGTGATGCCGCTGGTGGTGTTTAATTTGAGCGGGCGGGCGCCTCTCTCCTCTCTCCAGCATGTTGATTACCACGCATCACGCTTCTGCTCTGGGTGGACGGTCATTTGAAAACATCAAAACAGGATTGGTACACTGAAGACCCAAAGCATCTCACGCACGTCGGTTAACAGCCGGATAACAGAAAGAGCCGGAAGCCTGTCGGAAGCAGCCTGCCTGGTGCGTGCAGGATTCATGGCCCCCTGTTCCAGTCATCGGAGTGGACGCTGTCATAGCAGCAGCCTGCAGCCTGCAACAGAGAGGGGCCTCCAACCACGCATCCCACCCGAAACACCATCTTAAAATAGCTTTGAGTCATACATTATTCAAACACAAAGCACCAGGGCCGTCAGAATCCATTAGCTTTAGCTGGTTTTGTGGCCAGTCCCTCCTTTATTTCCATAGCGCCCAACCTTTAAAGGGTTGTCCAGAAACTCATTTCAGTAGCTGTGGAGTTTAGTGTAGTGATGGGTAATCGTTGGTGGGCTCAGACATCTGCTCTCCACCAGGCCCTGGGGGTCCAGTCCTGCGGTCGGAAGATTCGTTCATTTAATTCAGGTGCGATTTAGGAATAGCTGTGATTTTAACGGGGCTGTGCGAAGACAAACATTTACCACAGCTTTTTTTTTTCTTTTGTTGCTTTCCAAGATTTAAATTGTTTGGGTCTAATTTTACGTTTAGGTTTTACACCTGCACGAAGATAAATTCCCTGAACATCTGCTGCATGGAGAAATTCTGTTTCTGTTATGACAATATTTATAATAGTTCTGTATGAGAACTATTGAAATGAAGGATTTTAATTGTTCTTGGTAGAGATTTTATTCCATGAATGCATACCTAAAGCAAGAACATTATCAACATTTCAGTTCCAGGTTTTCATAATAGAAAATAATGTTAAGAAAAAACAGGAATTGATATTTTC
>NC_135211.1:11954109-12162897 GCF_052324685.1 Brachyhypopomus gauderio | reverse complement strand
GGGAGAGGGAGGGAGAGAGAGGGAGAGAGAGGGAGAGGGAGGGAGGAGGGAGGAGAGAGAGAGGGAGAGAGAGAGGGAGAGAGAGGGAGAGAGGGGAGAGGGAGAGAGAGAGGGAGAGAGAGAGGAGAGAGAGAGAGGGAGAGGGAGAGAGAGAGGAGGAGAGAGAGAGAGAGGAGAGAGAGGAGAGAGAGAGAGAGAGAGGAGAGAGAGAGAGAGAGAGAGAAAGAGGGAGAGAGTAAAAGACAAAGAGAGAATTGGGGTGAAAGGTAGGGTAGGGGTATTTTTTCTTGTATGGCTATTTTCAGCAAATAGCTCTGGGGAGTTATTTGCAGGTTTCTTTTATATAACACTGGGAGAATTTAGCCATCTCATTCCACAGATGCCACTCAGTTGGTTGTCATGTGGTCATCTCAAGAGTGCACTACCTCAGCTCACTATTGGCTGATCTTCCTGCACACACCACCAGACCCTTAAAGCTGATCCAGAATGAAACTGCACAACACAACTTCACACGTCACTCCAGCTCTGCGTTCCCACCACTACTAGTTTCCTACAGTTTCCTTCATTAGGTTTTGAAACCACGCCTATAAAGTCATAAATGGACCTTCTCTGTCCTACCTGCAAGCACTTGTCTCATCCAGAACAACCCTACCACCTGCACTTTAATAGACAGCGGTTACATGCCTCGACACTTTTCTGTACCGGCACCCAGATGGTGGGACAAACTCCCAATACACGTCCTCGTATCAGTCTCTTGCTGTCTTTAGAGGGAGCCTAAAGACCCAGCTCTTCAAGAAGCACTTGGTTGATCCATAGTCACTTCAACACATTTGAAGAATCAGCACTCCCTCACTTAGAAACGTATGCACTTTCTTTGTGTGTCTTGCCATTCACCGTGTTCTACTTTTAACCCTAGACCTAGACCTAGTATACTAGAATGGAGACGACATAGCACTGTTCTAGTTTGCTCTGGGTGAGCGTCTGCTAAATGATGTAGATGTAAATGTGACTTAAGCTCCTGTTGTAGTTATTCGTGTCGGTCCGTGCTAGCCATGGTGCACAAATGTCCAGTGCATGGCTTTGTCCCCACACCCTGGCCTGCCCCCACACCCTGACCTGCCCCCACACCCTGACCTGCCCCCAGACCCTGGCCTGCCCCTAGACCCTGGCCTGCCCCCACACCCTGGCCTGCCCCTAGACCCTGGCCTGCCCCTAGACCCTGGCCTGCCCCTAGACCCAGGCCTGCCCCCAGACCTTGGCCTGCCCCCAGACCCTGGCCTGCCCCCAGACCCTGGCTTGCCCCCAGACCCTGGCCTGCCCCCAGACCCTGGCCTGCCCCCAGACCTGAGCCTCCCCGAGGGCCCCTGCTAATCATGCACAAATCTGAGTCACCATATTTACCAAAGTACCGAGTTTCCCCCATGTGCTGATATGTGGAAAATGCAGTGGTGTCACATTGCACATTGCCTCTGTGAATCACTGACCCCCCTCCTCCTCCTCCCCTGCACTGAGCTTTTCTCCCTGATGACACCACACACTCCAGGGCTGAGGTCGTACCTTCGCCCGTGACTGTTCCTGTGGGGACAGACCATAACTGTGGCGGTGGTGCCAGTGAGATAGGCTTTCATGCTAGTTCTTCAAGCTCCTGCAGCCATTGCAATTATGAGCAGTTTAAGCTTTAATGCGCTCCACGGCCGGGTGGCTTTACTCTGGAACGCTGGGACTGAGACTGGACACATCGGTTCTTTTAATACCTCCAACCGCACGTAAGATCACAAACTCTCCATTCCCACATCCACTACGCTGCCACATCAATTCTGCTTGACTATCAGTTTTCCTGAAAGGGAAATTCAAAAGGAGCAGATATATATATTTGCATACAGAGTGGGACACCTCAGCACTGCAGAGCTGCTGTTAGATGTGACCGGGGCTCCTTGTCTTGCTTGGGCTTCTGTTGGATAAATACCATCATTTTTCTTCTGTAAAGTGGTGGAGGTGAAAAGCATCAGGTCTCATACAATAAGGCACAGTGCCCGAGGGCCTCCTGTACGGGGGTGCTGCTCCGTAATGCTCAGTGGTGGTGCCTCCTCCGTCAACTCCTCCACCTTTCTCCTCTCTTTCATTTATAGCATTTTGCAGGCACTCCTATCCAGAGGGACAGTGAGGAGAAGCTGTAGCCGTTTTTAATCAGCGTGTGCTCCCTGGAAAGTGAAGCCACCACCTCATTGTTATCACATTCTTGGCTTTTCTTCCTCTTCCTCTTTCTCTCTTCCTCACTACGTCTGTCAATTTCTTCCTGTTTCTTTGAGGCCTTGAAGTCTTGCTGCCTCCCGCACTGGTCTTACGCTTGTTATCCCTCTCTCTCCTTCATCCCTCTTTCATCTCCTCTTCTCTCTCATCCCTCTCTCTCCCTCATCCCTCTCTCATACCCTCCTCTCTCTCTCATCCCTCTCTCATGCCCTCCTCTCTCTCCCTCATCCCTCGCTCATCTCCTCCTCTCTCCCTCATCCCTCTCTCATGCCCTTGTCTCTCTTCTTCATCCTCATCCCTCTCTCCTCTCCTCCTCTGTCCCTCATCCCTCTCCTGTCCTCTCTCCCTCATCACTCTCTCCAGTCCTCTGTCCCTCATCCCTCTCTCCTCTCCTCCTCTCTTCACTCCTGCACTCTGCGGTTGCGCCCAGATGGTTGTGAGTTAAGAAGTCTATTATGACAATGACAGCTCCGTTGGTTGTGTGTAGGAGTACTTGATTGTGTGTGTGTGTGTGTGTGTGTGTGTGTGTGTGTGTGTGTTGTGTCAGAGAGAAGGAAAGAGAGAGAGAGAAAGAGCGAGCAACAGACGAGCAGCAGGGTGGAGTCAGCTCGCCGGCTGCCGTCACGACATCCCCTCGTACTCTGATCAAGTGCCCAGATGCTCTCCGACGTTCTCACTCGCTCCCACGTTCAGGGTGAGTAGACGGGGTCTGCGTCTCCCCTGCCAGGACTCCTCTCTCCTCCGTCCTGCTCTCTCCCTTCAAGTGTGGCTCTTCTGAGCCCATCTGCGGTTTCCTCCCGCTACTCGCTGCCGGACAGCCGGCCGGCCGCTGGCTCGTGCCCGGTCGTTTGGCCGACAGCTGCTCCGTGAGGGTGATGAAAGCGTGGTGTAGTGCCAGACGCCAGCAGGTGTCTACTGTACGGTCTTCTCATTGTCCAGCGCTCCCTACATCGCGTGTGAGCTGTGTGTGTGTGTGTGCATGTTAGAGGAGTGTGTTGTGCATGAAGGAGAAAACGAATGTGTGTTTATTTGTTATTTATTTCCAGGAATCTTCTTAATTTGAGAGCACACACTCTCCGCCCTTCTTCTCAGTTGTCTTCCTGAATACTTTTGTGCTAGAAGAAATGCTTTGCTCATTTTGGATGTGTGAATCTGTTTCAGTAGCTACTGTATTAACGAGAAGCAAACCGTGACCATTAAATGGCCCCCTCTAACTCTCCCGAGTGCAGCTATAAGAGTGGTGGTCGTCCTAATCACTGGGATAATCACAGTGCTCTAATGACTCGAGTGTGAAGACTGCTTCCAGATGGCCCGACATCACTAACCCACGCGTGCCACGTCCCGACCCTGTCTTCTCTGTTCCCCCAGCTCACCAGCGTCTCTTGAGATGAACACTTCATGTTCCCCTCTTGGGGTCTGTGTTAGGTCACCATGGTGGTCCTTACGTCCACCATGTAACGGTGGTTCAGACGCTATGTGGGCTAATTCTCAGGCTGCAGACGGTTAAACCCAACTTTCCCTGGTTCTCCTCATCCTCCTCTCGTGGTCTCCATGGTTTCTGCCCTTCTGTCTCGTTTATTGTCCCTCTCTCCGCAGAACTCTTCCCCTCATCTCTTTCTTCCCTTCAAGGTTTTGAGGAGGTACGCTGTGATTGGCCGATAGAGAGGGATTGGAAGTGGAGGCCTTGGCTCGGTGTGTTACCCTTGAGCAGTTAATAACAACCATAAAGTAGCAACATTTTTTTTTCTGTTTTTCACGTTTTAATTCGGACTGCTGGTCTGCTGCCTATCAGCAAGCACAAAAACATTTTCTATGATTCATTTTCACATATTTCGTTTCAAAATAAAACATGACTACAGAGGGTGAAATATTATTTGTTGTTTGATTAATGCTGGTTTTGTAAAAAATAAAATGATATCTTTTGAATAGGGTCAGACAAAACACAAACCATGATCCAACATCCAACAGACTAGGAATGGTATCCTGAAATCGCCCATGAACTTCTTACCGCCTACGTTGTAATTCCCTGTAGGGCGGCAGACCCAGAGGGAATTTGCCTCTTTCGTGTACATGGAATAGAAGGGGACCCCCCCGGGACCCCCCCCCCCCCCCCCCCATCCCATTCAGAGCCTGGGGTTGCCTGGGCAACGAAAGGAGAAGCCCGGGTCGTCGGCTTGGCCCTCTGGAGCCGCGTGCCCCACAGAGCAAGTTCAGCCAACTCTGCTACCAGACAGTGTGCGGGAGAGTCCTGAAACTCACAGACAGTGTGCGGGAGAGTCCTGAAACTCACAGACAGTGTGCGGGAGAGTCCTGAATCTCACAGACAGTGTGCGGGAGAGTCCTGAAACTCACAGACAGTGTGCGGGAGAGTCCTGAAACTCACAGACAGTGTGCGGGAGAGTCCTGAAACTCACAGACAGTGTGCGGGAGAGTCCTGAAACTCACAGACAGTGTGTGGGAGAGTCCTGAAACTCCCAGACATTGTGTGGGAGAGTCCTGAAACTCCCAGACATTGTGTGGGAGAGTCCTGAAACTCCCAGACATTGTGTGGGAGAGTCCTGAAACTCCCAGACATTGTGTGGGAGAGTCCTGAAACTCACAGTGTGCGGGAGAGTCCTGAAACTCACAGTGTGTGGGAGAGTCCTGAAACTCCCAGACAGTGTGCGGGAGAGTCCTGAAACTCCCAGAGGCAGGATGGGAATGCAAGGTTTATTGACAGATCAGAGTCGAACAGGTCAAAGGTCAATAGCGAGCAGGGAGATGCAGGCAAAGGCAAAAACAAGAAACAGAGCAAGAGGCCTGATAATAGCAGACAAAGCAACCCAGACTACAGTCGATGTAACGCCTGGGGCGTCATGGAGCGGCGAGGCGAACTTGAGTGCTGAGAAGAGCGAGGTTTAATGAAGGCAAATCCAAAATCAGGGTCATGTAAACAGGCTAAGGTCAAATCCTTTACAGTTCCACATTATAATATTACAAAGACTAAACCAAACAAACAGATAGTTGACAACTTACGGGCACGAACAACATGACTGCGACACAAAACAACGATCACAGTAACATTAAGGAAACCAGCAAGACACACCTGGGAATGCAAATGAGAGGTGTGGTTACAAACAACTAGGAGGGAACGAAAAAACACAGAGACAAAACTGACATAGCCAGTCATAACAGTCAAAAGTACAGGAAACTGGCATTAATGGCATTATGGCCCTATGGCATTAACAGATATTCAAAGTGCCCAAGTAATGTTGTCTTCCACTCATCTCTGGTGTGGATTAATTTGCAGGCACTGCGGAGTTCAGGTGAACACAGAAACTCCCCATGATTGCCCTAAGCTGGATGGAATGTGTATGTGTGTGTACGTATGTATGTATGCCTATGTAAGCCTCCATGACTCGAGCCTAAGCAGCTGAGAGGGGACACACTCAGGCCCTGCGTGGGATGACCCCAGCTCTGAGGTCTGCCACACAGTCACAGGGTCAATGAAGGTGGACGTGGGTAGCTTATTGCTAAATATCTCATTATGGTCATGATAAATGGAGGATTTTCAGAGGAGACTGGGTAACTAACGCAGGACCAGCCCTTGATTGCATTTTGTCCCCTCACTCCCTCCCAAAGTCTGTATGTACGTCACGCATACATAACGAGTAGATACTTGCTACGGATTACACTCAACCCCTCAACCACTGGCTAGCTTAGAGGGGGTCAGCTTGTTGGCGTAGCTATAAAAGTTCATTAAATGTTAACTAGTTAGCGTGCTAACTAATAGCTAATAATAGCTAATTAGCTAATAGCTAATAGGGGTAAACAATGTAAGAACATTAGTTCAAGAAGTGAAGAATTGAAGCCTTGGGCAGATTAGAGTAGTTTTGTTAATCAGTTTATAGTCTAAACAGACTGAAGTGTCATGATGGCAGCTTTGTTGGTCAGGACAGGTGATGGATGGCATGTGATTGCGCAAGCACTGTAGGCCTAAAATGACTTTATGGATTGGGGTCTGGATAAGGTAAAGAGAGATCTGTTCGTGGCGTGTGGCTCGGACTGTGAGCTGGGGGATTCTGTGACATAAGTGATCTCTCCTTTTCCTTAGGAATGCCAAAGGGAAGAAGAAAGTAGGGAATGTTCTTGGCACGAGGAAATACCTTATTGATGGAATTACCAGCAGATCTACGAGTGCTGTGGAGACAAAACATGAATCAAGGTGTTGGAAAGTAATAGGACCCGTGAAAGGCTTGTGGGTAATTGCTGAAAGCTGTTCTCTTACACCTGTAGCCTGTGAAGCTGGGTCTTGATGCATGGATCTGATTGGTGTAATGGGACCGCACTCTACATGATGGTTCTATTCACACACGGTGTAGGTACAATCTGTCCGGTATACACCTCTGCTTCTCCTGAGGCATCAAATGAGCAACACTCAATCGAATGAGCTCGGGGCTGGTTTGGCGTAGGAGACTAATCAGAATGGCCCTGGGAGTGCGTCTTCTCTCTCGAAGGAGATTATCGAGGTGTATCGCCATGTTGATAATCTCGTCTAATCCACACTCCTCTCCTCATCCCTGCAAGCCATCTCGGGGCACGTGTGTCCTCTCTGAGCGATCTGCGGAAAGCAGAAATGAGCGCTTGGCACCAGCCACAGCGCCGCACTCCAGAGCGTGCTCCGGACCGGTACCTCGTTTGAGTGACAAGAGTCCCTCACTGCCTTCCTTACCGCCTGTGGAATGACTCAATGCTGCATTGAACCACTGGATAAAACATAGTGATAATTGTGGGTCTCCTCTCCACCTCTCTCCCACACAGCTCCCACACATGTACCCAGGCAGAAGGGAAAATGGTGGTGTTGATTCTTTCTCTCTCATATATGGGTGCTGAGTATTAAAGAGAGGAAACGCTGTAGGAGGAAGCCCCAGCACTCGGAAGGCACAATGTCATAATTATCCGGTAAGGTGAGACTTCCCATGGGTGGAGGAGAAGCCGGAGGTGATGTTACCAATCCCGGTGTTGTTTCACTGTTTGAGTATGCTTGTAGATGTTCGACAGAGTCTCCTGACTTGTTGAGTTTTCAACAGAGATCTTGGAGGACTTTGATGTGGTTGGAAACATCACCCACTAGGCTCCTGGGGGCAGTGGGGTTTCCTGGGCTTTTTATTACCACCTGCTTCATCCATATAGGAGGGTGATTGTTCTTCTTCAACCCTGGGGAAAGCAGTATAGAATTTGTGGTGGGTGTGAGTAGTTGAAATGCTTCTAAAGGGGCTGTACCAAGTCGCAGGTGGATGGGGGGGGAGGGGCAAAGGTGATGGATTAGTAGGTCCCTGAGCTGGAACATGGACAGGAAGTTGGAGGCAGAGCTGTAGAACTAACAGGGTAGCTGGACAGGTGAGTGGTCTCAGACTCTCAGTGAGAGAGAGAGAGAGACAAACACCCTTCTGTTCACACCCATGGTGCTAAAGCAGAGGCACGTTGGTCGTGGTTTGCGCCGGCACCTTACATCTAAAGCTCACGGGGACGAGATCCATCACGTCTCGCACGAGACTTTGCTATATCCATCTTTTTTTAATATAGTGATTCGCTGGTGGCTCCAATTAAAATCCTTGGAGTGCTTTATGTGATGGTTAAGGTTTTGTTTCAGGACTGAGAGTTGGGTAGAGTAGGGACTCTATTAAAAAGCCACAGGGTCAGGCTGGTGGCTGTGAGAGGCAGGAAGTGAAGTCGTTTGGTGGGAAGATGAAAACGTGTCACACATTGTGAAGTTGTCAGATGAGAATGAGTTATCTCTCATCCAGAATGTTCACACTGGCCAAAGCTATCCGGTCCTGAGAGTGATTTGAGAGATCTGGGGCGGGTCGTTTAGGTTGTATGTCTGATGAAAGTTTACGACTGGGTCAACTCACTCCTACATTATGCAAGAAGAGAAGGTAGCTAGTGAGCGAGAGAGAGTGAGTGAGAGAGAGAGTGAGCTAGTGAGAGTGAGCGAGCGAGGAAACCAGATGCAAAGCAAAGAAGGAGCTGACTTTGGCAAGTAGGTGTTTTGAAAAGTAGAAAGACTGTGGCAGACTTCAATTCCCAGTGGGATTTTCAATTTTTTGCCAGTCTACTCTGAAATAGAAAATACTCTTGCTCATAGCTCATATTGAGGAGTCAATACTCGAGTCAATCCCCTTTTACTGTTTTAGTCCCATAAATTAACATTTAGGTCTGTGTCAGGTCCTGCGCGAACCATAGTGGCAATGCAAAAATCACTTGGTTCATGGTTCCGCTTCACCTGAACAAGGCATGGATCTGGAGTTGGTGCGTAGAGCAGGACAAATGAATAGACTTCCCGGCGAAGTGATTCGTGCATTTGTTTCAGCAGAGCTGTAATTTTTCCAGGTGACTTCGTTTCATGACTTTAATTTGTTCTTTAATGACTCAGCCTCGCTTGATGGAGCAGCTCATTAAGCAGGACTGGATTGCCTGGGTTTGTCGAAGCCCCGAAGAGCAGGGAGCACTGCTGACGCCTGATTGGCTGGGTTTGTCGAAGCCCCGAAGAGCAGGGAGCACTGCTGACGCCTGATTGGCTGGGTTTGTCGAAGCCCCGAAGAGCAGGGAGCACTGCTGACGCCTGATTGGCTGGGTTTGTCGAAGCCCCGAAGAGCAGGGAGCACTGCTGATGCCTGATTGGCTGCCTCGGGACTCATTCTGTCAGACAGGAGATGCTTCAAACACAGTTTTGTTTTTTTTTTTTTTTTTTTATTTATTTAGCTGCAGTCTCACACTGTCACAATGCGTTAAGCTGCAGCATGCTGTAACCCATTTTTCCTCGATTCTGAATGATTGTTGATATAGGCTTATTAATCAAAATGTTGTGTTTCTTTTACTGCACTTAGCCATAGTCAGACACTGGGACTTTGTAACTTTTAATTTTATTTTAAAAATGTATTTGTCCATTTGTGTATTGTGGTGACACCTGCTTCCAGCTGTCTTTTGCAAGGCAGCTGGTGACAAACATCTCGAACAGAGTTGTGTGTGTGTGTGTGGGTGGGAGGGGGGGGGGGGGATTGCACTGTGTGTATATGAATGCCAGAGGAAGTGTGAAGTTCTGCTATGTAGAAGTACTTTTGTGAAGTCTGTGTAAATTTAGGATAAAATAACTCAAACTTCTGCCCCTGTACGTGTAGTTTGCTTTTTGGTGGATAGTGCTGAAAACAATCTATCACTTTTTTGCACTTTTTTGAAAATGAAATTCTTTTGTTTGATCATGTTTGTTTGATTTCTGATAAACCAGTATTCATCATTTCTGAATGGTCCTCTCAAAAGCAACAAGGGCAAAGTCAATTCGGTAAAGCTGCTCCCAACACCCACATATTTAGCATTTATAGATACTCCAAGGATTTTAGATGAAAAGGCAGTTGGTAGAGGAGCTCTGAGCAGAGAGTCGGTTCAGAGAGTGTTCTGCACAAGGCACAGTGGAGTGTAGAACAGCACTAAAGTGTCAAGGGTGTTCAGGAAATGACATCGGGCCTCCCTCTGGCTGGAGCAGCGCGGAGCCCGGCACCCTGGGGCTGTCAGTGAGCGGGTCACGTACCCCTGCGCTGTGTCAGTGTCGTTGCACCCCTCAGAGCCTCCTAACGTCCCTTAGTGTGTGAAATGTGATAGTGCAGCTCACGTCGCCACTGGGACGTGTGCCTGGGATGCACTGTTCTCTTGTTCTTTGCCGGGGAGCTTCGTGGAGAAGAGGTGGATACGAAGAGTGCTGTCAGCGATTAGATGCTGCATTATCCGCACACTTTATGCTCGGTGTACTTTTTCTTTACAGGTAGAGATATCGTAATATTAAAGGGGATTCAGGAGGGTTTGAGGGGTGCACCGGTCAATGCCCAGATGCTGGAGTGAGTGTCGGTTTCGCCCTCCGATGCTTTTGGGAGGCTGAACCTGCTTCTGAGTGTTGATCCATTTTGATCATGGATCCTGTCGGATTCCCAAACCATCTGGACGTCTTCATGCGTGCCTGTCTCTTCTTGCTGATTGGCTTGCTTTTCTTCAGGTCTATTTTTTGATCAGGAGAAGGCCACCATGTCCAAAAGCACCCTGACACATCCCCATGTTTAAATGGAGTATTACTGACTATTTAAAATGTCTGAAATGGACTGAACTACCAAAAACAGAGCAGCATGGCTCATTGTCCTACAGCAGTTGCACGTTGCAAGTGTTGTGTAAAACTGGTCATGAGCCATACAGCATCCTTGCAGCAAAATCCAGTTTAGTGAGAACATTTAAGCCCCACATTTAAGCCAGATGGTATCTGTTTTGGGTTTTTTTTTTTGCCTGTGAGGGTCAGTTGAATATAATCTGCATCAGGCTAACAGACACATTAGCACAGCTCAAGGTTGAGCTGTTTTGTAGAGCTTTAGAAAAAAAAATTGTTTGTGTTTGCTTAACATCATTCTGTCCCTTCATGATTATCCGATATAAATCTCAGAGGACTGTGCTGCGGCAGAAATCAGTTCAAGGAAGTCTTCTACTGCGATGTAGTACAGCCAAAGTCACACCCATCTGTGGGCGGGAGTCCAAGGGAGCGAACTGGCACAGCTCTCTGTGTGGGAGGGCCGGCGTTACCCTATCGTCTGTCATTTACTGTGACAGTAGCCAGTCATGGACGTCGGTGTGTTTGTGCTTGCTGACCTGGGCGGTTATCCACAGAGTTTGCTGGACTGTCCTCTGTCGCTGTACGGAAAGCAGTTCAAAAAGAGGTCGTGCATCTCAGGGGAAACATGGGATTACCACAAATAAATAATAATAATAATTATTATGTTAATGAACCTCCCATGAACACACCAGTCAGTGTTCCTGAGCCCCTGATTCAGTACCTGGCCTTCCTGCGAGGAGTGTTCTGAGAGGAGCTCTTCTGGATACGAACAAACTGGATAAATAACTAGGAAGAAAATTGAAATGATTATGAATGAAGCTGTGAATCACAGAGTGTAAAAGTTAATTTGTAGAAGTAGTGTCATGACCAACTCAGATTCTCACCAATGTCTTAAAAGCTAGGGGCATAATAAAGGCACACACGTACACACACACACAAGTGCACACACACACACACAGACACACACACACACATGAATATGCACTAATCAGCCACAATATTAAAGCCACTGACAAGTGAAGTGAATAACGATGATTATCTTATCTCATTACAATCACACCTGTCAGGGGGTGAAGATGGAGTGGGGGGGGATACATTAAGCAGCAAATGAATATTCATATATTCATATTCATATTCATTCAAGTTGTTGTGTTAGAGGCCAGAAAAATGGGCATATTGTAAGGGTGTGAGCGATTTTGACAAGTGCCCTATTGTGATGGCTAGATGACTGGGCCAGAACATCTCCAAAATGACAGGTCTTGTGAGGTGTCCCCCCCCCCCCCCGGTCTGAAACGCCAGCAGAACTAATGTCTACTGGGACCCCTCTTCTGTCCTCTCTTCTGTCTGATGGCTTGCGTGTCACTAATGCCGGTGGCTGCGTTCAGCAGGGAAATGCTTCTTGCCACGCTGCAGGAATGATCCAGGAATGGATTGAGGACCCCGAGTGTTCATGCTGAACACACGAAGAGCGTTCAAGGTCTGGCGTCGGCCTGCAAACTCCCCAAATCTCAGTCCGATCAGGCATGTGTGGGACGTGCTGGCTGCTTGGTGCCTGGAGGCGTCCCTCGGCTAATATCTACGTGAGAAACACCAGAACACACCATCAGAGGGCCTGTGGCATCGTGGACCTCCACGGATCAGGGCTATTTCCGTGGCACAAGGGGGAATTACACAACATTAAGCAGGTGGCTTTAGTGGTGTGGCTGATCGGTATATAATTATTAGGTGCAAATTTTTTACCATTTCAAATCTTCTACGTTAGTCTACAATTTAAACTTGCAGGAGGATTACATAGCGATATCTATAGCTGCCTATGTACAAAGCTTGTATGTAGGTTATATACTGAATATAGCCCATATATATATAATTTAAACCATGAGTAACACGGTTGCACAGAACGTATGTGCTGCTCTGGCTGATGGCTCCCTATGCTGTAACTCCTCACTCCTTCACATGTGCCCCAGGCCCCAGGGATTCTGGGTAGTGTGCGGCACCACGGTAGCTCTTCCGCAGAGCTACGGCCCCATTCTTCACTCCGCCCGGCACACCGCAGAGGCCCGTAAATAATCCAGAAATTCCGTGGCTTCTGCGGCTGTTAAATTGAAATCATGCATCATGGTCCCGGAGCTGTTCTGCTGGCCGGTCTTACTCTCAGAGCCGAGGAATGGACTGGCGTTGTGGGAATAGACTGCAGCCCCAACTAAAGTCTCTCTTCTCTCAGTTTGGGATTTAGTTTTTGTGTTTTGGGTATTTTGTGTGTGTGTTTGAATTATGTTGTACTTTTGGAATTAAACGCGGAGTGTTTTCAAGCATAAAGCTGTGAAGGATTTGATATGAATAACCGTGTGAACGCTTTGGTACCTCAGGTCTGCGATTCTGTAACGTTTTACAAATCTACAAAAAGTGTGTGTGTGTGTGTGTGTGTGTGTGTGTGTGTGTGTGTGTGTGTTAATATTGAATTGTGTGTACAGTATAATAGCTTGAGAGGTTCAGACATGTTGAATTGAGAGTGTATCAATTTCCAGAGAATGTGCAGCATCCCTGTATTATATCATGTATTGTAAATCTTTTTGAGTTCATGTGCACTTCCATCCTGGTTCTTGCCACCTTGAATTTTACAGTAGGTCTTTTAAAAACTGACATCTGCTTCTGTGCATTTACTGGGCTGTTGTAGTTTGAAGGCACTTTTCATGGGGGCGGCCGAGCGTGTACGAATGCCTGAAAAGGCAAATCTCAGAAGCGGCGTTTCCGAGATCATCTGAACTGATCTGAAATGAAAAGCGTGAAATAAAAGCAAAAGCCTCTTCCTGGCAGGGCGGCGTGCGGCAGGAAGGTGGGTCGTGTCGCCTTTCTTGTTCCAGAGCGGAGGGGCCCCTGGGAGAGCCCACCTGCCTGCACTCTGACCTTATCCTCCTCTTCCTCCCACTCTTTCTGTCTTATCCTTCATCCCTCCATTTCATTCACAGCTTGTGCCTTTGGCGTAGAAAATGTAAGCGTGGTCTTTTAAGGTTGTGTTCGCGTGTATTAATCCTCTTGTAGATGATTTAGATTGCAAATGGATAGGTGACTCTGCAAAAGTTCATCAATAGCAGACACTATGTTTTTTTTAAAGCCCTTTGTTTGTTATGACTCACTCCTGGTGTTCCCACATTGCCCTCTTTGGTTTCAATGTCACACTTTATATTCTCTCAGGTTAATATACAACAGATCACAGACCCTTACAAGATTGCTCATTGGAACCGTATTAAGTCCAGTATATCGAGTCATCAAAAGAATGTTCCATCAGTTCACGGGTTTATTGTGACGGCAGTGCTTCTGGTGTGAGATGTATGAACGTGTCGGAGCTGTCTGCGAGGCGTACTCTAGTGGAACACCGTTCTGCTCTAGGGGAGACGCCCTGGTGGCTTTGACGCAGAGATTTCATCAAGAACCGTGACAAGTTAATGACAATGTTCAGTACAGCTTATGCTGCTCCATATTAAAGTTTAAGGCAAATGGATCTGTACAGTTACAAGTGCACACAGACATATGTGTCCCATATGTGTCTGTGTACGTGAGAGTATGCGTGTGTGTGTGTGTGTGTGTGTGTGTGTGTGTGTGTGTGTGTGTGTGTGTGTGTGTGTGTGTTGTTGCTCATCATCTCCTACAGTTCTCTCCCTGTAGGAGGTATCTTAATGTTTGTCATTAGCAGTTTCTGCAGCATCAGATGCTGAGACAAATAGCTCCTCATTGTGGGCCCTAATTATTTTCTTTAATTACATTTATAAATCGAAACCGACTATTTTTATTGGTTGATTGATAACCCCCATCAATCACGAGGGCATCCGAATCCTAGTGTATTGTTTTTAGTGATTAGAGCAGAGAGCATCTTCTGTCCTGCTTGCCCTGACTGTGCTACAGATCTCTGTGCCTGCCAGCCTGAATGTCTCCGGGCCTTTCTGTGCTCTTTTTCTTTACTGAACCCTGCTGTCAGGGCGTGATCCTGATTGTTCACGGCAGGTAAGACTGATTTCTTCTGCTCTTACCTCAACAGTCTTGCCTATTCGCATGGTAATATATTCAAATCTAATAAATCTTCTGGAAATCTATGCAGCAACAATTAAACGCCATTTTTAGAAAGGCGCTGGATTCTTGAGCGGGACTAGAGCGGAATGGAGAGACATGGGTGACGCATGCTTAAAGAAGACTGCTCATATTTTCACGCTGCTTAACAAAGAATGCAAGGCATAAATGTGTACAGATGAGTGGATGTAATTCATTCTGCACCAGCTCATCGACTGACAAACCGCCACTCGCATTTGTAGACCTGAAGAACAGGCGTGGCTAATGAATTCAGAGGTGAACAAAGAGGTGAAGGGTCACGGGGGGGCTAATGGGAGGCGCTTTTCCTGTGCTGGGATTGGTCAGGACCTGCAGGAGGGGAGGGATCAGTGCTGGCGGAGCAATGGGAGGGGAGGGTTTGGGGGGGGGGGGGGGGATTTTTTGCAGCAGTCAGTCATCTGTGCATGGCTGCCTGGGGTTTATTACTCCATATGACATCCGTGGCCGGAGGCGCAGGCCGGATACAAAAGCCTTCTTCACCTGCGTGATCTGCAGACGTGTGGTGCTGGACGTCCGGGCTGGGAGCTTTGGAGCGGCCGTGGGTGTGTGTGTGAACGCCCTGGAGGGCCCCTGATCTGAGGTGTGTACCGAATGTGAACAGATGGTGTCGAGAAAGTTGACATGATGGGAAAAAGGTGATTGGGAGTAATGGGGTGATGATGATGATGATGATGATGATGATGATCACAGTGTTAAATACATGTGGTGAGGAAGGGCATAAGTGTTGTGCGGGTGGGCATGTGGTTGTGTGTGTGTGTGTGTGTGTGTGTGTGTGTGTGTGTGTGTGTGTGTGTGTGTGTGCTGTGGGGGTACGTACGAGCATGTGCAAAGCTCCGAGTCGTTCCATTACTCCATGAAATAGCTCCTTGTTGTGATCCCCTCAGTGCACTGTTGCTGGAACCCACAGGAAGGGGGCGTTCTTTGGACAGGCATGTGGGTAATTAGCTGTTGTAATGTCTTGTGATGGAAGGCATAATAAAAGAGAGAGAGAGAGAGAGAGAGAGAGAGAGAGTGATGGAGAATGCAGCAACAAAAGCCCCTCTGAGAGCAGCTGTTACTGGCTACTAGTGGAGATAGCACAGTAAAAGTGTGTGTGTGTGTGTGTGTGTGTGTGTGTGTGTGCGCACGCGCGTGCTTGCAAGCGTGTATCACATACAGAGCAGCTTTATGTGAATGTTTGCATATGATTATGCAGTGTGTACCAAGGATTCCTAACATCATTTATTTTCACATGCTGCCATCTAATTGTTTTTTTTAATTAGTTTGATTTTGTTGCCTTACAGTCAAAGGGCACCAGAAAGTCACAGCAACCCCAAAATGAGTCCCTAATTCCCTGCACACGCTGCCACGCCCCTTCCCAATCAGAATTCTGGGAAATGAGATTAATCCTGCCCCTCCAGCTGTGTAGCTCCTCCACCCTGCCGTGCTCCGACTGATAAACCCCAAGACTGATGAGACCGTCTGACTGTCTGCGTATCCGTCACAGGCTATATTTCCCGCATGTGTTTATCATTTGTGCCCGATGACCTCATGTGAGATGATGCCTTTGAGGCTGTCGAAGCCTGACGGAGCGGGTCAAGAACTGTCCCTTTTGTCCGACTCCACGTGCCTGAAGGACCGTGTCTGCTTTGTTCGCGGCCGTCCGTCCCGCGGGGGAGCTCTCGGGAAGCGTCGGGGAAACATGCAGATCTCGTTAATGAATCCGTCTAGATCGGTGACAGTCATTGATCAGGCATTGATTGGTTAAAGCGAGCCAGTGGGCCCGGGGTGTGGGAGTGGGCACTGGACACTTAGCCGGGTGGGGGTTGGGGGGAACTCTGGCAGGGCTTGGGGGGAGTTGGCAGGAGCATGGAATTGTGGGGGATCGATGGCCTTCAAGGGAACTTGAGCATGTAGCTCGGCTTGTCAGTCTCATTCGTTAATGTCTGCTTGTTTAGACCTTTGTGTTTTGTGCTCTTTGTGATAAATGACAATGACTTAGCAGTGTGACAGACTGGCTACGATTAATTTGTCCCCAATGACTGCACTTAAAGCTTTACACCATCATTGTCAGTGTTCTTTTTTAGCCACGGATTAACGATGATGAACACTGACTCTGCTAGCCTGTCCCACTTTAGCGTGTCTGTGGTGTGTCCACGCGTACATGCTTTCTGGAATATTCTCCAAAGCCAAATCAAAGTCTGAGCAGCTCCCATGAGAAAGACGTAACTAGGACAAAACTTACCTGTGCTTTTGTGAGCAGTTGTGAGAACCATAATACGTTTTTTTGTAGTTTGAATCTGCATTTAGCACTGGTTTTTTAGAACCCATCCCATGGTAACACTGCTTTTGTTTGTGTGGCAGGATTTTGGGCAGTTCAGTGATGGAAGGCCAGTGAGACGCTGACTTCATGGCACAGAGGAAGAGACTTGGGGCGGGTAACAGCATGGCTTCTGGGGAGAACTACGCCCCGGCTCCATGTCCCTGCCCCGCCCCCTACCCCAGCAACCCAGCAGACCACACCCAGGAGGGGTATGAGGAGCAGCAGGACCCCGAACCCTCCGCCTACTGCGAGCAGGAGGGAGCGCACTTGCCCGACAGCCGTCCGGCCACACCCCCCGCTCCAGACCACGCCCACCCTGACTACTGCGGGCGCATGGACAGTCTCGACGGAGATTCCAGTTCGGACTACGTTAACAACACATCAGAGGACGAGGAGGAAGACTATGACGAAGGTCTGCCGGAAGAGGACGAGGGAGTGACGTACTACATCCGCTACTGTCCAGAGGACGACAGCTACCTGGAGGGCGTGGACTGTAACGAGGGCGGCTACGAGCGCAGCGACGGCCGCGGCGAGCCTCCACACGGCGCCGACGATTGCCAGGAGGCCGTGGAGGAGTGGGCGGAGGGCGAGGGCATCGCCCATGGGGAGGTGCGCTGCGAGGTCCTGGAGCAGGACTCGGACCCGCAGATCTACGACGGCAGACCCGAGCCCGTCCTGGACCACCACCCGCACCCGCACCCGCAGAACCATCCGCCCCACCAACACCACCGCCGCCGTCGCCACCGCGCCCACCACCACCACCACCACCACCCGGACCCCGAGCACGACCCGCCTTCGTCGCAGGCCCGCGAGCCGGAGCGGGAGGAGGAGGACGGGGAGGGGAGCGAGGACTACTGCCCCGACGAGGGCCATGAACCGGAGGAGGAGCGGGAAGGGGACGCCTACGCAGGCGACTACTACCCCCCCGAGGACAACGGGAACGTCCCGCTCTACGCCGGCCGCAAGGGCGTGGAGGGCGAGACGGGCGAGGAGACGGAGGAGGACATCGATCAGATCGTGGCTGAGATCAAGATGAGCATGAGTGTGGGCAGCCTCAGCAGCAGTACCGACCAGAGCCCCGAGGAACTAGCGACCGACCCGCCTCCTGCCCATCAGCAGCCCGAGGCTCCGCCCAAGGCCGAACCTGCCCCCTACCCCCCACCCCACAGGCACGACGGCAGACCCAAGTCCCTCAATATCCCGCCCGTCTCTGGCCACAACCCGCCCCTGCAGAGGGGTCCTAAGGGGCAGTCCCGCACCCCGGAGGAGAGGAGGAGATGGACGCAGGAGCACGCCAGAGAGCAGGTAGGAGACACGAGTCACAATGAGGGTGAAACGGCCCAGCTGTGAAGCTGGTTCTGAGGGCAGACGTCACCTCCTGGGTCGGCGGTAGTGACAGAGCTACTGAGCAATTCAACGATTTTTTTAGGGGGGGTGGGGGGCAGCTGAAAATGTCAAGTTTTCAAAGGCAAAGTTGTTTTTCCCCGAAACCCTGATTTAAATTGCTAATTTAAATTCCTGATTTCAGCTCATTTTTTATTTTTTTTTTTAGCTCAGATGACTTTATCTATGAAGCGAAATATTAATGAGCAGTGGCCAGGGGAGCCTTTTTTGGCTAGCAAGTACAATTCTGCAGTGAGCTTCAAGTACCTCTGAGAGGAGGAAGCAAAGAAGATCACTTCCTCAGGTCACAGTTGGCTGTATCCCAGCCAAGCATCCAGCTGTCAGGCGGCCATCTTGCTCGTGTTGCGCCCGATGGCCCCATCAGAGCGGGTGTTTTCTCTGACTGCTCTTCATCTCACGTCTCACAACCACAGAGCCTCTGACAGTTCTCTCTCTGTTGCTGTGCAACTGGGTTGAAATTTCAGGAGAATACACCCTTTTCCATCAGCCAGAAAAAACCATTTGCAAAAAAAAACTCTTTTAACACCGTATAAAACCCAGAGCTGCATATGATATCAACAGTACTTAACAACATGAACACACGGAGACAGCATACTGAAGTCATAAAACTCCTCAAGGTACATAGAACCTCATATTAATAATGTAATAGATAATACAGAAGAAAATAAGAGATTAAGACTTTCTTAATCCTCAAGGGGACACAGAGTCTCTGCCCGCTCATGGTAGTGAACACGCACGCACTAGAGGTTGTGAGCACACATACCTCTAGTGGTGGGTGACCACAGGCCCTGGGGGGCAGTTAGGGGTTAGATACCTTGCCCAAGGATACCTCAGCCATGAATATTTGGAAATATAGGATACACGTCCACCCAAATTGAAAAGTGAAAAATATTTACCAGTATATGAAGGGGCCATAATAATGTACATATAGTATTATGTAATTACCAACATATATGAACTCATTATGATCATCTATGATTTCTAAAGGCCTTTCGCATGTGGGCAGGCCCATGGTCATTTTCAGTGTACCTTTAAATGGATCATTATATACTATCCTGTGATCATACACGGTTCGTACTGCTAAACTCTGCGAACGTCTTTCCTTTGTGTGAACACACGCGTACGTGTAATTAACTGCAAAATATGTATGATATCCATTCTCCTTCACCACCATGCACCTTGAGAGCATCTATACTGATCCTACAGATCTTGACTGTATGGGGGTCAGCCTTGGGGGGGTGGAGCCAGAGGGCCAGGGAGGAGTCAGGGGCGGAGCCCTGGAAGGCGGTGAGAGAGGAACAGGCCACAGAGGGCTTCCTTGTTTCCTTCTTCCACGAGTTTGCACAGGGCTTTTCACTGATGAAAGGGCTATTGAACAGGTACTGGAGATCAGAAGAGATGCGGGAAGGGAACTAATAAATTAGATTATGCTGTTGTCTGCTGTTTAAACTTTAAATGTTTAAAGAGGCTCTGAAAGTTTCAATTAAACCTGATAATTGCAAGTTCTGGAAGGACTGGGCCCAGATACTTTTAATCTGTCTTAATCTGTCCAGATGAATGGAGAGTAAGTTGCATTAGCCACATCGTTTCATGCCTTAGAGCAGAGACACAATACAAATGAACTTGTTCAAGTAAAGATGTACAAAAAGAAAAGGATACGCTAGGTGAAGATCTAGCAGTGAGATAATTTATTTGTTACTGCTTGAAGAATCGGTTGAAAGGCTTGTTTTTGTTGTTGTCTACTGCAAAAGCATCTGTATTGTAAAGACACTGCACCTGACTGTGGGCCCAGCTCGCTTTTCACTTTTTGCTTTTATATTTTCTGTTCTCCGTCTGTTTGACAGGTTTCGTTTTGCTTTTCTGATGTCCTGGGGTCTTGAGACCCTGGAGAAACTCTAGAGAAGCTCATCTATCGTGCGGATTGGATATTTCCTATTCCTTTACCTGTCTTATTCCCCTCTCTCTCTCTCTCTCTCTCTGTCTTTTTGCCTCTTTGTTCAGGTGTCTAACAGTGCAGAGCAACCCAGAAAACAGCAGCGTTCTGATCTCAACGGCCCTCTAGAGAACAACAATCTGCCCGAGGTGGGGATCCATTAACCTTTGACCCCCACTCTGCTTGCAAATTTACTTCATCCATAATACATTTCATCGAGGAGAAGTCAGGGGACGTGCGTCCGTCCATCAAATCGCCTCCCTGCCTTGCTGCTTGTGACATGAGACATTTTTCCCAGCATTTGTCTTCCCTGTGTCTCTGCTGGAGCAAAGCGGGCCTGTGTCCTCTGTCCTCTCTGGCCTCCCGCTGCTGACGTAGGACATGAATAGGCTTCACCTTTGCCTGCACAGGCAGTCAGACTGACAATGCTGTATTTACTCTGAGAGAGGAGCACTGAGCCTTGACCTGCCTGCTTCAGTGCCTCTTCACAGAGGCGGCTTACACACACACACACACACACACACACACACACACACACACACATGCTTGCACGCAAACGCATGCACACACGCACACACACATACACACGCACACACACACACACACACACACACACACACATGCTTGCATGCCAACGCATGCGCACATTCGCACATGCACACATGCGTACACACTCACGCACACACATACAAACACACATACACACACACACACACACACACACACACACACACACACACACACACCTACAGACAACCTCGATAACAGGCTGTTCCTCTTATTGCCTGTGTGAAGCCCTGGGGATTGTCTGGTACTCTGACAGAGGCAGTTTAGATGGTTGGAACAAATGCAGTATGATGCACACTTGGAAATATTCTATGTGATGTTTTCATTAGATGTGATGATTTCATTAGATGTGATTTTATCCTTAGATGTGATTTTATCGTTAGATGTGATGTTTTCATTCAATGTGTTTTCATTAGATGTGATGATTTCATTAGATGTGATTTTATCGTTAGATGTGATGTTATCGTTAGATGCGATGTTTTCATTCAATGTGTTTTCATTAGATGTGATGATTTCATTAGATGTGATGTTATCATTAGATGTGATGTTCTCATTCGACGTGATGCTTTCACGTTGGCTGACACAGTGATTGCCGGATGAGTAAGCATTAAAACACCATCCAACTCCCTCTGTAATTGGGTAGGAAATTATCAGTGTTTAAATTATATTCAGATGTATGTAAATAGAGTCCACAGGTTTGGGCTCCTAAGTGACACGAACAACAGCTCTATTAAAGCTACGGGGCAGTTTCCTCCGTTTCAGGAGACATTCTCACTCCTGCGACCCTCTCCAGAGAAAGAGAGCCACCTCCGTGTGTCACCTGATGTATGCAGCACCACTCCAAGGCGGCTGAGAGCTGCTGTCCTCAACCTGTTTACTCATTAAATCCTGACAACGACCCCTGTGTATTTCAGGGTTCCTTATTTTACATAGCACTCTCTTTTATGTAGCTCGGGGTGCTCCAGCCCGTGACTGAAATAACCCAAATCCCGAATTCGTTATGTAGTTGTTTGGCTGCAGTGCAGTGTGGTGTGTGGCGGCGGAAGAAATGTTTTTGGGTCGCCGTGTAGTAAATTGACAAGCAAGACGGGTCGCGTTTGCCTTTCCAGAAGGAGTTCTTCCTGCCGCCTCCGTATGCCCACCGGCCCTCGCTTAACGACCCTGTTTGATGTAGCCGTGAGACGATCCTCTTAGAATTGCACGGGGAACACGCGTCCTGTTCACGGTGCCTCACAACCTGCGCGGACGTGTTTTAGGGCGACGATGTCAGCTACTCGACCTCCTCAGAGCTTGTCTATAGGACAGAGCTCACTCCTGCCCTGCCCACGGTGTCGCCCCCAGTTCACCACCGCGCCTCAGGGGTCATTTGACCTCTGTGTTCTCTTTCACGCGCTTACGAGGGCGTCTCCTGTCCTTCGTGTGTTCGTTTGTGAGTTTTTGGTCGTCCTTATTTTTTGCCGCTGTGGTCCAGCTTACTCCGCGCGGTTCTCATCCCTCGTCCTGAATCGAACATCTCGTTTCTTCTCTTCCAGCCATCAAAGAAGGCAGCAACCTTCCCCAGCTTCGTGGACGGTACGTGAGCACTTTGGCTTTCCCTTTTATGTGCCTCCGATAATCTGCTCCTCAGAGGGAAGTATGAAAAAAAAAAGCATCAGCAGATCGGAATTGGTATTCAGAGTAAAACAGCAAGCATGCAGTGAGCAGACATGATTTTACTTTGCTTTGACATTCTCAGATGAAGGCTTAATGTGAGTCTGTTATGTAGAGACTGTGGGCTGTGTGGAAACGCTGTTTAAATAGATGAGGGTCTCTTCTCTGATGGCAAGAACCTGGTGTAAATTCACCCTGTGCTACTTAGCAGTTTGAAATAAGACCCAGGGAAAGCAAACGAAAAGTCAGTGGAGAAAGAAAAACAGATTGTATTATCAAACGTAACATGGCCATGGTGGGCACCATGAAAACCACAGCCACATCACACTGATTGCTCTCAACTTGTGTATCAATCACCTGTGGTCATACACTCTTCCCACTGGCCTCCTGTGCAAAGCTGTGTGTGAATGCACACGCAAGTGTTTTCTGGATTTATGTTGATAACTAGGTAGATAGTGTAGGTGACACGGTTCATTTTGGTGTATTTGGAGCAGTCTGAGGGAAGGAAACTAGATTTTAGTGGCACTGAATAGTTTGTTAAATAGTTTGTTATCTCTTGGATGGTTCCATGAAACACAAGATCAAAAACCAACAAAGATGACTTCAGTTAAGAATTTGAAGTCACTGGAAAAACAAAAACAAAATCCACACATTAGACCGTCTCAAAAGTTGATAAAAAGAGTATTTTTCCATATCTGGTGACAGAGCGTGTCACAACATTTAATCTGCATCATGGTGCTTTATTGTCAAGATCAGCATAACTTACAGATGTTGCCACAGAGCAGAGGCAGAAAGGGCTGCTTCTAGTGTTTGATCTACTGTGTGATCTACTGCGTGATCTACCGTGTGATCTACCCCACAGTTCCTGGGCCGTGCGAACCCGAGGACCTCATCGATGGGATCATCTTCGCCGCAAACTACCTGGGCTCCACGCAGCTGCTGTCGGAGAGGAATCCCTCCAAAAACATCCGCATGATGCAGGCGCAGGAAGCCGTGAGCCGAGTCAAGGTGTGTAACCCTCTGGAATCCTGCAGGTGGGGGCGCGTCCTGCCACGGGCTTCTGTCAGAGTGGGTACCGTGCCAGTGAAATGTTTGGACTCGTACACCTTGCGACTTTGTAAGCTCTCCCACTTAGAAATCATGGAGGGGTCTGATATTTTCATCTTAGGTGCACATCTACTGTGAGAGACATAATCTAAAAAAAAAAAATCCAGAAATCACAATCGATGATTTTTTAATCATTTTTTTGTGTGTTATATACACACAATAGAGAAAAATTATGTCTATATATTATAGACATAATAGCATTTTAATCTAATGATTTATGCTTAAATTTGTTTCTTAGATACATAGTTCCTAATATACATTATAAACATTATACATGGAAATGTATAGCCTGGAATAGCCTTTGGAATGTTATTCATTCCAAAATGAATAAACAGTATCAATTTAAAATGTAAATCTATATATATATATAATATTTAAATTCCCCATTAGTAAATAGTTTTCATCCATAATTTTAGTCTTTCAGCCTACAAGCACTTAGAATATGAGGCAATACTGGTGAGAACGCATCATATCTGGATGTATCGTGGTGGAGAGAACACCAATGGTGTGCTGTCATCTCAGGACAAGATGGCTGCTTTGAAGAATCTAAGACAGTCGACATTTGTTTAACACAGTATAGTCACATATGTGATATTTTATTGTTTCGATTCACTCGCTGTTTTTCTATAATGTGGGAAATGGTGAAAAGAAACAAAGAACTGGGGTGTCCAAACTTTTAACTGGTACTGTATGTTCAGTAAAGTTATACTGCAGAGGTATCCAGAACAGCCTAATAGCATCTCCAGTTAATGCCCAAAGGATATACGTACCACTTTCCCTTATTTTGCTTATGGTTTATTGGCTAAAAATAACAATGTTGAGGCCTTAGGCTGCATGACAAGCCAGCTTAGTCACATCCTGCAGTGGTTGCTTACCGGGCCTTCTCAGCAAGCCTCAGAGGGGGCGTGACTTTCCCTGGTTTGCTTCCAGAGTTTTCTGTGGCACTCTGGGAAGGAGCCAAAGTTGGAACTCTAATTTTTAGCTTGGAAAGTTCTCTGTGATCCCCAAAGACCGGAATTACGTGTTTTATTTCTCCATGGCTCTGACGTTTGGTACGGTGGTTGGCTTCTAGTTTTATTCTGAGATAAGATGAGATTGTTTGTTTACACCCCAGGAGATGTTGTCTAATCAGTGGTTATGGGATTAGCAGTGTCTAGAATGTAATCTCCTCCACTCTCTGTGGGCTCGGATGAGAGTTATTTAGCTGCAACTGCAGTGTGTTTGAATTCTTTATGATGCCATGGAATCAAAGTGACTAGATCATTAGCAGGATCTTCCTTCAAAGCTTCTGTTTTTTACTTCAAAAACTGTGAAATGGTGGATTTTAAAAAATGTTTTTTAGTTTCTTTGTTTGTTTTTATCGTTTTCTTTCACTTGGGTCGTACACTCCTGTACCATAATAAGGAAATTTTTATACCTCATATCAGTTTTAGCTTGACTGTATAAATAATTATTGAACGGTGTTTCTCTTAGTGGATGAAATCTCATAATATGATGTTTAATTAATTGGGGGTCGACAGATTGGCCTGCGTTCTCTGCAGGGACCACAGTGCTGTTTGTCTCGTCAGTGCCGTGGAGGGCTCAGGCCAGGAATATCTAGGTGTTAGGAGGCACGCTTCCCGACAGATGGCCTTGAAAATGATTCCACATGGCTCGTAATGTGGGAGCATACACACACACACGTCACAATTACTGCCCCATCCGAGTTTCCAAACAAACACAAAACGACGAGCCACTCTGTTTCTGTTTCGCTGGTCTCATTCGGGCGTCCGATTGGTTGCCGCTCACCAGAATGCAGCCCGTCGCATTCAAGGCCTTCTGGGGGTGAGCCAATTAAAACCACTGGGAACGGAACGGTGTCAGAGTGGGTGAGGAGGGAGTTTGAGTGACGTGCACATCACGACAGACTCTAGGAAGAGGGTGTTCTGCAGATGAGATGGAAAAAACCAAACCTCGGGCTGATAGAAATGGGTCGTTGCAATGCAAGAGAGTCCCACAACAGGTAGCTTCTTTGTGATGTTTGTCATGCGTTCGAGAAACCGCGGGATATTTTTCCTACCTCATTACTGTCAGAAAAGGGCTGAGAGTTGAACAGAGTGCAGAGATCTGTACAGATATCCTGCTGTTACCAGCTATGTGCACCCAGGCCCCGTTCACCGTTTCTCTGACTGTGGTCACATAGCGTCACTTTGCACAAAATCCTTCGAGGTGACTTAAAGAGGCTGTAGTTTTTAGTGACGCGCATGTTGTGCCACGAGAATGAACATGTCTGCCCATACGCCTGTGGAGACGCAGAGGATGTGTCAGCACAGCATGAAGGACTCTGTAGGTTTAGGTGAAAAAAAAAACCACACCAGACACAAAAAACTGAATTTATCACACTCATACACATCCCCATAGGGCACACATCCATGAAGAGGAAACTCAAACACGCCCCCATAGAGCACAAGAGGAAACTCTTCCCCCGGTCTTGAACTGAGTTCAAAACCTGGATCTCTCAACCACCACCATCAAAAACCATTCAAAATGAAACCATGGCAACACTTAACTGCCACTCTTTGTCTGTGTATCCCCGCCCATGTCTGGGTGAAGACGGTGCGTTGGGGTGGAGATGAAGGAGCGGTTGGGTGTGGTCGGGTCGGTTTGCTCCACACTGTAGTTATCGTCCCGGTAGTGGTACACAAACACAGGCTGTTTTCTGGTTTAGACCAGAGAAGAGAAGAGGGGTGTGGCCTGCTCAAAAAATCTGCACCGTGTGAGGTACATAGTTAATGCTCTATTGAACTGGGTCTTTTCATGCATTATTTATGTGCGCCTACTCATTGCCCACTTTCTCATCTCTCTCATCTTCCTCTCCCATCTCTCACTCTCTCTGTCTGTCTCTCTCTCTCTTTATCGCGCTCTCCCTCCCTCCCTCCCTCCCTCTCTCAGGAGGGTTGTCTGCATGGTGTCGGCACAGACAGATGAAGGCAAATACAAGGAAGTGTATTCCAAATCGAAAAGCATCTCAGTGGGCTCCAGCCCTATAGGCTGTTTTGCTATGTGTCGTGAACACAGGCACACACACACACACACACACACACACACACACACACACACACATACACAAACACACACTCAATTTCTGTTGAATTCTAGAACATTTTCCTTAATGAGGTATCGTTTAGGCCAGGACCAAATATTATTTACTAAGCACATGACGCATAATCACGTGATTGAAATTTTAAACAGTTGTTGTTTTGTAGTTTTATGCTGTAAATGACAGTATTTTTTATTTTGAATACAAGACAAACATTGTGGTTTATAGAATAAAACAAAATGTTCCTTTTACTGAAACACCTTCCTATAAAAAGTAAAACCAGAGAAATTGATTAGGAGCTAATGCACTATATATGTATGTATGTACGCTTAAAATTGGGGAGAGACAGCAATAGAGAGAGAATGCTGAGTGGGTTTGAGACGTGATGTTTGTACTAAATGTGTGTCCTCGGGCAGAATCAGGCTAACGCAGGCTACTGTATAAATAACAGGGCTGCAATGCATCAGAGATGAGTGTGTGTGTGAGTCTTATGCATGAACAAGAGTGCTGGAAGTGTGTGTGTGTGTGTGTGTGTGTGTGTGTGTGTGTGTGTGTGTGTGTGTGTGTGTGTGTGTGTGTGTGTGTGTGTGCACGCTCTCTATCCTCCTGCTCTCATCATTGGCACATCAGACATTACTCCAGGCTCCAGGTTGTGCTCTCATACGTCCAGAAGGCTGGGGTGTTTGGTCTTTTGAAGTCCTCCACCACTCTCCTCTTCCTGAGGGGAGCCGAGTAGCACTGAACAAATCTCTCCATCCCAGCGAAAAATCTCTCCATCCCAGCGAAAAAATCTCTCCATCCCAGTTCCACATTTTGCGATGCAGACTGCAAGACTATGTGCTATATTTATCGTCCTCCATAATTGTCCTGTTTTCATACAGAGCTTTCGAGTTTTGCAGGCTCACTTTAAACGGCTCATTCCTCACACTTGACCTGCTGTAAAAGTGGACAGGAAGTTTGTGTCAGATGGCTGTTCGGTATCTGTAGTCCCCACGATCTCCCCCAGTCGACAGGCGAATGCGTAACGCATTCATCCTCCCTTCTCCCTCGTCTTGTGATGGTTATTCGCATGCCATATGAAATATTGTTTGTCTATTTAAGAGCACAAGAGCAATTATAATGTTTCTATTCTAATTGCTGTTTGGTTCTGGTTTAGACAGAACACAGCTATGCCATCACACCTGACGGTGGATCAGTGATGGCACACCTGATGTTTGGCTGTTTGTTTGTTTGGCTGTTTGTTGTAATGTGTTTGTTTATTTTCTTTGACCCCTCCCCCCCCACCCCACCCCTGCCATGCCACGCCTTTTTGCTGCCCCTGTGTGTGATGACCCCTGTAACCACGACAACGCTACACAGAGAGTTCAGAAGGCAGCCAAAATCAAGAAAAAGGTGGTGTGTAAAAAAATTAATAAATAAGAAAAAATATGACACTTTAAACACCAACCATTGAACATCAAAAAGCCCTCTTCCACCAGTGTGTGCCCTCTTCTTCTCGTTCTTCATTTGCCGTGCTTTCACAAGTCTTGTCTCTCAGTTAGAGTTTCTAGAATCTTCCAACACCATCTTCATCTTCGCCACATGGCATCTGGGAGAGTGACTGGAGCTTATCGGTTTTAAGACTTTCATACCGCACCGTTGGGCCTGACCCGGGCTGTCGGTGCGGTTGGACTTTCACGAATCAGAGTGCAGGCTAAACGGGAAGTGTGTGGTCTGGTTCTAAACCAGCCAGAAAACTACTTGTTGCAAAAGTAAACAAACATGTACAAGTAAATATCCGTTTGGCGTTCCCCCCCCTCGGCCTGCGGAGGTGGAGGTGAAGTCAGGGGCGAGTGATCGTGGCTGGGCTGTAGCTGGCGGCTGGGGGGGTCGTGCTGCTCCCACCACGATGAACCTTTCACCTGTGCCAGTGCCGTATCCCACATCCCCCTGAGAGCTACCTGTCAAACCTTTCACCTCCACCAGTGCTACATCCCACTGTGAGCTACCTATCGACCCACACTTCTCTCTGCCTCTCTCTCTACCCCCCTCTCTTCCCTCTCCCCTTTCCCCTCTTTCTCTCTTCTCCTCTCCCTCTCTCTCCCCTCTCTGAAGCCTCCGTCAGTCATTCCTCATCTGTTCGCCCTCCTGCTTGGCTGCTGTTCGGCACAGATGCCAGTCTCATTTATTTCTTTATTTATCCCATTTCTCCCTTCGTCCCCTGGCTTTTGCACAAGCCCACACTCAGTTTTCTCTTTGGAGGAGACGACTGCTTGAATTTTCTCGAAGTGCACAGCATCTGAAATGAATGTTAGAGATTGTGATGATATCCAAACACATCCAGTCATCGCTCTGAGGTAGCGAGTATTTGTTGATAAATATTTTTTACCTCGGCTTCTAAAGCATTTTATATAGATTATGATTATTTTTTTATAGATCTGTTATGTTAGGTTTATTAATAGCATGATTTAACTATGGGTAAGCATCTGTCCGAGTCTTTTCCTATGACCCAGCCTGCGTTAGTTGGTGATTTATGAATAAGCATTTAAAATGCTTTCAATAGAGGGCAAGGAGCAGCACTACCTATTATCTACAGGCCCCTTGTGGGCCTTTGTGGTGAGAGGTGATAAGGGCACTGAGAGCCACTAGGGGGCACTCTCTCATTTGTGTGTGTTTCGGTGTGTTTCTCTGTAGAGTTCTGAGGGCGATGCACAAACTCTGACGGAGGTAGACCTCTTCATCTCCACCCAGAGGATCAAAGTCCTGAACGCAGACTCGCAGGTATGCAGAGGAAATCGTAATGTTTTTAAAAGATTAAGTCGCAAACTTCCCAAGTGCCACTGAGTCATTAAGCCAGAAGACAAATGCGCTGATTAAAATGCCAACCGTGTTGGATACCAGCTGTAACAATTCATTAGCACGGATCACAAAAGTAAACCAACAGTGCTGAAGCAAGCTGAGGCGTAAGAACCCCAAATGTTCACTCACTGCTGTGCCCGTGTTTATACACCAGATTACGATTCGATTATTCTGTTGTTGTTTTTCTCTGCATTTTGATTATGTGAAATGTTTACTTGACGCAAGCACGATATTATTCTTTTTTAATCCTAAGGTCTTTTGTAATCCACTGAGAGATGCTGCTACGCCTTTTGCGCCTGCTGAAGGTTGAGCTCTGCTTTAGACAGTTCAGAGAACACGACGCACGTGTTGATGTAATCACGGTGCAATCAGGAACACCTCACGTCATCCACCTCAAGTAATGGCCCGACTGTTGTCAAAATGAGCGCCTGCATTATAGATGTTCTGAGTAACGGGAAATGGAATTTTTTTTTTGGGCAGGATACTCCCAAGTAATAGCAGAGAGAAGTGTAGTAAAAGCGAGATGCATATATGTCTATAGTACAATAGGAGATGAAATGATAGTTTGTGATGTATATGAGGGTTCTGACAGTGAACCAGATGAGGTTTGTAGCTCTCATGCACCACGCAGTTAAACATGCATGTGTTGTGTGTGTGAAAATGTGTATGTGTGTGTGTGTGTGTGTGTGTGCGCGATAGCTTGCCAGATCCATGTATGACCATGTTGCACATGTGCAGGGGGTGTACGTGTATGTCCTTGTGTGTCTCTGCATGTGCGTGTGTGTGTAATACTACACATGACCATGTTGCATGAGCGTGGGGGGTGTACCAGTATGTGTCTGTGCGTCTCTGCATGGGTGTTTTTGTGTAAATGCCTGTGTGTGTGTGTGTGTGTGTGTGTGTGTGTGTGTGTGTGTGTGTGTGTGTGTGTGTGTGTGTGTGTGTGTGTGTACCTGGGTGTGTGTGCACTCTAACTCAGCAGCAGGGTGTGTGGGCTGGCTGGCACTGCTCCCTCGGTGTGTGTTGCATTGCAGCGCGTGTCTCCTCTCCCGGTCCCGGTGGCTCTGTTCGTCCTCTGTGCGTGAGCAACGCGTGGGTGGACAGTGCACGTGCGGTGTGTGGCTGGCGGACATGGGTACCGCGTGCAGGTGGAGCCCATGGGTGGAGCGTATGAGTGGAGCGTGAGCTGACAGCAAGTGTAGCTTCTGCCATCTGCCTTACTCTCCAGTAGCAGGCCTGTGTGTGTGTGCGTGTGTGTGTGGGTGAATATTTAGTGTGCGGTACTGTGTAAATGCAGTCCTGGGCAAACAGCCCCACAGGTCACGGTACATGTCTGTCGGAGACCTTAAACAATACTGGAGGTGCCATGACTGTGTGAGGCTCCCCAGTGCCTCTGAGCTGCTGGGGTTTGAACAGAGGCTGTTAGGAAATGCAGGTCTGGTCCTTTGATTTAAGGGGGGAATCAGAAGAAGGAAGAGGCACCATGGGTACGTCTATAAACAAAAGGTCTGTAAAGATCATATACTAGTGTATATATGTTGGTTATTGCCAAATATCTTTTCACAAATGCTCAGTTTCACATGCTTATACATTTGTATATTCGTATCTTGCCATATACATATACACACATATACACGTAATATATATAT
Organism: Brachyhypopomus gauderio; assembly: GCF_052324685.1. Lineage (NCBI taxonomy): Eukaryota > Metazoa > Chordata > Actinopteri > Gymnotiformes > Hypopomidae > Brachyhypopomus > Brachyhypopomus gauderio. The sequence continues at coordinate 12,131,889 of NC_135211.1, read as the reverse complement.
TATATATATATATTATAATACAAAAATTACTTTTTAGTATGAAGTACCATATATAGCATAGTAAGGAACTATTGCAATTATAGTGTGAAACGTGCATGCTAGGTCTTTTTTTGGTTAAGTATTGCCATATTTGCTTTATATGGTTTTTGCAGACCTTTCTGCTCATAGGTGATTAAGGAGGTATTTTTCCACACCTGGCAACCCAGTGCGCGTGATCAGAATGCAAATGCAGCGTTGCTCTGCCTTCTCTCTCACTGGCAAAGGTTAAAGGCTGCTCGCACCCCGCGTGCACACACAAATTGGATCGTTAATTGTGCCGTACAACGTCTCCGGAGCGCGTGCTAGCCGGGCGCGGGGATGTTGCTCCTACACGCTGTTCCCCGACACACATACACAACGCTAATCAGGCTAACACGCCGTGTGGACACAGGCAGAACGAAGAACGGTTATTATTTTACAGTATGCTACAAATTAGGAATGAGCTCTTGTCACGTCAGATAATCTCTCATGAGCAGTAAGCTTATATCAGAGCAACGTCAGGCATTTCTAATTGGAATTTGACCCAAAAAAAAAAAAGCCATTATAAACAGCATAAGACTGGGGTTCTTCACTGTGACAAACAATTTGTGACTTGAGTTTGAAGAAGGCAGATTTATCTCTGCTTCTTGACAACCATCCATCAAAGAGCACACATGATAGAAGTCTTACACAATCTTGGTAAAAATAATGGCTCGATAAACCTGACAAGAAAAAAAAAAAGTTTGGATTTTGTGAGGAGAAAAATTGCCTGTGTGATCGGCAGAGCTGTTGTTTTGGTAGGAGGCGATGATGGACAACGCCCTGCGCACCATCTCCTACATCGCCGACATCGGGAACATCGTGGTGCTGATGGCCCGGAGACGCATGCCCCGCTCGGCCTCCCAGGACTGCATCGAGACCACCCCTGGGGCCCCGCAGGGCAAGAAGCAATACAAGATGATCTGCCATGTGTTCGAATCGGAGGACGTGAGTAGGGGCCACGACGTACAGGGGAAGTGTGTTTGTGTGTGTGTGTGTGTGTGTGTGTGTGTAAGGTCATGTCCAGTCCAGCACTAGGGCAAGCCCTGCTTCCTGCAGCCTGCGGTCTGGGACGTTGACCAACTCCACAGGGCCCTCCTGCACTGCAGTGCAGCTCTTGTTCACGCAGACTAGCAAATGACCCTCTCCCCTGCACAATTCAGTCTGAGAGAGAGAGAGAGAGAGAGAGAGAGAGAGAGAGAGAGAGAGAGAGAGAGAGAGAGAGAGAGAGAGAGAGAGAGAGAGAGAGAGAGATGATCAGAGGGAGATGGTGTGCGTTCAGATATGAGTCATTTACTCTGGGCCCCACACCTACACACCTGCACAGGTATTTATAGTCCTCCCAGGCCCCTCAGCCTCATCTAGGGTGCCTGCCCACCTGTTCCCAGATCAGTGGCCCAGTGGCTGTGGTGCTGCAGACTGATACTCAGCCTGCCTCTCTGCCCGCTTCGGAACTGCCAGGGTTCTTCTGATAATCAAAGGCTTTGGGCACTTTCGAACATTACCTCGGCCCGACAGCAGTCCGGGAGCCCGTCTGTGCACAAGCCCTCCCTCCCTGTCCCTCACGAGAGACAGACAGCTGGAGCCGAAGGCAGAGAGCATCCACGGTTGTTTGTGGGATGGCAGTGAGTATTGCCTTCCCATCGATTCGCCCTTTTCTTAAAAGAAAGCCTTCCAGGCAGAACAGTGAGATTCACCATAATTCAAACTCTGTGCACTCCTCTGCTGTTGCATCTTCAAAGGACATGCCCGGGCCTTTATTTAGGCGGTACACGAGGCGGCCCGTTTTTAAGAGTGGGAGGAAAATCAATAGTAGTGGTGCAGGACCAGAGTAACGTCGAACCGAACTCGTTTGGCTCAGATGAGACGTGATGTGCCGTCATCGATTATGTGGAGCCTCACGTTATACACGTCTGATTCACAGCTGCCCGGCTCAGGATGTGTGTCTGAATGTGTGTGAATCTGAGTGTCGAGCCACAGAAAAGCCAGAGGACCCAACGGTGGGGAAAAAACCGGTTCAAAACCACAGTTCTGGCAGTACCACGCAGGACTGGATCTCTCGTGCTTAGTCAGCGTCCTGTTGCGTTCCTTTTGGCTGAACTGTGTCCCGTTTGCTGTCCCGCGTACATGCCCAGGCCCAGCTCATCGCCCAGTCCATCGGGCAGGCGTTCAGCGTGGCCTACCAGGAGTTCCTGCGGGCCAACGGCATCAACCCGGAGGACCTGAGCCAGAAGGAGTACAGCGACATCATCAACACGCAGGAGATGTACAACGACGACCTCGTCCACTTCTCCAACTCCGAGAACTGCAAGGAGGTGAGGCTGGCCCCACGCGGACACCTCCGCCACTCGGGCGAGAATGGCCAAGGCCGATATAGCTCACCCCCATCTTAGGCTGGGGTCAGTCGCGGTGAAGCCCGAGACAGTGGCATCGTGGGGGCAGAAGGTTCCGGATGGATTTAGTTTAGTTGTCACAGTTTAGCTCGACTGTCTCGAGGGTTCAGCGCCTATGCATAAAACATGATGCAGTTAACCCACAGCGTAAGATTGCATCCTCATAGCCAGGGCCCGTCGGAACGGTGCATTCCTGCCTGGGTTTAAAATATACTGCATGTTCTGTCCTGAGTACCCTGCGCCTGCAGGACTGAACTTCTGAGTTCTGCAGCGTTCTCAGCGAGCAGCTGTGGAGTAATGTGAAATAGTGCACATATGGCCTGAGCCAGTTATACGCATGCAGGTTACCATGGCTACTGTTGCAGACCCTCATTGTAGTTTACAGTCCTCTCAGTCCCGGTGTAACTTCTATAGGGCCGTCTGTGTTACGCGGTGTCCCATTGTTTGGGCAGATGCCGTGTGCCGCGATCAGTCGTCTTAATTCACTGAATCCTCTTTGTGGCAATCGGCACTTCAGGGCTCGTTTACCTCTCCTCCGTGCTCTGTTCTCTCTGCGTTCTGTCTGCAGCGGTTCTGACGCCGCCTCTCCTGCTACTGTTGGATCTCCCAGCGCAAATCCACCTCGTTCCCACACGGCCTCTCCGTCTGCATGCCCCCGTCTGCCTCTTCCCCTAAATACGCTCGCTGCCTCGTTTCATCTCCCCGTCTCCTTTTATCTTTCTGCCTCTTTCTCTCTCCCTCCCTCTCTCTGTTTCTCTCTCTCTCTCTCTCTCTCTCGGTTCCTCTCGCTTTGCGGCACAGCTGCATCTGGAGAAGCAGAAGGGTGAGATCCTTGGGGTGGTAATAGTGGAGTCTGGCTGGGGCTCCATCCTGCCCACCGTGATCCTGGCCAACATGATGAACGGAGGCCCAGCCGCGCGCTCTGGCAAGCTGAGCATCGGAGATCAGATCATGTCCATCAACAACACCAGCCTGGTGGGGCTCCCCCTCGCCACCTGTCAGGGAATCATCAAGGTGTGCAGGGTCCTCTTTTGATTCCGTGATAATTTCTGTAAATAATACGTTTACGATCAAATTTTGTGATTGATGCTAACTTAATGTGAAGTAAGCATGGGGAGATCACAATATAGGGTTATTTGAACGTACAAACTAAATATGGCGTAACGAGTGGTGTGCAGGCGTAGCGTATGATCCATGATCCTGTTGTTCCTGGGCTGCCTCAGGGCCTGAAGAACCAGGTGCACGTGAAGCTGAACATCGTCAGCTGCCCACCTGTGACCACAGTACTCATCAAGAGGCCCGATCTCAAGTACCAGCTGGGCTTCAGCGTTCAGAACGGCATTGTGAGTGGCAAGATGTCAAACCTTTAACCCTCCGAGCTACATTCATTCTTCCAATGATGTTCTTAAACAACAAACTCTAGAACCACACTGAAAGTTCTAGAATCACACTCTAGAATCACATACCAAAAAAATTAAGTGGCCCAAAAGCACACTGCACTGCCTTCTTACTCCGTTTATACTGTGTGTTTTGAACGTTGGATCTGACTGTTTTTGTTTTCAAGCAGTACTTGCATCATAACTGTCAATCAGTGTTTTCTCAGTTGCTTTCTTTACTTGCTTAATAATTGTACCCTACAGAATGTATCAAAAAGGATAAATCTGACATCCTATGCTGCACTCATAAACTCCAAGCCTTCTGGATATTTTTTACATGTAGAATAATCTGCCCCTGCGACTAGACTGAACTAGCTAACAAACAAAAATCTCTATGCTACTTGCTGGATTCCAGTTGAACATTTTTCCAAATGGGCTCTCCTTGATCATGGGTACAAGCCCAAACGCGATCCGGTACCAGCCATTGAGAGTAATTACACAAGGCCACTTCAGGGCCCAAATAGCACAACGCACGCAGTGTAAATCCTTCCCATGGATCACGTCATAAAAGGCACTGTCGTATATTCAGTCTCTTTTCTAAACTCTAGAAATTGTGCTGCTGATAAAATGATGTTCAGGAGTGAGAGTATAGCGCTGCAGCTAAATGTCACGCAGAGGTCATCCCGGGTGTCGTGTGTCCGCACAGATCTGCAGTCTGATGCGTGGCGGCATAGCCGAGCGTGGCGGCGTGCGGGTCGGCCATCGGATCATCGAGATCAACAGTCAAAGCGTTGTGGCCACAGCCCACGAGAAGATCGTCCAAGCTCTGTCCAACTCCGTGGGCGAGGTAAGGCCTCAGGACCCGTTCATACTGGCAATGCTTCAGTATCCCTATCCCCCCCCCCAATTCGTTTGCATCTTGATGGTTTTAACGTAACGTTACGAAGTAATTAGCACTAAGAACGTTTTGGGAAACTCACCCCATATCATTATCGTTGTACAGTAATGTCTGTTCCTCAGCATTCTAACAGAAGAATACTGGAGTGCTTTATAATTAAATATGTAATGCTGTACAGAGAACAATATACTAATTACAACAACTGAGTTGAACTTCAGAGGATTAGAATTACCACTGCATATTCTGGATCAGTCTCAGAAATGCAGGAATCTCATGAATTTTGGCTGCAATATGAAGCATTTTCCATTTCTCTCCTCTTAACAGATCCATATGAAGACCATGCCAGCGGCCATGTTCAGGCTCCTGACTGGACAGGAGACCCCTATGTACATATGACTGAACACGCCCAGCGTGATGAGTGACGGGGTCAACGTCCAATCGCGGGAGACTCAGCTCCTCCTGAGGATCTTTGTGCTGTCGCTTGGGAGGAATTGTTTTTTTTTTTTTTTTTGTTGGGGGGGATGTTTTTTTTTTTTGTTGTTGTTTTTTGTGCCTCCACAGAAAGTATCTCGTCACACTTTTGTTTTCTCCTGACAAGTTCTTTCACGGTCGGCCATTTTCTGATGATTCTGTGGGTTTGGTTTGTGCTGTGTGTACATGCGGTGGGGGCTCAGTCCGATGATGACTCGGAGACAAGGCTTCCTGCTCCTTTCTTTCCTGTATGCAAATCAAAAGGGGGAGGCCCCTGTATATGTATCCCAGCTTCCTCCTTGGTTCATTTATTTGTAATGAATGCTAATGTCTTGCTCCTGTGTGGACTTTGCTGGAGACTTTGTGTTGTACATAGCGACTCATTCTGACACAAGACAGGAATGGAAAAGCCAGGGTGCGAAATACACCCATGTAATGTCCAAAAATAGCAAAACTGGAGGCTGTATCATAACTGTATTGGGGGAGAAAGTTGTTCCAGAGATAAAGATACTGAGCTACCCTGTTTTTTTTTAAGTAAACTACAACTCCCACAACAGGAAGTAATATAGCTCTCTGTCCTGACTGCACATGCATTCCTGACGACTCGCTGCTCCTGTGTCCTCTGTAGACTTTCCCAGGTGAGTTTTGTAAGCTGCAACCAAAATCTGACGAACGTGCCCATTTGATCATAACAAAACTACCATCTCAACATTATCTTTCTACTGCCAATACTAGTGGATGCTCTCCTAATAGAATGTGCCCCCTGCACTCCCATGTAACTGCTGTTTGACCCCAAACCACTGCAATACAACCACATCACGATACAAAACAGTTTAGTTCGACCTCGTGAAACACCATATATTGTTTTACAGAATTAAAACCTTTCTTGGAACAGGAACAACTTCAGTGTCCTATTATCTTACAGTGAATGTTGATTTACTTCACTGAACATATAGAGGGCTATACTTTGCCATCTGTAAATATGCTTATTACTTCAAAAAGAGGCAGAAAGAAAGGCCTTCCTCCAGCCTGTAGCCACCAGGTCTGTGCAGAAACCAGTAAGTCAGTAATAAGCGTCATCGTTAGATATAGTAATTGCTACTTCTACCTAACCTCAATGCAATATATGGCACATTACATAAAAATAATAACTTTTATACATCGTCACCAGAATGTTTTTGTCTCGAGTCAGCATATCCACAACTTTGACAAGACAGGTTTTAGAGCCAGTGTACATAGGATGCAACAACTAATTGAAAGTAACATTTTTGTATTAGAATTCATCGTCGAATTAAAAGATGGAGTTTTCTTTATTTGGTGGGCATTAAATAACGCCAATCATTTTAAGACTGCGGTTTTTTAACATTGGGAGCGTGGAAAATCTTTTTGTAATCAGCAGTACGTAGAAGACGATTACTGGGTTTGTCCTACCACATCAATAATGGAGTAAATAAAACTAACGTGCTATAAATCACCTTTATTTCAAAGGCGTTCGCGTTGTATGGGGTTTGAGAGGTTCTTTTTTAACGTGTGCTATGTCGATTTTTGTGTGCGCTCAACGGGAAACTTTCGAGTCGATCGTGAATGTAAATGTGTTGTCGGTAGCGTGTTCATTGCCTTGCGCAGTATTAGAATGTGTGTACATAAATGCGAACCTTGTTTAGTATTGTGCCCATGTAGGAAGCCACAGACCCCCCCTCCTTTGTGTCGGGCCTCGGCTCTGAGAAAATACATTCACACTGTGACCAAACGCCTTACCCCAGAGTAAGAAAGGCTTTGGAAAATCTAATAAAGGTTAAACGAGAAAAGCCAACCAATCACAGAGATAATTACCTGTCTGCATGCAGTCTAAATGTCATTATACCAACAAAATGAAAGAAAAAAACCAACCAAACAAACAAAAATAAAGTGTAACAACCTCCTTCTGGATTCTGTGGTTTTGATTTACAGCCATTGGCCCAGAGGAAGGCTCTACTTGATGGGCTCTTTTCAAATGACCTGAGCGCTTGGATCCATACCAACACTGGCAGTGACCCAACGAGCTTCCTGCTCTATAACCTTTATAATGAAACTCGCATGAAATAAACCAAACCTGTACTGTCGACAGACTATAGTAACCTATAGGTTTATCTGAAATTGTGATGGGCAAACCGAGAAGGGAAATCCGATTGTGGCATCATTAACCGAGTTAGAGTTTGAGGCCCTCTGGTGGTCAAAATAAGATATTGCAGCTGGTAAAATACTGCTGAATGTTTTTATGCGGTGTAGTTGGCTCTCTTGTAGTTAATGAGAATGTGGACAGGAAGACACTCGAACACATTTTCTTTTGAAGGGGTTAGCAAAGCAGCTATGAAAAGCCATGCTTTTTTGGTAACACGTGTGTGAGACTACCCAGAAACAGGCACACACATGAGAAGGCAAAGGCAGGTTTATTTTTATAGCACATTTCAAACTGGCAATCCAGTGCTTTATATAAAGAGGAATTGAAGAATAAAGGGCGTATTCATAAAATAATATTCTCCTTTAATCCTGGCCAAGCATGAGATGGCAACATACAAAATATTAATTACCGTCATAATATTCTTAGCTTGAAATGTAGACATTGAAATTATTAGACATTTCAAGGAAAGATCACTCATTGGCAGGGTAGAGAAAGCAGAATAGGGCGTGGCCTGTAGCCATAATTAGTCATCACAGAAGATGTGTTGGGCTCCGCCCCCTCCCTCAGGGGTTCTGGTCATTCTTGTCGCATTTCAGCATGACTTTGATGCCAAGCCCCTGCCGTGCAGTGTCGAAGGCGTCCACGGCCCGCTCCAGCCCAAAACGATGCGTGACCAGCGGCTTCACGTTCACACGCTGGGAGGCCAACATGGAGATTGCCACAGGCCACCTGGCCAGTGAAGAGACAATAATCAAAAACGCCACCACCACATGTCCATGCCACTCCCCCTTCATGCATATGCAGCGTCAGTGTATCTGTGTGAATTTGTGAAATTTCCAGCTTTGCTACTCAATGTCAGGTCAAAATGTCCAACGTCAACCTCCACCAAAAACAACCACTCCTAGTCCGGGTGTCATGGCTTCGATTCGCTGCACAACTCGCCATTATCTCCACCACCCCCACCACCTAATCCTCCTTTACAGCGGCCCATTAGCGGGCATTAGTTCGGAAAATTAATGACCCGAAAACTACCGTTTCCTCACAGGGTATACAAGACATTACAAAGATGAATTAGGATGTTAGTGCTCCTCACCGATGAGCACGGGTGACCGCGGTGAATTGTGGGAAGGCACCTCAACGCTTCAAGAACGACTGCATACAACGAACGCTAAACGGGGGGGCGATACCCGTGTAATAACACGAACGCGGCGTGTTGCGAGACGTACGTGTTGCAGTAGCGGAACACGCCCTTGATCTCCACTTCTCTGATGGCTGCGTTGACGAGAGGCGCCGTGGTCATCTCCGCTCCGAGTCCCACCAGCACCACCACGCCCCCCGATCGCGTGGCCTGCACACAGGGCAGCACGTAGCACGTAGTGTAGAGCACAGGCAGTGTGCGCATAGCTATAGTGTGAAGTGATAAGTGTACAGTGTAGAGTGCAGGCAGCATGCTGTGCTACCTGTACACCAATAGTGGGCAGCGTGTCTCTGCCATCACTCGTTATCTGCTCAGACAAGGATGCATGATTGGCAGAGAAACCTCTTTGCAGTTCTTGACAACCCCAGCAAAGTTTTACTGCAGTGGTCAGCAACCCTGTTCCAGGACATCGGCCTGTACGGTTCTGTTTCTGCATACATCACCTCATTCTGACAATCAAAGTTTTGAGGAGGCACTGATTAGCAGGAACTCTAAATCTGAAGCCCAGAGCTGGTAACCACCAGTGCAGTGGCCTTCGTGCTCTAAAACCTGGGGTCTCAACTCCAGTCTCAAGGACCCACTGCCCAGCAGAGGTTCAGGTCTTCACCATCACAGAAGTCTGAAACCAATGAGAAGACTTATATGTGCGCTTTTAGGTGTGTGGTCCTTACATAGATGGCTGTTTGAATGCAGCTCTCTGCCCCGGTACACTCCATGGTGATGTGGGGTTTTCCCCCCAGCATGCCCTCCACACGCTGGGCCATTTCCTTCGGTACGTCCTCTCTCCTCACAGGAAGCAGGAAGTCCGCTCCCAGCTCTTTCGCTTTGGCCAGCCTCTCAGCAGACAGGTCTTATAGTACAAGAAAAATAACATTATTAGTCTACGTATTTGCAAAATCTTAGGTTCCAGAAAATGCAGTTTTATTTGCAATGATTTAAAGTAGGATTTGACTATGTATGTCCATGTGTGATTTAAGCAGGACCCATGGGCATGTGTGACTTACCACTTATTACCACCTGAGAGGCACCCATTGCTTTAGCTACCACCAAAGAGACCAGTCCAATCGGTCCTGTTAGTGAACACAACGGAAGCCAAGTCAGGATTTGATCAAACCAGGCATGTATGTTCTGACAAATTTAATTCTAAAAGGACGCAACATTTTGTGTGCATATATATAGGCCTATATATTATATAGAAAATATATAGACAAAAAGGACTGAATCAGCTGTAATTAAACAGTACAAACAAGTTAAACGATTACTACACTGAACATATGGTTAATGTGTAGCAGAAGTTCGGTGTGGCGGTCAGTTACTGACCTGCTCCGCAGATGAGCACAGAGCTGCCCAGGGTTACCCCGGCTTTCCTGCACGCATGAATCCCCACTGACAGAGGCTCGATCAGAGCCCCTTCCTCAAACGTCACATTATCGGGCAGTCTGCACGCACAGATCACGACGTCTGAGCACGCGCCACATACGGCATGACGTTCTACTGTCTGACGCTACTTCACAAGTGACGTAATATACATGACGTTGTGCTGGAATACGGACTTGTAGCAGAAATTGGCGTCGTGTTTGTAGTATCTGGAAAGGTTGCCATCGTCAGGTGGCGTTGCGCAGAAGAACATGGTTGGTGACAAGTTGTAGCGACCGGATTTAAAGAACTCGTCCACTTCACGAGGAACCCCAGGTTCAATAGCCACCCTGTCCCCTGTGGATAATTGACTGAATGAGGATAATTGTGAATTGACTAAGTGAACTGTGGATTGAGAATAGGCTATAACACATTAAACTGTAAAATGCAGTGCTGTGTGTTTTTTTTTTCTCCAAGCCAGTCCGAGGGTACTAGCCTGGTTTGAGGTGCGTGACCGCAGAGCCCACTTTAACCACGCGTCCAGCGGCTTCGTGGCCCAGTACCATCGGCTTCTGAAGAACAAAATCTCCGATCCGTCCATGTTGCCAGTAGTGCACGTCCGATCCGCAGATCCCAACGGAATGCATCTGAAGCAGCACCTCTGAGGACCACACGAACAGAACAGAACCTGGACCAGCATCTTCACACTGGCACATGTAACACGCGTGACATCACAGGCAAGGGGGCCAAAGAGCAAAGCAGGTGTTTGTGAGTGCACGTGTGACCTCAGTGCAGGTCACGTGCATGGTCCATACCGTTTGGCCCGGGTTCTGGAATGGGACGCTGTTCCTGTAACGACGCGAACGACACCAGAAAATATGCGAATGTTCAGTGATTGCATGGATTAAACTACACATTGTTGACCATCTGCCAAAAAAGTCCTGTCCCCTATTGCAAGGAAAGTGATATATCTGTTAGCTAGAATTCAAGAAAGAGGTATGCAAGTGTGGAGATCATTGAAACGAATGCCATACCAGCCTTAGATCTCCTTTGGCGTGCAGGACCACAGAAAGATTGTCTTCGTCCATTCTCTGTGGCTGGCTACTTCTGGGTAATGTTACATGAAAATCATTAAACTGCTCTAGCGTTTGATCTCCTGCACTGTCATATGATTCACAAGCACCACCTATTTGACCAGCGAACTCATTCAAGGTGATCAACGCTGCGCAGTGCGCAGTAACGGCGAACTAATAATCAACTAATAACGAATCATTCTTTTATACAGCCCGATATATTTCTTATTAGGAAACGAAAATTGACTAAACCTGCGCAAAACGTTTTAAAATCTAAAACACTAGGGTGAGGAAAACAAGGACTATTGGAAAGAAAACTGAAGGTGTGAGCAACGAGTATAGAAGAACTAGAGACGAAACTGTGGTGTTTTTGGCATTCGTCGTTAGATGGTGCTGTGTTTGCGCAGCCGCTATTTTGGACTGTTAATACCAGGCACAAAACTTTGCAGATCAGTGTCACCAGAACCTGAACCAGAAGTCATGATTCTGGGAAAAAATGTCTGTGAAATTAGAATTTTAGATATTTGAGATTTTAATAATTCAGGTAATAAAAATGCAGGTCGTGGAAATGCAGGTTGAAAAATTCAAGTCAAAATTCAGGTGGTAGAAATTCAGGTGGTAGAAATTCAGGTGAAACATTCAGGATACTTGGGAAGAGCAAATAAACAAAAATAATCGAAATGACATCTGGCTAATCACAGAACATCTCTCAGGTCATTGGGTGGTGCGTCTTTCTGCCAAGTTTCCTGTAGGCCTAAGGGTTCGGTTCCTGTTTGGCACGTGGGGGCAGGAAGTGGCCTCTGTGCCACTTGGAAATGGCACCTTGTGGTCTAGGTTCGGTTAGGGTTAGGGTTGTGACCCTGATTTACTCTGTGTGGAGTCTGCAGAGTACTGTTTATTGCAGTGATAAGTTAGGAGCTGTACTTGATCTAGCAAATTAACAAAAGCAGTGTTGTATTCAGATAATCTGATCCTAGGTGTGCTGCGTCTGAAACGTGCAATTTTTGTTTCTTGTGTGTGTGTGTGTGTGTGTGTGTGTGTGTGTGTGTGTGTGTGTGTGTTCTTGATATAACTTTATCTGTGCGCTCTCACATAAAACACAGTAATCTCACTCCATAGGACAAACCACTTCACTGGAAGGTTATAACACCATCAGCGTTCACGTGTAACGTGGTGAATACAGAGCTGTCATTTAAATCTCAGCATTCTTGTTCTGCCCAAACTCCCAACAAACCTGAACCGTGCCATCACGAACACTGAATTCTATCGTTGGAAGTTTGGAGACAACAAGACTGGAGATCTTTGAGATCTTTGAGAACTTTGAGAATAGGAAATGCAGTTGTAATTTGCACCATGCAGGGGTTTTTTTATACCCGCTGAATGCTTATATACTTATATTTGTCTTTACCCCCTCCCCCCTCAGAGTTTGCACTTCATATTGCACAGGATATGTGATAAACATGCAATAAATTGTAATTGCCTAGTGTTTAGTGTTCATGTCAGCACAAAAAGAGGAAGTACAGTGAAAGATATATTACACAGAACATTTCATTATTGTAAGTCATTCAGTTTCTATAGTAGTTGTCTATACAGTAGGTTACAGCACAAAAGACTTATACCACCCAAGATAAAGCATTTTATCTGAACAGTAAATATTTACATAAAATATAAGCATCATTTCAATTTAAACCTTGACATAACATGTAACATGACTTTTTTTGTTGATGGAGGGTGTTGGTTCTCAAATCTCTAGGGGTTTGACTTGCAAAAGACTGTCAGCAAGATAATGACTTTAAGCACAATAAAATACAGTGAAATCTTACAGATGGAGAAGTTACATCTTGGCACAGAGTTCCACACTCATCTTGAAGCAGCGTAGGATCACTTGAAAAGAAAAAATACCCTCAGATCAGTTTTCCCTATTTAAGAAAGCACATTAATCCCTACTGCACCACACTGGACCACACCACACTGAACAATATTTAAATGACCACTAATCCTGCTACTATGAAATGTCATACAGCTGCAGAGTAACACTATCATGTATTTGGAGGTATTTTTTATGCACTTGTTATTGTCTGATCTAGAGCTTACGCCTATTTTGCAATTCTCGATTCCTGTATTTCAGCACTATTCTGGTTCAACAGTATCTTGAACTCTAACCTGTACTGGCTATGACTAGCTGACAAAGCATTTTTGTAAATGCAAATGCACCCGATTGTCTAATAAGTACTTAAACTAACTTTATTCTAGCATTGACAGGTTTTCTGTAGCTTTAAATATAGCACTGAACAGAATTTGTCTACATGCATCTGAGTGTCCTATTAAACCCAAAAAGAGAAAGAAACACAACTTTTCCACATTTTAAACCCACACAAACAATTACGTTACAGCTAAAAGCCAACAGATGGTGCTATAACGGGTCGAGAGACTGTGGTGGGCCGTGTGTACAGCAGCACAAAGTGTTGATCGACATAATCCTGCCCAATCACTGCCTGGCTCGGGACGCCACATACTGGCTGTAGTTCTTTATTTGTTTGTTTGTTTGTTTTCCTCTGACGTGCATTAAGAAGCCCTGCATGTCGTTAAGATCTCATGACAGGGAGGCGGCTGCAGCTGCTCTGGGCTGTGTGGGCCTAAAGACGTGATGATGTCAGAGCTGAATCTACTTTGGCTAGAATCTGTGCTGACAATCGTGCGCCCGCAAATCGCAGTTAACGCAGCAATATGTTTCTTGTGGATATTATGCTCACGTGAAATTCAGCTGTATATTCTTCAGTGAAATGTTTATATATTGGTATTGGTCCTATGAGAACTGGCAGGTTATGTGCGGTCTGCCCACCTCTTCCCTGAGTGCAGCCGGCTAACCTTATTTAACACAAGCCTGACCTGCCCAACCTAAATCTCTAGACTGCAGACCTGTGGGCATCCAAGCAGTGGCCCCGAAGAGTGAACCGATTAGAGAGTGCATCAGACTGATGGAGAACATGGTCACCATGGAAGCAGAGGAGGTTCCATGGCACGATAAGTCCTTCCATGCAGTGTACAGCAGAGGCAGTAATCATAGCAGCACAAGAACAAGCACTACATACTAGGTCCAATTAAACAGGTGTGTCACACCAGGCAAGCCAGACACGACCCAGGATGCAGACTGTACAAATGTAGGGCGGAATTTCATCTGGGATTTTGTTTACATAGAATTTTAAGAAGCGTTTCGTTCACAAAGTGGTGAAGTAGCGTAAAATCTTCGGATCCCCCCGCCCTATATGCCCCCCCCCCCCCCCCCCCAACTGAGTTGTGCTCCTTTTCACCATCTCAGATCTGAACCAACACAGGATCAACCACCTCCGACTCTCTGCCTTTGGAAGTGGTAGTGCTCTTGAGCATGGCCTTGGCTCCCCGTGTCTGGCTTACCATATCTGCCCAGCTTGATTTGAAGAAGATCCAGACATGTGTGCCATCTATGCTGCCAACGACGACAAAAAGAAAACAGATGTCGGGCAATTGGCAATGCTTCAAAGTTCAAGTTATGGGATTTGAGTCATAATGAGTGAGTACACAATTGTTCGTTGATTTTTGGCTTGTGAAAAAGTTCCAACCGTGTATGCAGAGAATTATAGTATAGATTAGAATCTAGATTCTAGCATTTCTCTAAATGTCCCAACACTATCCCCAAGTGTTGGGCATCATCCTTCTAATGACTAATAGAAAACAGTGCTGAGAAGCCCCTGCATCACTTGAGCCAACTGAAATGTGGAAGGTGTAGGTTTTTCAAAAGGAAATTGGTTATATGAAAACTGGCCTTTAATCATGTTGTGAGATATTTGCATCATTTTTCATTGACTGGAACCTGCAGGTATGCATGTGAGAGATGCAGTTTGCAAACACGCTGTCTGACTTTGAGTGATGTAAACTAATGTAAGATATGGACTCATGCTCCTCATTGCATGTATGTGTTCTAAGACTCTTACTCCAGTGTTCATCTTAATAATCAGTAGAGTGGGTGTTGTACACACGTACCTGGACCAGTGATATCACTGCTTGCTTTACAGGTGCCTGCATCCACCTTTGATCACAGTGCACTACTTTATGTATTAGCTCCTTACAGTTTTCTCTCCATTTTTTTTTTTTGCATTTTGCTGGCTTCATATGCTGCTCTGCCTTGTAAAAACATTCAATGTTTTTGCCCAATGTGACATTTATTCCCAGATAGGAACATGGCACTGGGCTCTCAATTAATCACTGAGGTGCTGAGATTCCCTTGCCACCACTCCTTGTGCATGGCCAGGTTTACCACCTCTTGATGAGTGAATGTCACCTCTGTTAATACCTTTCACTGTATTGCTTCCTTGTTTAGGTTGCACACTAATTTGTCAAGTAGCCAATGTTGTAAATAATCCCAAAGCTATCGGACTACCAGATAGTCATATGTGCTTCATCCCTCCGCTGAAGACATTTCCACTGCTCCAGCTGTGTGCTTCACACAGCTCCAGGCGATACTGGCTGTTGTGTATAGCGCTCTATGATACTGCTTCCGGGGGGCAGTTTGGAACTCTGTTGTGACCGATTCATGGGTGAACCGTTGTTGCTCCCACACTTTCATTTCACAATAACAGCACTTAGATTTGGACTGGGGCACACCTAGCAGGTCAGAGGTTTTATCAAGCTAACTTATGACACTATTGTCCGGCTGTCTGACCAGACTGACCACCATGGACCCTCCGGCTTTGCCTGAATGATTCGTCCACATGTTCCACCTGTTCTCCTGAAGAGATCAAAAACTGTTCCTAGGTGCCACGGAGGCCTTATCGACTAGCCCATCTGAGGCACTGGGTTGGCAGGAAGACGCATCAGAGGCAGAATTGGAAGGCAAACAAGCTTTTTATTACTGGGCATAAACAAAATAACACAGTAAGTCTCAGCGTCACATCATTTCAAACATCATTTGAGTGTATATTCAATATTATCTAGACCTGTCATGGTCACAGGGCACATAATTAGAGAGGGTAGTCTCTGAGAATGTTCTAAAAGCAATGATGATTGACAGTAAGCTTTCCCAACTCACAAGAAGAGTCTCCTGTTTCTTTAGGTGCGAGAAACACTTGGACTTAAGAATTAGCAGAGGTGTGCACAAACATTTGGCCAAATTGTGCAATCACAACATGGTCAATAGGCAGTTCTTATTCTTGCTAATCACGTAAGTAATACGAGCCCAGGCTGGTGAGGGTGAAACAGCACAGAGTTAAACAGTTTGTTCTATAACTCATGCAATATGGGTCAATATAGACAACAACCGGTTTTGTTAGAAAAAAACCCTGCCCAGTTCAATTTTGAGCTAATCTGCATGAAGTTTAATAGAATCTTCACAAAAATTGACACAAAGAATCTTTACACAATGTCTCTAACAGACCGTATGTAATGGATTTTCAAAACCATTTACCCATGACATATAACCATATGACTGATATGGTTGCACAGTGCCACCACATTAGAAATGCACAATAGATAAATAATTTAAGTAACCTATCAAATTTGGAATGTTTGTCAAAAGGGGGCGTTATAATGGGAAATTAACTTCGATGGGTTCTATGAACTCGCTATACTAAGATGCTTGACATTGATCAGTCTAATGGACAGCGCAACAGTGCATTCGGTGTGTGAAATTTTGTTCCATACGAGACAAGAGGATCACTTTAGCAGTTCCTGGCTCAAACCAATCAAAAAAAGTTGATTGTTTTGTAGCTAATTTCAGCAATATGTCAGACTTAAGTTTACTCCTACAAATTTCATGTGATTTTCAGTCTCCAGAAACATTTGATCAAGTTTTCAGTTTCCACAAAGATTTTACTCTTGGTCCATTATGCCTTTTTTATGCCAATATCTGTCTCACTGCGTTTTTGGCATTTTGATGTGTAATTTTTAAGCAATTGCAATACAAATTTGAACATCATAATCAGTGCAACAATTAAGTTAGATTCTTCATGGAAATTTCCACGCCCTTGTGTATCCTGACTACTTTTATATAGCAGACGTATGCAGAGGTTTATGGGTTCCTGTTTCCCACATGAGCAACAGATTTACACCTGAGAATTAAATTGTCACAAGCATCCAAGTATAGTGTTACAACCTTAGATAATTTATGACTGGGTTCCTTACCTTTTTCTCTAGGGTTGTCTCAGATGGGGGTATCGGTGACACTGCAACTAAGGGGGTTTTCTTTCTTTCTTTTTTTGGTTTTTGGCTGTGAAAGGATCTGCCTCAGTAGAGAAAACAGTGTATGTATGTAAGTTCACTCGTGTATACCAAGTGTATACCTGTAATCTGACTTTTTGCTTTGCAGATTATAACAATACACAATTTTTCTAAGGACAATCCAAAGTTACAGTGAATTGGTGACATGATTTACTGTCACCATAGGGAAGTGAACGTCAGGCTTTGAAAAAAAGATACTGCGTCAGCAGGATCAAACACTGTGGTTTGATTTACACTCTGAGAAACTAAACCCGTGTTATACTAGCCTACCTTAGTCATAGCAGCAGTTTCAGCCAGAAAGAGGCCAAAACACATTAGTGAACTCTTGGTCGGAGGTGGACATTCCAGGTTCAGAAAGTAAAACTCTTTCCCAGGATTTTATTCAAGCTTGCTGGATTTATGAGTGCAAGACAAGTAAAATTAGTGGAACCAAAACAAGCCTGAGCAAAATCTTGATGAGGACTTTTACTTTCTGAACTTGGAATGCCCACCTCTGCTCTTGGTAGAGTATAATATTATAGATTATTCGTTTAATACTCTAACAATTTACTTTTTTGTTTTTCCAAATGGCGAAGGCATGGCAATGGCATAGCTCATCTTCATAAACGAATAGTCCTAAATTAAGACCACAATAATAAACGCCCTCATCGGAAATGTAAAGCCAATAAAGAGCTGTGTGGTATACGGCCCGAATAACGGATGGGCCAGCTTTAGGGGAGGTGTGGCAGAAAGGGAGAACTCCCTCCTCCCTCATCCTCCCTCCTCACGCCCTCACCTGTTAGTCGAGCACGTTTGTTCACGCATAGCCAGCCAAGTGTGGACCGTCACCGACGTCCAACTTCCAAGTTCGTGGACAAACCAACCGAGGCAACTTCCTTTACTGCCCTTCCCCGAAGAGTCGTGATGACCGGCAATAAGTGGGGTTACGGTGAGGAGGATGGTAAGAGAAACTCGAAGTTTATCTGCCTTTATAACATGTTGGGCACGGTCTCGCAATAGAGCGGCTTATCTGCTTTATGGAGTCACGTGATCTCCCACGCTCCCAGTTCTTAGTCATATTCAGTGTAGAAGTGTTTGAGTGTGTAGGTGTAAACTGCGGTTTCTTGAGTAACTCTGTTTCTCTCATTTCAAATAAGCCGTAGTTTGTAGTGCAGAGACGATATTCGGTTTCACCTTAATGACAGTGGCTGGTGGGGTGCCTTTATTTAGCAAAACTTTGTGCAAATATGGGGTTAAGACTGGCAACGTTAGTGCGGGTATATCACTCCTCTGTACAATCCGACTCCCCCTCCCAAGACGCCACAGATGATATTTGGGAGAATCTAGCAGACATCGTGTTGGCATCACAAATCATACTGTCCTCATTAAAAAAAACCCTTGTTGAACATAGACATGTGCTTTATATGAAAAGGTCTACAAATCTTGATAAATCGCCAAAATAAAAGACGTTAACCTGACTTTTCAGTTCTGTACTGTGATTATAACTTTAAGCACTCTAGTTTTGTCCTAACTAGATAATTAGACATAATTGTGGAATATTTGTCCAATATCTTATTAAAAAGGGACCAAGTCAGGTTGTCAGTAAGATGTAGCCTATAAGATGTAAAGTTGTCAGTAATGACGAGGAATAGTAAATATGTTACTGCTCCAGTCCTGAGAATTAAAAATAGTGTTTAAAAAAAAGTGTTCTGGTAATTCTTAGCACGATTGAAAGGCATCCGATCCCTCTGGGTAACAAACTTTACTGGGTATACAAACTTTGATAAAGCACATTTTATTAAACACATTTAACACGCATGAATCGGTGTGTCTTTGGTTGGATGTAGATAATGTTGCGCAAGTTTGCTGTGATGGACAAAGATTAGCCCTTTATACGTGGAAACAACGGAAGTCACGAGTATCATCTGCTGAGGAGTCGGAATCCGGCACAACACCTGTTGTCTTGATCATTATTAGCAGTTGTGCTGACACTAGTTTCTCTGAGCCATGTTTTAGTACACACATTATTAACTTATGAAGAGTTAGTGAAATAACTGCTGAGCTGAGTCAGGTGTGTTGGGTAAACAGGGGGGAAAAATCAGGAAAACAGGGTTGCCCAGCTCTGTTGATTTTTGCTGTCCTAATACACCTGCTAAGCCTGCAATTGTCCCGATGAGTTTCAGAGTTACCACATTTCTAAAGCTGGAAGGGGCACACCCACTACAGTGATTTTTTTTTTCTGTGTGTGTTAAAAGTTTACGACATGTTGCTGTGTTCGCAGGTCCATCCTCATGGCACAAGGACTACCCCATAGCTGAAGGGGCCCGCCAGTCCCCCATCAACATTGCCCCCTCAGAAGTGGTTTACGACCACAGCCTCCCCCCCATCTCACTCCACTACGACGCCTGCGCCTCCACCAGCATATCCAACAATGGCCACTCTGTGGTGGTGGAGTTTGATGACGTCGATGATGGATCAGGTTAGTGTTCTCGATGTCTGTTATTTTCACTAAATGTTGCACTTTAAACAGAATCTGAGTGTAGGCGAACACATTTTCCTCCTCTGACATTATGCCACTTTTAGGCCTCGGTCAAGGCACAGTGGGTTTCTAATAGCAGAGGCTCATCACACATACAAACACTTGTCTCCCACGAAATGACCAGGTAGACAACCTGGTAGAGGACCTCCTGGGTAAATGAATGATCGCTGGTATTCACTTCATACATTACTAAGGACACTTCGTTCCTTTAACCTGTGGACTGGCCAATAGCTGCTTTACCTAGAAGCAAAATCGAGAAGGAACATTTACAACAGTCTGGTCAGCTTTAACTATAGGCAAATGAAAAACAATAGTTTAGAGGTCACGTCTCTAAAGGTTCAAAGCCAAAATCATTTGAGTATTAGCACTGAAATTTGTTTGAATTATTTTTTTTTCATATGCTGTATGCTTGTCATTTCGATTATTTCAAAAGTTATTTGTTTATACTGCCTTTTAAAAACACACCCCTGGTTTTTGTGTCCTGGTTTAACCTGGTGTGTCCTTTGCATTCAGTAAAATGACGACCACAGAACCGATCATTGTAGCTGAAGCACCACAACACGTTTACACATCTTTAGACTCTTTTTTTAGCGTATGTGTGTTACTAGCAGCTGTGGTGGCGTGAAGGGCTCACACTCCACAGCTGAACGTTGGTAGCTCCTCCCATTACCTGCAAACTAAGGATCAGTCAGATGTCTGGCTTTTAAATTCCATCTGTTGTATAGAATTAACAAACTAGGGGACATCGGAGCTGTGTTTTGAAGGAAGTTCAAAATTACAGTAAAAGCTGGTTATTACAGTGTTTCTCCTCCCAGTCACTGCACTACACCGGCTTCAGTAAACGAATGAGTATTAGGCCCGTTGAGTTAGACTTGAAGACACAGTGGAAGTGTGTTAGCCTGTACAGGTATCGGTGTCCTTCATCTGTGAGGAGATTCGGTTGCTCCGGGAGCTCTCGTCCTTTCAGACGTGGCGGGTTACACCTATGGTGTAGAGAGCAAACACAGGGGCCCCAAGTGGCCCAGCTGCGGTGAATGTGATGGCTGCTTCTCTTCTGGCAGTGATCCGGGGGGGCCCCCTGGATAACTCGTACCGACTCAGACAGTTCCACTTCCATTGGGGGGGGAAGGGTTGCCATGGCTCAGAGCACACTGTCGCCGGGAAGACTTACACGTCTGAGGTGAGGGCTTAGAAACAAGATTACTCTGTAAAATCTCTTACACACACACACACACACACACACACACACACACTGGCCATGCCCATTTCAACCTCGCGTTTATAACCCACTACTGTGAATCCTCTTGCTCCAGCTGCATCTGGTCCATTGGAACGCTGCCAAGTACAACTCGTTTGGAGAGGCTGCGCTCGCCCCGGATGGTCTGGCTGTGCTTGGCATTTTTTTGGAGGTCAGGGTCTCTCTCGTCCCGTCCCACTGCAGCCCAGACCATGGCAGAGTCCCAGTACCTTTAGCCGCAGTGCAACAGATTTAGACTTGGTTTGTTGCATGTTAACATCCACGTGAACATATCTGTGGCTCAAATGACTGTATAGCTCCTTCCAAAAGTAACTGAATAAGTTCTAAATCAGCAAGTCATTTATAGAGTCCTTTGTTGTTTTTACACAGATTTAACTGTATGGAGTGAATCGGATGTCGTGTTGTGCTTATTTACAGATAGGAGATAAACACTGTGGTCTGCATAAGATAACCGATTCCTTATACATGGTTAAATTCAAGGTACGCTTTTGTTTGTTTTATATTTTCTGTGTGAAAATGAATTTAAAATGCATAATCCAAAACAAACCAATCTGCATGCCATGCTGTGTATTTGAAGAGATTCCTCAGTGCTGTGTCTCCATTCTTACCCTTTATTAACTACATGCACTTGAGCATCGTTAACATTTCAGCGTTGGCACTTTTCAGGGAACGGTCGCTGGTTTCCGGGAGTTCAACCCAAAGTGCCTCCTGCCGTCGAGTTTGAAGTACTGGACCTACCCTGGCTCGTTGACCACTCCTCCGCTCTACGAAAGCGTTACCTGGATTATTCTGGCCGAACCCATCACGGTTTCGGAGAAGCAGGTGGGCTTTCTGGAGGATCACGCCCGTTATGTCTTAACATCGAGTTGTTCATAACTTTGCACTTCACACACAAGTGGGGGGTAGAAGTCATTCGGGTTCTCCGCACAGATTAGTCTTTGGTAGTGATTGGCTTGCTCAGAAAATCTCATTTGTCGTAGTGCAAGTGGGGTAAGTAGACCCATTACTGTCGGTTACGTCCTCTCCCCTGTGTATAGATGCTTTATTCCCACTTCGTCATATAGTCGTCGTGGTATTGAGCTCGAACCCTGGCGTAATGCCGCACAACGTGATCACATTTCAGGGTCACTGTGTCATAAAATAAGTTTAGATTAGTGGCTCCTTGTCCTTGATCATGCAATGTTACGTTATTCGGCTGAGTATACAGTATGCGTGTTGAGTATTCACCGAGTATACAGTATACCTGTGATGTCAGCAGGGAGGGACATCAGGTGCAGGAATGTGCCTTTACTTTCCATCAGGGAATAAAGTAAACAAACAAAAGAACCTGCAAAAAAACCCAAAACAAAACGGCAGATGGTCACTGGCGGTAAGACCCGGGACTCTGAGACACCGCAGAGTAGCTGAGATCCTTGGGCCGCCTTGAGTGTAGGAACAGGGGAAGTAAACACAGGTGTGCTTGGGGGTCACGTGACTGGGGGCAGGGCATGTCCCACATTCTGAAAATCCACACAAAGTGTGTGAGTGTGTGTGTGCGCAGCTGTACTGTGAGCTCTGTTGTATGGGCTCTGGGTCTCCTGGCTGCTCTTTGGGTCTTTGATGCTGTCTAGGTGAATGTGACTGATGTGTATTGGCTTTCCTGCCGGACTTGTGAAAAGCTTAGTAAATCTCCTGGGCCACGTGAGAGTCCTGGGCCACGTGAGAGTCCTGGGCCACGTGAGGAACTTTCAGTGAGCAAACCATGACAGGCAGGATGCTGCTGGCCTTCCTAATGTTTGGCCAAACAAAGAATCCAAAAATCTACAAAGTGACTCAGACAGAACAGGAGCTACACGTACGCACAGGTGTGAG
This sequence comes from Brachyhypopomus gauderio, assembly GCF_052324685.1. Classification (NCBI taxonomy): domain Eukaryota; kingdom Metazoa; phylum Chordata; class Actinopteri; order Gymnotiformes; family Hypopomidae; genus Brachyhypopomus; species Brachyhypopomus gauderio. The sequence continues at coordinate 12,109,027 of NC_135211.1, read as the reverse complement.
GTTTTCACCTTCAAGCAAACTTTAGGAAATGGGAGACGGATATTTGTAAACTGAAATGGGTCCCTTGCTGTTAAAACCCACGCACACACTCACACCTCTCTCTCTCTCTCCCTCTCCCTCTCCCTCTCTCTCCCTATCACACATCTCCTCCTCTGGCTTGGGCCTCCACCCTGGCCACAGATGGGGATGTTCAGGACATTGCTCTTCAGCAGCGAGGAGGAGGAACAGCGGAAGCGGATGGAGAACAACTTCCGCCCCCCACAGCCGCTGAAGGGCAGGACCGTCCGCGCTTCCTTTCAGTAGCCCCGCCCCTCACCGTCGCCCATGACAACGCACTTCCATTCTCGGGCAACATTGCAAAATCAGCAGTTTCACTTCACAGTGGTTTGTTCTAATGGAACTGTGGATACTGTAAGATGCATTTGTAAGGCCTGGGCCCCTCTATGCACTATGAAGGCATCTGTTAACAGACTCATCTGCTGTACAGGGACTGGTGCAAAGCTGTAATGAGTCACGGGACTGCTGGGTATTCTGTAGAAGTGTGAAAATTTGCACGTTCAGGTTTGGTCTGCTGGTACAAAACACGTTCTGGGGCTAGTTTTCGCCCCGTTTTGGGTGGTCGTTCTCTTAAATGTAGATGACTCGTACAAAGGTAGAGGCAGCGATGTTTGTGGGGTGTTTTTTTTTTGCTTGGCTGACTAATGCCAGAAAGGTGTCGAGTGATGACATGTGCGCACATCCTTTGAGACCACGCTGGTGCCCGGATCCCCTCTGATCCGCCTCGATCAGACTCTTTCAGAGGGACCCCTCCTCTGCACGGCGTCCAGAAGCTTTGCAGTACTCCAGCCTGACAGGTGGGGCTGAATTATTCAGCTGCTGACTTACTTTCAAGAACTGGGGCAGCAGTTTGAACCCAGCAATATGGGCTTGGATCCAGACCATACATTACATTAAAAAAAAAAAAAAGCAAAAGAGCTTCTGGGCCATCCATGAGGCTATCAGTTGTGATTTGAGTGAGCCTGGTGTTTAAACCATTCCTCCTTAGCCATACGACTCTTTGAAATATGGAGCTGTTAATTCATGGGGCTCTGGCTTTAAATCTGTTCAAACATGCACGGGACGCCACCCTGCACACAAATTGGTGTCGGCCTTCGTTTTGAGCTACAGGCTATGTTGGTGCCTCACAGATTAACAGTTCTCTTTAGGCAGACTTCTGAGTATTGACCTGCTGGGAATATTTAAGAATGTCACAGCGATTGAAAGAACTTCATGTAATGTTCCTGACTTGAAAAGCATACACTTTGATAGATTTGCAGATTTGACAAAGTACAGTTTAAATCTAAAGGATTTTACAACTAACTATGTATGAAATTATCTATTTTTTAATATAAATCTAAGTTTATTGACCTGTGAAATATATACAAATTGATTAAATAAAATCGCATTAGAATTTATTTGTGCTAGACTAATTTCATCCGTATAATTTTTTATTGTATTGAGCTGAATAGATGTTTTCACTGACTGGTATCATTTGTTTACAAACATGTCACCGACACTTTGGTCTCCATATTCCGAAAGCATGGCTCTCTTCCGTCCGTTGTTTCATTGAAGTGAAGGTGTTCGTCATGACCTTACCGCGCGATGCCTCGCCGCATGGTCGTGCTGCTGTGTCTCCTGCCATCTGGTGGTGAAGGGTTAATTAACTTTTCTCTGCGTGTTTGCGCACGAATATATTACCTGCCCACTTAAACAAATTGCTCATTGTTGTATTGATCCCACAGGAGTACCAGGCACGCTCTGCTTTCAGAGTTTAGACATCTCACTATTACCGGTGGTTTGCCACCCAGAGATATCCAGATGACCGCGGTCTTGTGGTCAGAAGCTAAATATAAGAGTTAGTGGTGAACCTTTTTATGCAAAGATGATGCATCATTGCAACTATACAGTTCACGAAATATTTAAAACTAAAAATCCTTCGTTTTACTAATGGGCTAACTGTCTCTTTCTGTTGTTGACTAAAGGTCTGAAAATTGGTTTCACGGTGCAACAAAGTATGTTACAAATTGGTAAGGAAGTTGCTAATTGTACGTTAGACGTCTGCAGACAAATATCTGTCGTATGTGATTGTGAAGACATCAGGGGCTTGGGTCCCTCACCTTTCATGCTCCAGTGAAACAGAAGATGTTGATCTTGTTTCTAAAATAATTTAAGAAAAATAAATAGTGTATGCTGATGTTTGGTTATCACTGCCAAACTTGCTTCTCTCTCTCGGAGTCTAGTTTCTAAGAATAGATGAATCTATGCTCTTTTTCAACTCTCATTTCTGCAAGAGTCTATGAGACCTTATTATTACCTGAAGGGCCTTCTGACATCACACTACCATAATGGTAGAGGGACAAATGAATATTTAACGTCTAACAGTGACTCGTGACTTCCTCCTCAGAGCAGGGCGGGCGGCGATGGCTGTGGACGTAACGTGTAGTTATGCTGTCGATGGAACATTCACAGGCAGACATTTGTTCCACGACAATGAGCCGGTCAGGGCTCACTGCACTGGGAGAGACGGGTTAATGGGTTCAGCAGGGGCACTAGGCCAGTCATGCAGTCCTGCCCCTTACACAAGAACATGCTGTCTAAGGCTGCTAATTGGTGGAAACATTTTTCCTGGCCATTTCTTAATTGAAGTGAGGAGTTTTTAAAAGCTTTCGCTTACTTTGGTTAGTTAATCTCTATTAATCACTATTATATAACTATCATTATTAGGGAGTTGATTTTTTGGATTAAATGTGCTCATTAAATATTTAAAGCATACAGAAAACATTACTGCAATTCTACTAATGGAACATGTTGGATAATGGAAAATATGGGTATGTAACAATTAATACAGCCTACATTCACGTGCTAGGTTATTCTAACTGAAACCCTGTATTTTGTGCAGCTGTAATTTTAGAAATGTCCACAAGATGGCAGTATATGCCGTGGCATATCGCCTTAATCTCACTGAAAAGTGATGATACAAGAATGATTAGAACAATCATCTTAAAATATAACCTATAGGGCCTTGAGAAAAGCAAGGAAAAGGAAATAAAAGACATAATAAAATAAACGTTTGAAAAAAATGCAAGCGTAAAGGAAAAGGCCGGTTTTTAATTGTAATATTTTTAAATATTTTCAGAACAATACAGAATGGTGTGTGTATATATATATATATATATATATATATATATATATATATATATATATATATATATATATATATATATATATATATATATATATATTTTTTTTTTTTTATGATTTTAACCACTTCATGCGAAATAGTCATGCATCAGATAGGCCCTCTTCTCTGGGCGGTATATTGATAATCTGAGTTCTGATGACCTATTGGTCGGTCGTCCATCCTTCTGCCTCAAGGTCGCACACTGATAATGACGTAAAAGAATCTGCTTGTCCCTCAAAAGTGATGCGATCACACTTTTCAAAATCTCAAGGGGATGCGCATCCGTGTGTCAGTTGTCTCCCTTTTGTCATCTGAGCGGTGTGATTCACAGATATTTTCTGTTTGCTCCTTCATTAATTATGAATGGGACTCCGCAGATGGCGTATATTTAACATGTCTGCAGGAATAGATGTCCCAGAATAGAAGCGGAGGCGCTGGGTTAAGACCGAGGACACCTGAGCAAGCACAAACGTGCACGAGCGCGATCAATGCGGATAATGTAAACTGCGTTTGGGTCTCGTATAAATAGCTGACGTGATATTTTTGGCACGTGGGGTTTATCGATTATATCTAGTGACGTTTCGATGGTGCCCTTGGGAGATGACTGACTCCAGACTCGGACACACAGATACAGAGTTTATCTGTTTCGCTTTCGGATCCTCTTTAGTAAATGACACATGACAAAATGCAATCAACTCTGTGACCAAATGCGTGACTAATGTTGCTTACAACCAACGAAAAGTTGCTCTCTTTCATACAGTACTGATTAAGGCAAAGATTTGGTTCATAGACAAAGTCTGAAATAATATAATATTAGTTTTTTTTGTTTGTGTCAATTTTTTTTAATGCAATTTTCAAATTTGGCTTTGAAATAGCCTGTTTTAGTTTTAGCAATAGTGCTGCATCTAGTCAATGATCATTGTAGTCAATGTCAAGAACGCACCACAATCAGAAAGCTATCTCCAACACGAAAACTACAATACATCTCATCATTGTAATGGTTGCAAGCTTTAATAGCAATGGTCCTTATTGTGGTCAGATACAGTTTACAAATCTTTTTTCCCCCTAGGTTACCGAAATCTTTGCTTTAGATGTTTTTCATAATGTTTGAATACAGTAACCTTGGGGCCTTTTAAAAATGTCCTTACCGTTGACCTTAAGAAGCACACAGAATACATGCAAGCAGGAGAGGCCACTTGTCTTATTAAGTGCTCTTCTAATTTTATAAACACTGCATTGTTCTTTCAAGCGTCACACCACTGTACGTTTTTACGACTGTAGAGGGCAGGCAGTGAAGTCCAGGTCAAACACACACACACACACAATCTCTGCCTCATCGTTGGCAGAAGCTCATGTTGCTATGGTTACAAACAAACAGGCTGCTGACTACCACCTCCTATCTGTCGCTCTCTAACGCCACGAACAAGCGAGCTGTCGATGTCACCCGTCATATCACAGAATGTCTTGCACACTCTTCCTGAAATCTTTCATTGTAGTGTAGCGTGACGATGTTTGTTTGTTGTGTAGCGTGTGACAATGTTTGATAGTTGTGTAGCGTGTGACGGTGTTTGTTGTGTAGAGTGTGACTGTGTTTGATTGTTGTGTAGCGTGTGACAATGTTTGATTGTTGTGTAGCGTGTGACGGTGTTTGTTGTGTAGAGTGTGACTGTGTTTGATTGTTGTATAGCGTGTGACACCAAGCAGCTCCCGTCAGAAGCCCGGGCTGTACCTTGACCTTGAGATGATCAGGCTGCCCTGTCCGAGCTGGTACATCTCAATGAGACCTGTGATAAACATGATTTAAATAAATGTGTCAGAGCTGACCCCATTCATCCCAGATTCCTCACAACTGGCACCCCTCCATCATTCTGCAGACCCCACGCTGTGCTACGAATGGCTGTACCGCCTCTGACACACACACAAAAAAAACCATGAGTGGCTGTGATGAACCAGTCTGGGAAAAGGTCAGTTGGAGCAGCTGGTTTGGATCACGCTGTTTTTGGGCCAGCTGTGCTTCTTCCTCGGCCCTGATGGGGGCGCACTGCCGAACACCGCTAGAAACACAGCACAGTGCATTTACTGATACTTCACCCTCCTGCCTCTGCTGGGACGACCACCTTATTTACGTTCCTCACACTGACGCCCGCCAGGAAGTCCCGGCAGTCCAGCTTATACAGTGTCAGTTGGACCCTTGAAGGAGCTGCTGGCATAGTCCCCCTGCGCTCACGACTACTGATTCACATTACAGCGAAATTTGACTAAGCGTATTAGCGGCAATGCCATAAAACACGATGGATGACACATAATGACAGTAAGGGCAGGCTGCTGAGGTGAACCATGCAAACATCTCCAGCCCTGTGCCTGCTGGCAGCAGTCCTGGTTTCAGTATTACAAGCCCTGGGAGATTCCCGTGCCATTTAATCTGTTATGTGGGATGTTACCCTCACTGGGGTATTAAAAAGTGGTGAGGGAAGAGCTTTAGGTCACATCTAATTATTATCAGAGTTGTACTTGATATTGTCACTTGGTAAATGTGGCTCAGTATTGACCCATCCTTCTTTGGACCAGGAAATGACCGCTCAAGCCCAGGGCTTCACGACACCTGTCCTGAAAGTAGCGTGATTTGATGCACGTGCATTCCCTCTGTCTTGGTCACTCTCTAATTGAAAGCACAAGAAAATGTTGACTTTAGTGACAGCTTGGCTCAACACCAAGCAGCTGTCTGTCACAGAACAAAGCAGACCTCTTAAACATGCCAGGGGTTTAACCTTTGACCCCGAGATCAGCAGTGTGTCTCCCTGCGCAAGTCACACACCGTAGCCAAGCCAGCATAACAGTGACAGTTATGCCTAGTTTAATTTGGAAAATCCTACCCATGACCTCTAACCTGGTGTGGGTCCAGAGGTGTTCCACACACTGCAACAGATCCGAATAAAACACTGCGAAGTCTTCCAGGAACGCAGCGAGGGTGGGGGGTATTTTGGTAGTATTGCCTGCTGGATCACTCCCAGTGTGACCCCTACCCTTGTCATGCGTGCCTCTCGCACTGCTCCTTTCCCCTATCTCCCGAAACCACCCCTCCTACCCCGCACGGGCCCGAGGGGTCAGTCATGCACCCGTCAAAAGTTTCCATCAGAAGACCAGCCCGCTCCAAAAATAGCCCCTCGCTGCCCTTTATAAACCGAAGTGGCCCTATAAAAAGAGTCACTGGGCAGCAGGGGTGGTGGTGTGACCCTATCTTTAGCTTTATTTATGTCGCACTGTTGACAGCAACACTCACATGCTTTCCAGTCACCATTAAGACGATCACATGTCTGTGGCTGCCCTGTGTCCTGCTGTGTTCTGTGCACCTTGCGTCCTGCAATGTACTGTGGCTGCTGCATGTCCTGCAGTGCTTTGTGGCCATCACAGGTCCTGTGTCCTGCTCCAGTAAATCCTTCTTGGCAGAAAAGCCTGATAATTTGTGCCTAGAGTTACAAACACAAACAGTGCTGTTGTACACATAATGACAGACGGGGTGGAGGCCTGAATTCTTTCCATCCAATTATCGTTTATTTTCAAAATACCTGTTAAATTGCAGCAATTGCAGTAATAATCTGTGCTTTTAATTTACAAGGTGGACTCAAAGGGATAATCAGTGTTTTAAAATAAAATGAAAATGCTGGGATTTAATGTTAGAAAGTGTTTTCAGTCCAAAATGCAACGTAGTGTCCATGCTGTTGTGAACATTTTAAAACAGCTTATGATCCAGAATGGCAGAGCCTTTCAATGAGCGATACATGTAAAAGAAGAAAAACATTATACTTATGAAATTGTACATATGAATTAAATCTTCTCACTACTTCGAAAACTAAACCAAGATGATTTTATATTTTTATATTTTTTCCAGTCCTATAATGATCAGAATGAATTTCTGAAAGGAATGAAGTAGGAAAAGGGATTTCTTTATGGGCCCCAACTGAATCCTGGTGGTGTGTGGTGGTGGTGGTGTGTGGTGGGTGGGTGTGTGTTGGTGGTGTGTGGTGGGTGGGTGTGTGGTGGTGGTGTGTGGTGGGTGGGTGTGTGGTGGGTGGGTGTGTGTGTGGTGGGTGGGTGTGTGGTGGGGGTATGTGGTGGTGGTGTGTGGTGGTGGTGTGTGGTGGTGGGTGTGTGTGTGGTGGTGGTGTGTGGTGGTGGTGTGTGGTGGGGGTGGGGGTGATCACTGGAATCAAAAGCCAGCCTCGTGCTGCCTGTGATATCCTCGTCATCAGGGCCCGTCTGTCTCACTCATTATCCCTCTACGGGTTTCCAGGGAACAGACTTGATTGGACAGCTGGTTTGTTTGACAGCCTCGCCGGTGCGATGGAGCTATATCCGCCAACGCAGAACACGGGGAAATCAAGGGTGGCACGTGTGAGGAGTCGTGTGCCTGGCTGCGGGCTGTGGCCGGCCCCCAGGTTGAGTGATGAGCCCTTAGTCCACGTTGGGATTCGCAGAAATGAAGTGGCGACACCCCCTCCCGGCCCGGCCAGGTGGGGCTGCCACACGGGGACACCTGATGGTCATCAGCTAATCTCCCAGAGGACAGCCCCAGGGTGCAGGCTAGCAGAGGCACTGGCACAGGACTATGTACATACGCTTTGGCCCTTAGTGCATTTGACCATTGGTATACTCTTGGTATAGTAACCCTTGGTACATTGACCCTTGGTACACCCTTGGTACATTGACCCTTGGTACACCCTTGGTACATTGACCCTTGGTACACCCTTGGTACATTGACCCTTGGTACACCCTTGGTACATTGACCCTTGGTACACCCTTGGTACACCCTTGGTACATTGACCCTTGGTACACCCTTGGTACATTGACCCTTGGTACACCCTTGGTACACCCTTGGTACATTGACCCTTGGTACACCCTTGGTACATTGACCCTTGGTACACCCTTGGTACATTGACCCTTGGTACACCCTTGGTACGGTGACACAACTACTGCTTTCGTGTTAACTGCCATGAATAGAATCATTTCATTTGTACTGCATTACCTTTGGCCTTGGCAAACTTGCTGTGGATCTCACAAAAAATCAATCAGGGCCAATACTTCCCAGCCAAATCCTTCTGGCTCTGGCCCAGCTCCTAATGCATCTGAACCAAGTAATCAACACCAAATACCTGCTACGTTTGGGAGGCAGGACAGAGTGAAAATGTAGTTTGATGGTCCACGATGACTGGGCCTAATCCATAAAGTGTTTTAATTACAGCATATTCTTTTTTCCAGACCATATTTATTGGTGGAAGAGTGTGTTCTGTGAGCCACAGACCTATGACCTTTGGTGTCTGTAGCACCACCTCCTCTACAGTGTGAGGTAGAACAGCACAGATCTATGGGAATGTTCTCTGCATGTACTGTGCTTTGCTGTCCTACTCCTGTGCTTGTGAACACAAAGCCACCATAAAGGGGCCTGGCATCAGGCCAGCGGCAGAGGGCACGGCGCGGTCGCCCGCGGGACAGCACAGCGGTGCATACACCCCACCGACCACCCTAAACCTTTAATACTGCCACGCTGGAGAGAGGGGCTGGTCTTCCTGGAAGAGCACAGGCAGATTACGCCTACTGATAGTTCCCTCTCTGTGGGCGGTAGAGTGAGACGCTAGATTAGAGACACATTCTCCCACTCACTTGCCCATCGGAGAGAAGGGGGTCAGAGGTAAACTGGATGAAGGGAATACATGAGAATGTGGGAACCGGGGCCTTGCAGTCAAAGCATCTGAAATCTGCAGAGACGAGGGGCAAATGATGCGCACACATGCTGTGCTTCAACAAACATCAGGTTTAAAGCAGGGACTAAGTCACTTTCTGTCGGGCTTCATGGAAACATTGCGTGACTGTAGTGCAGCTGCACAGCAGGAGGGTTCTTGGTTCGAATCCCAGATCGTGAATGTTGGAGAGTCAACAGAACGCTGCAGGGCTCAGAGTTCAAATGCTTCTCCTATTTCTGATATTGCTGGAGCAACTTCAAGTTCCATCAGCAGTGACCCAAACAAGGTCCCTTCTGCACCCCCAATGGCGGTGATTGCTAAAGGGATCTGCGGTGACAACAACAGAGGCTGAAAAAAGGCTTCAAAGAACCTCCTACAGCATCATCACAATTTGACTCATTGGCATGGCACCCACTTCCGCCTACACACACCCATAATGGAGTGAAGAGGGAATCAATAAACCTGACATACAAAATATCGCAAATATTGCATTCTTCCCCACCATACTACCAGAATGGCTCCCACTCCATCTGTGGGTGTCTGTGAGGTGGTGATCAATTTAATTTGTTCTCACCCAGAGTGAGCTCTTAGACAGTGGGCGGTGAGGGTGGGCAGCCACGGGTGACCGTGGAGAGAGAGAGAGAGAGAGAGAGAGAGAGAGAGCTTCTTCAAGACTCTGCCAGACAAAGGGAAAGAGAAAGGGAGAGAGCAGGTCAAGGCGGCTGTGCGGGGGTGGATAGCCGTGCCAGACGACAGTCTCTTCTGAAGTGGTTGGTAATGGACGTGGTTGTGCAGTGCAGGCTAACGCTGTGTAAAAGGTGTGGAGAGAGAGAGAGACAGATAAGGTGAGCAACAGAGAGAGAGACAAGAAGAGAGGGAGACTGAGAGGAGATTAAGTGAGAAAGGAGACTGAGCAAAAGAAAATCGGAGAGAAAGCAGGCAGAGGCTTCATAATAAGTTCGATGAACACCAACCTGTGAAGCAAATGGATGCTTGGATGTATCTGTGAAATCATGGCTGGCCTCATCTTGTTCATCACCGTTTAGACTCGGACAGTGACTGCATCCTGGATGCTTAAAGCGTTTTGCCTACTGATCAGTCGTGTCTGCTGACCACCATGTGATAGCCAAGCAAGACTTGGAAAATAACATTGAAAATAAAAGCTCTATTTTTTTCCCCACTGTATAGTAAAGTTACTATTGAGATCAGAACAATATAGCTGATTCGCTTTTTTATTAAAGCCTTCATGGTACGAATCAAAAGGATATATTGTAGTACTATGACGCAGGAAGCCTATTTTTGAGACTGACTGATGAACTCGAGTGGATAATAATCAGTCGAAGGGTACAATGTTGAATAACCCCTTTATAACCCCTTATGTTGGACTGTATACCTGAAAAATAAGCAATGGCCACCCACAGAATCTAAAATGTAAGATGTAAGGTGGCAATTGTGCCTTCTTTTCGATCTCACTCCATTCACGGGTGCTGACCGGGCCACTGGGGTCCACAGAGCCATTTCACCAGCCCTGTAATTCCTCCCTCGCTCTGAGAGCAGAGCCCTTCAAATTGGCCACACTGTCGGCTTTTGTCACCTGTGACGAGAGAAAAAAAAAAAATACGAGGATGAATCACTCACACTGCTGGCACTGGAACTGAACGTCACCGAGGAAAATTTGATCCAAAACAATTGGTTTGCATTTAAGACAAATGATTGTGAGTCAGTTTCGCCGCTGCCGCTGTTGCCCCCCCAGATACCCACTTAACCGGTGCTCAACAGCACACCCCAGAGGTTAGGTCAAGAAGACACGCAGGCAAATGCTGTCAAACAGATCCTTATTAATACATTAGAACGAATCTCCTGCATTCTGTACTCGTAACCAAGTTTATTAGGTATTCCGACTATTCAGAAGAGTCACCCCTTCTCCATACTGGCAGTGACGGTTCTAGCCAAAGGCAGAACCATCTGCCAAGTGGGGACATTCAGCATTGCCTACTGTTCAGTTACCATGGTCAGACACCGTTCTCACACTGCAGTGTCTAGCTGATGTCTTAATGTGATAACGGAAAGGTCTATTGCATTAGCCCTGGCCAGGTTCTTTCTTTGAGAGATTGTGCCATTAACTGGGAGGCAATTTTAAACAACTGAAAATAGACGACCATGCAATTCTATGGCTTGAAGGTTAGCTTACTTATAAATGCAATCATCATCATCGTTGCCCTCATCATCATCATCATCATCATCATCATCATCACCACCACCTCCATCTCATGCGAGTTGTGGTTTACAATAACTCTCCAGTCTGATGTTAAGACTGACAGGCAAATTAAATGTCAAACTATTTTTATTCATTTCTTTCAAAAGAGATGAAGGGGATGAGAAAAGCTCACAAGAAGTACACACAGTTATAGCTCTGGCCTCTCTGTAGTGTGTGTTAGGAGTGTATTTACAGGCGCCTCCTCTTCTCGGGACTGACTACAGTTGCTTAGCAAATAATGTTTGGAGCGGAGCTTTTCTGAACCACTAAACCTGTCGTGTCAACTCACGTGTAGACTAACAGCATGCGGATAAAAAAATATAAACCAACGTTAATAATAGACCCAGTTTACCCCTCAATAAAACGAACATGGAAACTATTCAGTTTCGATAGGGTTTCTTGCGGAGGTGGATTTTCCAGCACGTTTTCTTTCAACCTCTAGTGTGCACTGAATTTGCATGTTTTGTATTGCTATACATCTTCACGGAGAATAACCTTGAAGTGGTTATTCGCAGCGTTGCGTCAATGCCATGACGCAACATATGACAACATATTCAACTTCCTTCGTGTCCTGGCTGTTCTACCCCGGAAAGAGCTTTGGTAAACAGTTTATTAGCACTGTTTGTGTATTCAGAGTACCATCACGATTTCTGGAAGCGCATTGCACTCACACTTGCGCCACTCAGCCACGTAAAGGTTGTGAGTTGTGACTTTCAAGAAGCTGCCCGCAGTGCTGTGGTGTGATTTTCTGGGAAGACGTCGCTTCACCTCGCGACATCTGGCGCTAAGAGGTTCACATGGCAACGGTTGCCATAGAAAAAGAAACAGTGATTCAGTGGCAACAGGCATTAAGCTTATTCAGCTTTCGATGTTATAAATTGTTCAAGACAAACACTCATTTTATTTATTTATTTTATTTGACCTTTATTTATACAGGTTGTCCCACTGAGACTTTGCGTCTCATTTACAAGAAACCTGTTTCTAATACAATATAAAACAACAATTAAGCTAAGATAGAATAACAATTAAATAATATTCATACAGTATATACATATACTCCAACAGTGTGGCACTGAACAGTGACTACTGCGTTACAATTAGTGTAGTATCTGATCATATCAGTTTGAAGCGAAGCGAAAACATGACCTAGATTTGAGGTGATGGATTCCCCACCCTTTCGTGAAGTGTACCCCCCCCCCCCCCCCCCCCCCCCCCCCAGCCTCGCCCAGAGTGCCCTGCTGCCAGAAATCACAGGCTGCATTATCAGCAATACTCGTGCAAGTGTGTAAATTTAGCCCTGGCCTTCACATACGCGCAGAAGCTGCGGAAACACTCAACACTCCTCTAGTATATTCGCCCCCCCGGGGTCACAGTTTGCACATACTGGCCGCTAACGGAATGGGGGGGGGGGGGTGTTCCAAAAACGACGATAATTCTCGGATATTTCGTCACATGAGACTATTGCATGTTGTCTTTTAAGTGGATAGGCTAATAGGTGTATTGTGCATTTTTTTGGACTTTGCCAGGCAATGTTCTCCATAATAGCCATGTAAAAACAAGCAAGGTGAAGACGAAGGCGTCAGATGGTAAAGCAATGAACAGATTTGAAACTGTTTTTCATTTGCTGTTATATATACTTGAAGTAATTGTCCAAAAGGTTCATAGGCTTATTTTTCTATTCCCATAAACTCCGAAACAGAATGGCTAGACTAGACCAAGGTGAGGTAACCTACTGCAGCATCGTTTCGCTAAAACAGCTGTGCCTGCATTTGCCGTGTGATAAAAGATCTTTTACCTGAGCCCCAGTTCGCTTTTCTACCACGTTGTGTTAGGGCCAAGGTTAAAAACGACGTATTTTGGCCAGGGTCGAAAGAATTAAAAATAGTACATAGTACCAGAATAACAAAAGTCATATGGCATGACATTTAGAGAATGAAGCCCTAATATTTCGATAGTCATAAAATTACAAGAACAAAGTCGTGAAATTCGATATTATGGGGGGGGGGGGGGGTGGTCCTGCCAGTTCAGAGCACGGACGAAAGAGAGCTGGACTCCCGCCATTTAACTGTCTGCTTTTGTCTGCGGTCTGCTTTTGTTATTTAACAGGCACATGCAGATTCCATAGAGAAAAACTGATTTAGAGGTGAGAAAGTAAATTTCTGAATTAAGACTATATTTTGTTTAGTACTTATACTATTATACTTATACTAGTACTTATAAGATAAAACCTTATAAATTATACTAGGCCTACATTAAACTGTAGTTTCTCAGGTAAATTGTGATGCATTTTCCCCTGTTAATTTCAAATCTCCTTGCTAATACAGCTAGTTAAACAGTGGCTGACAGGGGAGGGGTGGGTTGTAACACAGCTTTAAAAAGTGTTACAACATTCGCCTTACATACAACTAAGGCTGTGTTCGAAATAGTCTACTACATACTACTGGCATACTGATCGAGCCCCAAATCAGTATGCCGTATGCAGTATGTGACCAAAATGAAAATTTCCAGTACGCGAAACATACCCGGATGACCTACTACTTCCGCAAAATATTCCAGTACGCAAACAGAGCTATCTTTGTGGTGTACTGCATCCCATCATGCAACGCTACGTTCACGTGACCCTGTAGTGTGCTTTGCTTTTGTCGCATACTGGAAACTGTACTGCATACTACTACGAGGACCAGTATGCAGTATCCAGTATATACTGAGTCTAGTATGCAGTATCCAGTATGTAGTAGTCTATTTCGAACACAGCCTAAGGGCGTACTCACACTAGGCACGGTTTGCTGGTTCCGTGCTGGGGCCCGGTTATCCCCCCTCCCCACTCCCCCTCTGGCCTGCACTCACACTGGCTTCAGCAACCCGGCCCAAGCATGCTTACGTCATCACAACGCCGCTTTATTTGGAAAAAAAGCACGCTCGCACAACACTATGGAGCTCATGATTCTCTTTTTATTGTATTTTTGGAGTCGTTTTGGGAGTGCAGAAACATGGTGCAAGCACAGATTTATCAATAATTTAACACAACGATTGTCTGCTAATCGCTTTGCCGCTATGACTGTTTAACGTGAGCATCGCATCACTGACGTCATGTTTGAGTTCCAGCGAAATGAACCAATCAGACGAGGCACCAAGCAGGCCCGGGCATGGTTCGCTTCTAGTGTGAGCGAGTCCACATGAATCGTGCCCTGGCCCACCTCTTCAAGCGGGCCCGAGCACGGTTAACTGATCCGGGCCCGGGCACGGTTGGAGCGCTTACACTAGCCAAACGAACCGTGCTTCGGCAGGCAACCGGGCCTGGATCACAGAGCCTAGTGTGAGTACGCCCTAAGAAAACTTTCTCTATTTTTAATCATTTTAAAGGAAGACTGACAGAGGTGTGCCTGCAAATGTTTTTAAAAGAAGCATCTGATGAGGTCACAAAGAAGGGCAAGTCAGTCAGATCAGTTGCAAAGGCACATGGTATCTGCCATGTAACACACACACACACACACACACATTGACGTTGTTTATTATTTGTCCTACATGTTCTTTACAGAGGTACATTGTATTAGTGTTCATTAAGCATACATATTGTTAAATAAGTTTGTTCTAGTACACTAATTTACACACACACACACACACACACACACACACACACACACACACACACACACACACCTGAGTAAAATAGAAAGTGGATATGAGCTATGGTCAGTCAGAGAGAGAGAGACATTATTCTGGATTGTTATTTTATTTATTTTTGAAGCATTTTGCATGGTGTGGCCTCTGTTTTTGCTTCTTTTGTCTAATTGTTACAACTTACATGTGTTACAACCTACCCCGCTAGTAGGGTAGGTTGTAACAAGGCAACACCATGTATTTGACATCAACTCATGAGGGCTGTGATATTTGAATTGAGGTTTGAATTGGTGCCATTTGTGGTAAACGAATGTCTGTACTTTGTATAAAAGTTTGAGAACTCTAGCTCAAAAATTCATTGAGTTACAGAAGCAAAAAGTGTTACAACCATACCCGGTCTCCCCTACTTACTTTTGTGTGTGTAATGCTTGTGCTTATCACTTCCCTTGACTATAAATAAACATAAATGTTAAATTTTTTTAATGTTTATCAGGTCTGATACATAATTATAAGCATGTGATTGATTTTTACTTTATTTATACATAAACGTCCCATAAGCACCATCATAGCGTTAATGAGATGACGTATATCGATGTAGACATAAAGAAAAACTCAGAGTTGATGCAAACTGAAGAGTCATTAGAATGCAAAATAAACGCATTGAGGCACATGCCATGAGTACCGTGTTTATTGTTATTTCTCCTCCCACACCCACGCAGCTGTCAGACGGTATTCTTCCGCCAACTCGGGTATGGCGGTCTCACGAGCCGCGCACAGCAGGTACGAACACTCCGGGTCCTGCATGAGCTGCGCCAGAGTCGGCGGGGCTTTGCGGCGCGGGGGGGAGGAAGAAGAGCGGTGGTGCCGCTTGCTGGGGCGATGTGCCTTCTTAGGCCAGGTGGCGTAGCCTGGTATGTCGGTGTCTCTAACGGCTCGTCGTTCTGTGACGCGCGGGCTGGGCGAAGGATGAGACACGGAATCCTCCGTATGACTGACGTCACTTTTATTCCAACACAATAAACAGGCGCATATAGCGCACGTTGAACATGCAACGCAACACACACGTGTCGACATTAGACAACGACGAGCACAGGACACTGCGCGAACGCACATTAAATAGACAGACCACATTAGCCCCACGTGATTACGAGATGAGTCACAGGTGAGACGAATTATCACAAGACCTAACTATCACCACGTAGTTCCACAGACACAGACAATGCACGTGGACAACGTAAACACACGCCCAAAAGGGAGGGGCCGGGGTCCTCAACGTGACACAAGTAGGCATATAAATTAAGCTTCAAAAAGACAATGGCTACACCATTTAAGCTGGAATGAAGTAAAGCAGGGGTCACCAACCTTTTTGAAGTTGTGAGTTGTGAGGGGGGGGGGGTGGAGGCGAACGAAAGTTGTTGAGCGGGGGGGGGGTTCATGTTCATGTGCGCGTGTCAATTGCTAAGCGGGAAGACCGCTAGCAACCGCGGACAATCGCTAATAGCAGCAAAAACATAGACGATGCAGCGCTTTGGTGCATGGCAATATTGTGAGCTGTTTTTAAAACAAGCCCGCGGGCGACTCATAACGTCCTCGCGGGCGACATGGTGCCCGCGGGCACCACGTTGGTGACCCCTGAAGTAAAGACTTGCTTCACTCAGAATTGGTTGCTAAAGAGATGTTGGATGTTTGAAGATGTTCTTATACATATAAATAACAAATGAAACAAAATATATTGTATTCTTTTATTTTTGGTCAGCAGGGTTAACTGGCTGTAAAGATTGTATCAATGCCATATTGCTAGTTTTGTTTTGTTTTTGTTTGTTTGTTTTTTTTTGGGGGGGGGGGATGCATGTCTGAACCACATGTTCCCTTGCGTTCAACAAGTTTTACAGGTTAAAATCACAATCGCATTATGACTGGTCAGGATGTCATCAGACTTGCGTCCAGAGGGTTGGGTTTTCTGATTGATACCTTGTACCTCTCAAAATTTCATGACTGAATTATTATATATCTGAATTATACCCCAAAAGGCTTATGGAGCTGCAGGGCAGGACCTACATCGCTGGACTCAGCTATGGCTTCCACTGGTCTCATCTCTCAAATTGTGCAGCTCACAGAAGAACTTCCCATACTTTTTATTTTGAGGTTTATTCATGGTGGTGGGAGCTAAGTCTGGAGTGCAGAGCAGGACCAAAGCAGTTTAAGGTTTATGAAATAGTGTTATAAACAGAAAGTTCAGATTTCCTGTTTCTAAAGGAAGCTGAAATTGTATCACTTAATATCACTTCAATGCCATTTTCCACAGCTATGGATACTGTGAGGTTTCTTGGCCCTATTTAATTTCAATTTCTTGAGGTAACGGAAAAGTAAAACAGTACACCGCAGGCCATGTTGGCACAGCTTCTCTTAGCTGGCAGATGCAAATCACAAGCTTAAATTGCATTTCATGCTTGCCCTTTTTGCAAAGGAGTGCATGAGATTACTGGCCTCGATATGCAGACACTCAATATGCACTGCATCAGAGTAATTACAAATTTCCTGGTTCGATGGAGCTTTTCCGATCCGGCCGGCTCCTCCTCGGTGGACCACGGCACCTCTAGCAGCCGTGAACAGGCCCAGGTGATGGAGGGTGGTGGAGAGGGGTTGAGTGGCCATGGGACACTATTAAATTAATCAGGCCGTTGAATGATGGCCCCATCTAGGAGAGATTAAATGGAGCTGTAAATAGATGATGAGCGTGAATTATGTTCATATTTGTGCAGTGTTTGTGTGTGTGTGTTTGCATGTAGGCAGAGCTGATACCCGAAACTGGCATGCAGCTGTTTTTTACACTAGCCTACCATCCTGGCCCAAACACTGTCACTCTCGGGCCAGCAGCCTCTGTCCTGAATCCTGGAAAAATAAACAACGTATAATAAGACCTGCCTGACTAATCTAAGATCACTTTTGTGCGCTTAATCTGAAATCGATAACCCAAAATGAGAAAACCTAGCAACAGAGCCAAGCCTGTTGGAACAACTCCATTTTGAGTCTCTGACTGAGTCATAAAACTGAGGGCAAAACAAAACATGGAGTAATTCTGAAAGAGAGACGCTCAAATCGAGGGGGGAGGAAGTACAAACAACTAAAAGAAAAAAAAAACATGATTTCAGGGGACTTGAGCAAGAATCCAAAGGGATGCAAGTGACACATTTTTTCCACAGTTCAAAAAAGTAATATAAATAAATCTATCCAATGGTCCGGCTGCGTCATGGGGCGTTCCATAAGGCTGTGGAGTGCTTACAGCCTCAAAACGTGTCCACGGCTCTTCTCCTCCTCACCCTAAAATAGCAACAGCACGCAGCTGAGGAGGGAAGCCTGCCAACAGTGCTGTGGCTCACGGGGAGACGTGCTGATCCCTAAATGTGTCTCCTGGGCCACAGAAATAATCTAACGGGATGAAAGAAAGAATGTAAAGAGGTAACTTGCCTGTTGTTGTATTCTGGTGGAGAGAGTCTTCACTCAAACACGCTGAACTTACTTATGATAAAAGTAAGATTGTCATTTTATAATTGCTGAACGCTATTTTCTTTCATTCTGGCCATTTTCCTCAATTTTGTATATTTTTATATGTTTTGAATATTTTTTATAGTATATTATCAAGTGGGGTTACGCAAAATATGAGAATAATAATATGAACAAATAACAAGTTAGAAGTTAGAGGTCAGAAGCCAGAGGTGAGAAGACAGAGGTCCTATCCGCTGACGGCGTCTGTAAACCTCTGTCTGGAAAACCGCCTTCAGTGTCCATGGTGAATGATGGCGTGGTTAAAGACCATAGCCTTGTCCATGGTTGGCACGTCTGCCGGCTGGACCAATTTAATCCAAAGGGAGCCAAAACAAGGGCATGAAGGCTAAATATAGTGCTCGCCTCTGTCTGTGGAGCACCAGGGCCTGGCCCAGGTTGACGTGAGCCATTTCACAATATTCCAGAGAGGACTTTGCTTTCATAAATGGCATGTGCTTTGTGTTTTACTGCCCTGTGTGCTGACAGTGCCCCCCCCCCCCTCCTCTTTATTATTCGGATGTGTAATTTAATATATCAGAACGATAAACCACTTTCTATATCAGGAACACTGAAAGAGCGTAAATAATCAGGGTGTTATTTTAGGACACCACGCTCCTATTTTTCCGTTATCCGCGACTCGTCTGGCGCTGGAACATTGGCACGGCTGGACGAGCATTGATAGGCGATTCTTTTCGGCTTTCGCAGGCTAACGCATGTGAATGAGGTCCTGGGAGATTACATGGCCAATTGAGTGCCCTGCACACGACTGCTGCACACAAACCGCCTTTGCGATCTACTGTCTGTGCGTCTGCTGTTGGAACTTCAGCATGACAAGTGTGTGAACTGGCATAAACACCCGAGGGGATGTAAGTGAAACAATCGTGATAATGCACGCCGCATGCCGGCCGGTGAACCTTTCTTTGAAATTCTGTTTGCTGGTTCTTGGGAGGCGTGGCCAGGCTGGTCTATTTGTGGCACACTGCAGTTTTATATATAGCTTTGCTTATATGTTTGTGAGATCATCAAAGTCAAAGTCATGCTATGTGTTGTCATCACAACGTAACTTGGAGTAACCGTCTCAAGCCCTGGTCAGCGCTGAGGAGGATTCATGTATTTCCCCTAGAAAGATATAGTTAATCTGTACATTCAAAAAGGTTTTAAACAGGAATGGCTTAAAAATACAGGATCAGCTTAACCTCTGAACCTATCTCTCCCTTTGCTTTTGTGCATCTCTCTCTCTCTCTCTCCTTCTCCCTTTGTGTGTATCTCTCTCCTTCTCCTTTGGCTTTATCCCTCTCCCTTTGTGTGTTTCTCTCTCTCACCCTTTGTCTCTCTCCTTCTCTCTCCATCCCTTTGTATCTCTCCCTCTCCCTTTCTGTGTCTTTCTCCCTCTTTCATTCTCACTGTGTGTGTGTATGTCATTCTATGCAGAGCATGGACCAACACAAATCAGAAATCACCTTTTTCTGAGTTTTTATTTTTTTTAATTCCGTTATATTAAACCGATCCATGACAGTAATCAGATGCAATTATCCATGCAAATAGAAAGTTCCTAATAATCATGTATAATATAAAAGAACTGTATAATGGGCGACAATCTCAGGCTGAAATGAAAAAAATGAAACAAAACAAAAAACAGACCTTGTATCACCACACAAACCTCTGCTAGAAACTGTCAACAGATATATAGGTCAGTTTTTACTTGAATACTAAACAATTCCAAAGTTTATATATATATATATATATATATATATATATATATATATATATATATATATATATATATATATATATATGTATGTATATATACACTACATTAAATTATTAAATTGTACCAGAAACCTGAGAAACTATGCCCTGCACGTTTTAGTATATTCTGTTAGTATTGTCTCTCATCTAATTTACAAGACTTCCAGGGGTTTAAAATGTGTGCTCAGGGGAACCACTACAATGTGCAGTGTAGGAGCAGAGAATCAAATCTGTAACAAAACACAATGGCCTCTATAGCATTTCAGAGTTAACTAAAGAAAACCAACATGGCAGGCAATCTGGCAAGGAAGGAATGTAGTGATTAATTATTGCTGACCATACATTTTTAGTTCCCAGTTAGCTAGAGAAAGGTGATGAATGCTCGATAGGTTAGAGTGTCATTTTTAGAGGCACTCTCTCCTGATTGGCTTTTCCAGGCGGTGGAGGGTTCTGGTAGGACAGTCTTACAAAGATCACTATTAGTATTGTCCCTATAAACAAAGGCACAAATAGCATTACCTTCCACAGAAATCTCACATGTTCTTCTTAGATGCCTCTTTACCTTGTAATTGATTGTAAATACATAAGACGATCAGAACTGGCTCTCTGCGTCACACTAGCTACACAGGGAGCAAAAGCCATTATTTCAAGCTTTGACGTAGTGCACTAGGTAAGTGCACAGGGGAGCCATTTGAGATGCAGCTGAGAGCTCTTACCTATAACCCCCAGAGTTCCCAGTAGGATGGCCAGTGTGGACTGCAGGGTGGGCATTCCTGAGAGCTGCTTGGCAGCCGTCCGGCAGTTCCCTCTCACATTACACGTGCACACCGTCACTGGCAAGGGGAGTAGCACACGGTGTGTTCAGGTGTACTGGCACAAATGAGGTATCCTTGAATGTGATGGGGAGGAGGGCGCATAGGGGGAGTGTGATGGGGAGGAGGGCGCATAGGGGAAGTGTGATGGGGAGGAGGGCGCATAGGGGAAGTGTGATGGGGAGGAGGGCGCATAGGGGAAGTGTGATGGGGAGGAGGGCGCATAGGGGAAGTGTGAGGGGGAGGAGGGCGCATAGGGGAAGTGTGATGGGGAGGAGTGCGCACAGGGAGTGTGAGCGCACTCCAGAGCGCACCCCAGGATTCAGGCTGTGAGAGAGAGTTCTCTCTTTCAATCTTACACACATATGCATGCACACAGACCCTCATACACACACATACTACCTCTCCCAGTTTAACTGCACACATTCCAACTAAACCATGCTGATGCCGTCACGTACTTGCCTGAAGCACTATGTTCTGAACAAGTAATATGAACTTCACTGTGGGGGGTGAAACACTCACACTAGACCAAACCACACCGACCGAGCAGGGTACATCGGGGAGCGGACCATTACAGGAACAAGGTAAGGAAGGTAAGCGCCCATAATTCAGCTCAGTAAGCCAGGCAGGATAGGAGTGTGATGTTGTGAACATCGTGATAATAGAGTGGTCCTCAATGCCAACCCAGAGGTTTTCCTGATTCAGCTCACGAAGGCGTGATTGGTGAGTTGAATCAGGTGTGACCAACGAAAATGTCCAGAACATGGTGAATCTCCGTTCTCCTTGACGTTTACAACATTTCGCAGATTCTACTGCCCAGACCGCCTTACAACAGTCTTGTGTTGTCTCCATGGGACACGTTCTTAGTACATTAGCTCAAAGTCTAACGACACCATTAGAAAGCTGTAAGAAGGAATAAACCCATAGAAAGTACATAGCATTGATCATTAAACACAGAACTCAATTTTATAGACCATGACGTGCTTGCCTTGCCTTAGCAACAGGTACTTGCATAATAAATCAAAAGGGTGACGTGCTTAAAGGCAACTGTTTAAAATAGCATCATGTAAAAATAAATCGCTGTGATTCATCCATCATATCCAGCAACCTGCAGTGAATGTCACGTCCTCCAGTGAGACTGTGGAGTGACGTCACCGTGATGAGCAAGGCAGCACAAATGGGCAACGGTCCCACGACAGTGAGCTGTGGGCCCTGTGGACCCTCTGAACCAGAGGCTCCTGGGAGTGACGTACCTGGCAGGTTGATGAAGGTACTCCTGGGAGGAGAGCTGCTATCTGAGATGGTGAAGGGCACGGTGTAAACATCTGGGGCCAGATTGGCGATGTTTAGCGACAGGTTAGTGTGAGTGTCTATGGGGAAAAAAAAGAGACCCTCCAGATTACACTGGTCTTGAAAGCCAGAAACCGGACTAGTGTGGCGCTTTTTAATCATTAATGTAGTCATTAACTTCACAATGGCTGACACTCGGGGTCATGACCTTTCCGCCACGGATCGTAGCTTTTCAGTTAAGCGCTTGAATAGTTACAGTAACGAGCTTTGATCGTAGGGCATTACAGCATTAGGGAGTGCCTCTGGGACAGATGTATACATCCTGTATCTAATCAGAGCCGGGCTGGTTGACGTTAGCGCAGGAGCCTGGTCCGGTAAAGAGGGGTCAAAGAGAACCCTATCAGTTTCAGTTAAGTCTTATCACTGCTCCTAAAAGCTCTGCGTTGTCTTTTGACACCGAAGCTCTTTAATGTTCCACTGGGTAAGAGGAGGGTGAAGAGGCGTGTGGGATGGGCGGACCAGGGCCAAACATGCATGTCTCCCACGTGTATCTCTGCTGTCAGAGGAGTATGTTACACATGGGCCTTCAAACGCCACTACACGTGTGGCTCCCTGGGAGAGCTCCGCAGTAGGGAGCATCGCCACCGGGATATGGTTCGGCCCTCGGCTGAGCGTCCTTGAGAAACGTCGGTGTCTGGTTCTTGCTAGTGGGGATGCTTCCTGGCTTACTTGTCACTAGGCAACATGGCAGCCAATGGGAGCCGTCGGAATTCTCTTCCTTGTGCTTTAAACTGCTGAAGTGCAGTGTATTCTGAAAAGGTTGTGGGGCAAAGCTTCAGGTGATTTGTTCGTGTATTTGCCCACCCATACTGGTATTATTGAGATGCTGCAAGAGACAGCTATGGAGCTGAACTGGTTCTGTATGGTTTAATTGGGAGGCACAGACTTTTGTTGACTTTATTATGTTTTTTTCTGACTTATGACTTTCAAATGGTTCTTGTTAGGTGTATCTTTATCGTGTTTTTTATGGAATATACTAACAAATCTGTTGTAAATATCAGGTATGAATCAGGTCTTAAAACCATTTTTTATCTCCCTCTCTACGACTCTCTAGTCATTCATTCAAGCACTCCTAGGATGTTTCTTGCTATGTGCACATGGAGCACATGTTCAGAAGGACATCGGGTCCTGTGTGGACGTCCCATAGTGAAGTGGGGACAGGCTACGTCTCCCAGCTGGACAGACAGTCTTCTTTATGCAGGAAGGCCGTACCGGGGCCCTAGAGAGACGCACACTTGCTACACGCTCGATAGAGGGCAAAGCACAGCATGGCATCTACGAACTACGTCACAGGTGCGTCACACGGAGAGAGGAAAAAGCAGGAGCCTTTTTACAGGTTGTCTGTGGATATAATTATGCTGACTGTAACACCAAAAGACCACTTATCCTTCAGCCAATGAGACCCGAGCTCTAGCGAATATTAAAGGCCAGGAGAATGCATTCATAATGACAGCTCTCCAGGAAATAAAGGAGAAGAGAGAGAGAGAGAGAGGGAGAGGGAGAGGGAGAGGGAGGAGGGGGGGCACAAAGACACAGACAGCTATTTGACTCAGAAAATCAATACAGAGACACTGTGGCCGAGTCAACATGTTCACTGGCATCAGGTCATCGCATTAGTGCCAGTTCCAGCTGCAGGAAGAAAGGCACTGTACTTGTTAGAGCCCGTTGTCTGCCGAGGGACAAAACTATGGTGGACGGCAGTTTCCCCCCGCCGCCTGCCTTCCTCCACGCTTCGCTCCTTACGCACCGGCCGAAATCGGCAAGTGTCTATATTGGGCCTAATTCCGATGACGTATTTCACTTCCTCTGTCGGCACATGTGCGCGGGGAAAAGAAGCTCTCAATTTTTATAGTGGCCCTACATCACTGACGCAAAGGGCCTTCGTAACCCGGCACGACAGCGCCTGGTTAAGCAGAGGCTCTGTGGGTCGTGATGGTCATTTATTCCATGTCTGAGACCCCCCCCCCACTCTATGAATCAAGTCTGAGCGTCAGGTCACCTGGGGCAGGGTCGCTGAGAGCGAGTAGCACTCCGTGTATGACGTCAGCGCTCTGCATGTGATCACGCAGGGCTCTACGTCACACGTCTCAGGGCCCTACGCGAGACATCTCAGGGCTCTACGTCACACGTCTCAGGGCCCTACGCGAGACGTCTCAGGGCCCAACGCGAGACGTCTCAGGGCTCTACGTCACACGTCTCAGGGCCCTACGCGAGACGTCTCAGGGCCCCTACGTGAGACGTCTCAGGGCTCTACGTCACACGTCTCTGGGCCGTCTCAGAGACTCACCGTTGATGGGCGTGAGTTTCCAGTTGCGCCGAACCGTGGGTTCGCCGCGCAGCGAGAAGTTGAGGCGGCCTCCGTGCTGCGGCCCGTCGCTGTCCCGCGACGCCAGCACCAGGGCCTGGTCCTCCCAGCGTGGCGTGCACAGGTACTTCCAGGAGTAATCGCCCACCAGCACGGGACTGTTGTCATTCACGTCCAGGATGTGCACGGTCACCAGTGTGGAGGCAGAGAGAGAGGAGTTACCTGCAGGACAGAAAGGTGAACACCTGTACAGTTTACAGTTACCTTTACAGTGCTTACCTTTAAAAAAACATTAGTCCAAATCCCTTTGTCTTCCGAAAAGTATCTGTAAATTTTTCATCTTATGGGAAGAATGTATAATCCTATCAAATTTACAGGCTAAATAAAGTAGACTGCATATGCCAAGTCTGTTTATACCCTGCATATCAAATTGTTTTTAAATGTAAATATATTTATTAATGTGGAATGTTGTTGTGCACGAGATGTATGCTGTTGTGCATTTCTGAATGACTTTTTATGATCATCACTCATGATCCAATCGTGAGTCACTCTGAGCTCATGGCAACACGCCCACAGCTTGTCAGTGTTCAGACCCAGTCAATCTCAGACGTTCCGCACTGCCGGGCTACCCAGCTATGGGTTAACGTTAAAAAGGTTTCTGAGCCGGCCCGAGACCGCTGGCCACACCACTGGCATCTGGGAGGGAGCCCCAAACCTCGGGCCACAGACTAGCTGTGTGCAGCAGTGACAGCTGTGTGGACGAGGTTACGAGCCCCAGGATGTGAATCTGGCCCCTGGCCCACCAGGACAGAGAGCGCCATGTTACAGATGGTGACCTAAAAGCAGATTTATGCACCAGCCATCAAATCCAATAAAGCCAAGCAGCCCCTATACAGCCTCCATGGCCAGTCAGAGTAATCCCCTCTGTCTCTCCGCAGCATCCTAATAACACAATAAAAGGCAGATCCACGCACAAGTACTTTTATCGTTGTTTATTCTTTTATCTTTTTAGCTTGTTTTTAATTACTCCACATGCTTCTCCAGCCCTTGTGATGTGAATCCTCTTTCCCAGAACTGCCTGAGTCATCCTGCCCCACCTCCCCCCACCTCCCCTCCCTTTTCACGTTGACCCCTCCCTATCTTCCGTAAGCACATGGGAGGGAGCAGGGCATGCTGGGATAGGCTTTTAATGGAGCTGGGTGATGCCTGTGGGTAATTGGTGAGAGAGCTATGACGTGGTTCGACTTCACATCTCAGACGCGCTGCAAACCTTCAAAGCACAGTGGATGGTGGTGGGGGTTCTGTGCACACGCGCGCACACACACACACACACACACACACACACACACTCTCTCTCCTCTCACTGCCGAAAGCACTTTAGCTGGGTGACTGATGTATTTGTTGTTCCACACAAGATTTCTGTCAATATGTCAGTATGTGGTCCCGAATGCATAATGAGATTGTGTGTTGACTTTCTTTATCAGTTCTGTGGCAGTCGGTGTGCTCTGAAATGGCATCTCGGCTGTGTTGAGGACCCTCGAGGTTTCAATCACACTGGGCTCTTTGCTCTATGTCTGTGTGCGTTTGCACATCAGGCCATCTTGTTTATTTTTAACATTTTGGAAGGAAAGCTACAAATGTACTGCTGAATATTCAAATTAATCCATAAACATATATCAGACATTTAAATACATAAAATTACATTAAACTTATACACTGTTCATAATAATACATTAACTGGAATAATTAATTACTAAATTCAGTACAGAGCGAGGTGTCCCTTACGTCCGTCCTCAGCCACCACTTCCATGGTGTAGGTACTGTTCTCCTCTCTGTCCAGGGCCTGCACGGTCTTCAGCTCACCGGAATATTTTCCAATAGAGAAATATTTCTTAGTGTCTCCTCTCAGCGAGTACCTGCAAAATAGACCACAGGAGCCGACTGCAATGAAGCTTTCATGCGCACAAACTCACTCTCTGTTCTGGGCCGTGATGTGATCATGTATTGTTGCTCTGCATACAGGTACAGAACACCGGTGCGTTCTAGTCAGTGCTGTAGAAACAGACGGTACCAGGCGAGAACAGAAAACTGCTAAATGTATTTTTATTTAGTTATTTTTTAAAGAAAAAGTCAAATCACTTTCCTTCAGATTAGGTTCAGGCAGAGAGCACTGACAGTAGGAATATTTCATAACATTTTCATTGTGATCAATAATTTGTGTTAAATATAAGCCTTGCCATATTACCACTGCTGACCACATCTGCTATTGGACTTTATTTGTCTATTGATGACTTGAGTAAATACGTAATTTGAGAAGTAAGCACTTTTTAATGAAATATCCCCAGTGTATTCTTATCCATTATAAATATTTCACGTTAATAAAAATTGACTTACCTGATGGGGTGGGAGTCAGGGTCATAAGCCCTGATTGTGGCAATGACACGTCCTGGCTCCTCCCCCTCTCTGACTGTGACCTCATAATGGCTCTGCGATAGGACAGGACCCTCGTTGATGTCATCGATGAAGATGGAGACGGTGGCAGTGGAGGCAGGGCCATACCTGCCCCGCACCAGAGCCACGGGGTTCTGTGCGCTAAGTACCAGGATGTACTCGCTCTCCCGCTCAAAATCCAGCACCTGAGAGAAAACGTCACAGACGCCACTGAAGCTGTCAGGAAACATGAGTGAGCTCGGCCTCTTGGTTTTTGATAACGAACACACGCAGCACATTCCCTCCGCGAGTGCGGTCGCGTTGTACGGCGTAGGCGGATTTTAAAATAAAATTGCCGACTGTGTCCTTGGAAGGTAAGCAGTGTAGCAGGACTAAAGTGATCACAAGAAGACGTTGTTGTGGAGGATGGCAGATCTCAGATCTCACTGGCCGTTGCTGTTCGGGAAAGCTGTAAGCCCATACAGAGGAGCTGTTTCTCCACACACAGCGAGCGTGTCAC
This sequence comes from Brachyhypopomus gauderio, assembly GCF_052324685.1. Classification (NCBI taxonomy): domain Eukaryota; kingdom Metazoa; phylum Chordata; class Actinopteri; order Gymnotiformes; family Hypopomidae; genus Brachyhypopomus; species Brachyhypopomus gauderio. The sequence continues at coordinate 12,081,479 of NC_135211.1, read as the reverse complement.
CATGGACAGATGGACGGTTGAGTGATATATCACCTCTGACGCTACATCCAGTTAAACGTAGGCCAGACGATTCTCCAGAAGCACTGTGCATTTGTCAGTTCTGCAGAAGAAATATGAACACCGAGCTTTCCAGTCAGCCTAAATAAAAACAACAGAATATACACTTGCACAGATGTTCCATAAACAGAAACCAGGGAGACACAGAATGAGAGTGAAAAAAGAGAGTGATAGAGAGGGAGAGAGAGAATGAGTAAGAAGGAGAGAGTGAGAGAAGGAAAGAGAGAGAAGGAGACAGCGAGGGAGAGAGAGAGGGAAACTGGGTAGTGAAGGTTTTTTTTTGTCAGCCCTACAGCTTTTTGTTGCTCTGAGTACTTTTGGTTCATGAAGTGTATGATAAGAGTGCCAGTCTCGTATCACAGATGTGTAGTAAAAGCAGATATTTCAGGCCTCAAGGCCTGTGATATATTAGGATTTAGGCTTAGTTTTATGCCAAATGCATGTCACTATTAACCAAGGTAGATGTGAACAACACGTAATTCAGCTGATGGAGCAGTCATCAGCAAACATTAACAATTATCTATACAATAAGGCATTTGTCCACCATGTCTTAAAACAGCTGTTATCAGACCTCAAAATGGCCTCTCTGGCTTAGTTTTATATTACATCCAAACTTCTCTACGTGGCTGGGAATGTCAAGATTTCACTTGAATTCAATCATATTAACATCTTGGTTTGTCCTGTCCTTTCTTTCCACAGGTATGCAGCTATACATGTCTCCTAGCAACAGACCCTTGAAGGTCTATCAGTTCCTTGCTGAATAGTCTTGAGAACATCAAGTCCTGGATGGGTGCTCTTGGAGTGTTTGTGAAGGTTAAACACTGCACCAAAGGATCTTAACTTTGAGTCACATAAGCGATGGCTGCAAAAGTGCATTCTATCAAAATATAACTGAGGTCCGTAGCATTCTGTCACCAACAGAAAAATTGTATGTGCTTTTATATCAAACTGTCTGGGCAATGGCCTACCAAAGAACCCCATCTCTATTTTAAAGAGACCACAAAGTGCTGCAGTGAGAATTTTGACACAAGGAAAAATGACGGAGCATATTTAATCTATTCTGAGACTGCAGCTCTGGATGTCTCTTTCAGAACAGTTGTTAAGATACTCCATTGACCTTCAAATGCCTTCAGGGTCCTGTCCCACTGTATCTCAGTGAAGTGTTTATTAAGCAAGAGCTCTCAGATCTACCAGCTGGTCCATTCTAATCACACTCACCACCCAAATAAAGCTGTTTTTTTAAGGACGTGGCTGTATATGCATCTCCTAACCTCCTGTTCTTCTCAAAACGTGTGAGTGTTATCTACTGTGCATCTACTAAAATGACGGTGTGAGTGTTATCTACGCCAGTTGCCCTGCCCGAGCTGAACTTTTCCACTCTATCCTTTCCTGAGGTTAAAACCCAAAAACAAAAACTCCATTTCTGTCTCTTGACAACCGTGTCTACATCAGAGCGCCGTTCTACTGCGCTTTAAGGCAACAGCAAATTGCGTTTGTCTCTGTTGTTTATCCAAACCCGCCATGCGACTGGTGAGCAGAGAGAAGCCAAAAGCAACCGTTTCCTCAGTCAGGGCTGCTCACAGCCAGAACAACACTACACCCAACACTGCAATTAGTTCTTCATTTAGAGGATAATGCAATTACTCAATTTGGCCGATCCACACCGTAACAGCAGGACAGGCTGAGAGGCGTGAGGTTCACTAAACACCTCCGTGAATCGTGAAGCACAGAAGACAGCTCGGTATGGATGACATGTTTTGCTTGGAACAAATTTTTTTTTTCCTATGGATTTTTAAAAAGGAACTCGCAAGTAAGTCACCCCCCCCCAAATCAGTTTCAGGTAATGATACTTTAATGTCGGAAAAAACTAAATGTGGAATGTTCCCCTTTTGAAATAACGGTCACAAATGCAGATGCCCAGTTCAGATGACAAGCGTTCCCAGAGCAGCAACAGAATGACTATCGTGCTGATCTGCTGACACCACCTGTCTACACCCTGGCCCTGCTCCATCTTCAGGTTCCAGGACAGGTGAAGGAAGGAATTAGAGCTGTACAGGAAACTGGGGCATGCACTAGGGATTTATTACTGGGTCAGATTCACCTGGCCAGAGGCAGCTAATGGTCTTAGTCTATATTTAAGACACAAGTGCAATAAAATCCCAAACTATTCCCCAACGAAGACGCCCACATTCGTTTGCAGTGCAGCTCCGCCTTCGTGAAGAGTGTCAAATCGCCCTGTCGGGTGGAGTGAGTACCTTGTCGAGGACGAGTGAGACCTCATTGGTCTGCCTGTCTGTCACCAGAGTGAAGACCTCCTCTTCGTTTCCAGACTCCAGCCGGTAGTCAACCACCCAGCTGTCTCCGCCCCTCTCATCTGAGTCCCACGCCGCTACCGCTGTCACCGTGGCACCCACTGGAGCGTCCTCGGACAAATGGAACGGCCCATACTGAGAGAGAGAGAGAGAGAGAGAGAGAAGGTACTCAGATAGCAAATATCAAAGCAAATGAAGGCTTTCAGTGTTCGGACTGATAGAAAATAATATATAGTGGTACAGAAACAGAGAGATGAGTATAGAGGTAGAGAGACTGAAAAAGGCTTTGAAAGAGAGAAAGGGCTTTAAATAAGAGGAACCAGATAAGAAAACATAGTAAAAACAGAGAAACAGAATAAGGAGGAGGAGGAGAATGAAAATGAGGAAGACGGCAAGCAGAGCAGATGGAGCCTGAGACAAAAGAAAACATCTGGAAAGTTTAGTGTCTAAGGCAAAATACATCAAAATACGCCTAAATCAAAACAAAGTGCAGCCCAGCTCCCGCAATGGCATCTTCACAGACAGGGGAATGTGTTTATGAGATGTTCTTCACCACCAGAACACGTCCGAACAAAGATTTACAATATATACACTCATGCCTATCTCTCCCTAACAAACACACAGATACACGCGTATACACACACACATGCACACACACTCAGGGCTGACCCTGATTATGAGCACTTGTGTCCTGAAGCAGGGGGTCTGGGACAGGCGAGGTGTAGACCCTCTCTCTCACGCTGTATCAGAGTGTGTGGAAGAGCCGTAATCGGGCATTGTTACCGAGCCTCTGATCTCCCTGGCCAAGCACTGTCAACACTCACCCCCCTCCTCCCCAACACCAAACACTCACACTGCCACACCACCTTGACCCCCCCCCCTCGAGAGATTTTCCCACCTTGCTTTCGTGCGCAAGTGTTTCGTGTGTGTTAGAGTCAGCCAGAGAAAGTATAATGTCAATAAACACCTTAAAATAACAGCTAAATATGTGATTTAGCTCATGCTTTAGCCCAAAGTGTCTCACAATTGCAGGGCTCCGAGACAGTCACCTGCAGTTTAGTGCTACGCTCGGGGCCAATCAGACATGGCCGGATGTTTTCGAGCGGGACCGTGAATGAGGGGCCAAGCTCTGGGGCCTGGAGGCACAGGGGACTCACGTGTCTACGCTTCAGTGCCCTCTCCTGTTTCTGGGCATCTAAGTGCATTAGTAGCTCAAACTCCATCCATCTCCCAAACATTGGCTCAATCTCAGAGACTCACTCCATATTACTGGGAGCAGTGTGGAGGAGGGGGGGGGGGGGGGGGGGGGGGGGGGCAGGGGTACACGGTGATTCATCCATCTCCTGGTATGCCCCCAGAGTCATGCCCTTTACGGGGGCTCCCACAATGCAGCGCACGGCAGTGTCTCCCCATCTTCAGTCTTCTGGCTCCTTCATACGGTATCTAAATATTACCCTGCTGAGGTGGGCACTTATAGCGGGCCTCTGTGTCTCTTTGCCGGTGATCCATCCTGTCCTGAAGACAGCTTTCCACCTCCCCTGTGCATCACGGAGCTCCTGAATTATTCACCCGTCGGGGGAGGATGAACTCAGCTCAGATGTGGGGGGGGGGGGGGATTCTCCTGGATCTGACAGCTCCTCTCTCACTCCTCTCTCTGTCGCTCCAGAGCACAAGCCCGGCTGCTGTCCAATCAGATCGCATCGTTAGACAGGGGCAGAGGACACCAGTGGAGTGGGCACGGCTTGCTGCTGTTATACGTACACCCATACAGCGTGTGTGTGTGTGTGTGTGTGTGTGTGTGTGTGTGTGTGCTCTCAAACGCACTCACAGTCTGCTAATAAGGTGAGGATGTGGCCAGTTTTAGAAGATCCTGTCAGGAAAGGAATAGCCCGTTACAACAGGAGCATGATGTGATGGGGGTTCCCTCACTTTGTTACGTAAAGAGTGTCAATTAGGGGCCTCCATGGGGAAGAGACATGGGAAGGTGACGCTCGTTAATGGATTTTGTTGTCTTCATAGCTCGTGCCAGACATCAGTGGAGCAATTTGAGCACAGATGAGCAGATGAGCTCTGTACTTGAAATTGGTGTAAAGGGCCTAATTAGCAAAAACACAAGAGACTGAGTTACTTTGCAGTCAGCAATGAGGATGTTAATTGCACAGCGGTGTGTCATTCTGCATCAAGAGCATATTTACAGACATGACACATATATTATGATGGCATGGCGACATGAAATATTTTTTTTAATCAGGGTTTTAAGTGTGTACTAAGCGTGTACTATGTAACTAAAGATTTGACATTTATGTCAAACAAAAGGTAATTCATTTAAATAAATGTTTTGGAATGTATTTACATTTGGAAGAATTGGCTAGAGATTCATCCATTTGCCCTCTGGCAACTCTGTCTATTTGGAGTGTATTGGGGAAAAGAAATCACGTAATATCGTTCCATTCCTCTGGGCCCAAGATTAAACCACGGATTCCCTTAAAAGCGCTTTACCTCACTCTGTTTCAGCAAATCAAACCAGCTGTGTTCCAGAGAGCCAGAGTGCACTCTCTCTCTCTCTCTCTCTCTCTCTCTCTCTCTCTCTCTCTCTCTCTCTCTCTCTCTCTCTCTCACACACACACACACACACACACACACACACACACACACACACACACTTATGCCCTACCTCATGCTGAGAGAACACCGGTGGATTGTTGTTCTCATCCAGAACTTTGACTATTACAGTGCAGGAGCTGTTGAGTCCTGGATTAAGAAGCAGACAGACGACACCATCAGGTCTTCACAAAACCATCTCCCCACAAACCGACAGCATAGCACACATCCAACAATCCTAACGACTCCTCATATCTCATATGATAACACATCTCCCCACGAGCAGCCATCAAATGACACGTTCGATATGACACATCTCACATATCACACCACTGCCATAAAATGACAGTCGTCTAATTAACAGTCATACAGTCTGTGTGTGTGTGACTTCAAGACTCTCAGGGGAGAAAAAGGACTTTCAGCAGGAGCGCTACAGTGTAAACAAGCAGAGCATCTGGACGGTGCTGCTGCGTTTCATATAAACAGCGTGTCGTGTTCAAGCAATTTTCCTCTGATTGATGTTCCACATCATCTCATCATTGCCTGAAGCTCCAAGTCATGTTCAGTTTATGGGAAAAATTAAATATGAACAACGTGGTTCCTGTGCCTGTTTCCCCATATTTACAAAACAAGTAATTCAATTTAAAAAGCTGCCTTTATTTGAAAGATTTATAAATCAAGAGAGATCATTTTTTGCTGAGTTTAAGTATAGAGTTAGGCTAGGGTGAGGGTCAGGGTCAGGTTTGGCATTATTTTGCTAGATAATAGATAAATCATTGTAAATGTCACACCAAGACAGTAATGGAAGACTGATAGGGTTAGAGTTAGACTGTGTGTGTGTGTGTAGGTGTCTGTACCATACTGTATATGTGTGCACTGTATGTGGCCATGTGATTTGTGCGCGACCTTTAGCGTCCTCTGCCGTGATGGTCAGGATGTACTGCGGAGCGGTGCCCTCCATGCTGTCCGCCTGCACCGTGATCACCCCGGAGTCACGGTCCACACGAAACAGGTTCCGAGGGCTCTCCGGCACCTGCCCCACCAGCCGGTAGAAGATTCGCACGTTGTCCGTTTTGGGATCGTCATTGTCGGCTGCCTGGACTGTGAGTATTTCAGTTCCTGTGGTGACAGGTGTGAAACGGGTGTGTGAACCGGTGTGAATGAAGGTAACCCCAAGCGAGGGAACCACACTGTGTGTACCTGCAATCAGCCAGCGGTGAGTGTTTGAGTGAGTGTATGTTAACAGGTGTGACTATATGTTTGCACGTGTCGGTGTAGGTATGTGTGGATGTGTGTTTGTGTGTGTGTGTGTGGGTGCGTGAATTCATGTCAGAATGTGTAAGAGACCTTTTGTGGCGAGCTCCTTGACGGCAGTGTGGTACTGCATCTGAGGGAAGGTAGGCCTGTTGTCATTGGCGTCACCCACCATGACCCTCAACTCTACTGGCTTGGCGATCTCCCTGCCATCTGGCCTTTCCACAACAATGCTGATGAGGAACTGAGAGAGAGAGGCAGAGAGAGAGAAAGAGTGAGGGAGAGAGACATTCTTTGTGTGTTGAGACTGACCATTTTGTTTTTAGCCAATGGCAAGTCTGTTTTATATTGTTTGTGTAATGACAGGTCAGCATGAGATCAATGCCTGGAAACAGGGCCCCTAATTTTCTCCTCCGGCAACCCCCACTGGGACCATTAAGTTAACTACAGGTCCATACCAGACACTAGTCCTAAGCATAACTGCTGATTTCTAGTCTGACATTTTGGATCGATCCTCTAAAGAATAGATGGCAGCTGATCTCAGATATGTTCTGCTGAAGGATAAATATATCCTGCTAATGCTAATGCATAGTCCAGTGAGCCCAACCCACAGTAATTTATATACCCACAGTAATACTCTCTAACATTTTATTGCACTGTGAATCTAGCATCCCCTCCTCTTCCTCAACGCCTCTATGGTTCCTGAACTTCTCACGCACCCTCCTCTCTCTCTGCATCTTCAGTAGGGGGCGCTGGCTTCTTCCACCATCTCCCTCAGTGGAAGCCACCCAGAACCCCACGTTTACTCGAGTTCCTCCGCCTACGGTCAGATCTATTCCAGAAGGTGTAGCCTACACTCTCAGAAACAGGGCTGATTTATGTGGTGTACACATTCGGATCTCTTGCTTGGCCTAGATTACTTCAGCCAAATTAGAAAACCAGGACACAGCAGTGTTGAAGTACCCCTGTGCTACATTTTGAGAAATATACAGTGCTTGGCCTGTTACCTGGTCCTGGGTTTCTCTATCCAGAGGGGCGTTCAGGTAAATTACTCCTTCTCTATTGATTGTGAAGAGCATCTCTGGAAACTCCCCCTCCAGACTGTACTCTACAGAACTCCCACTCCACTTCACCTGCAGCGTAAGGCATGCACACACACACACACACACACACACACACACACACACACACACACACACGCAAACACACACGCACACACACACACACACACACACACACACACACACACACACACACACACATACACACACACACACACATGCACACACCGACACACACAAATGCACACAGGAGGCACATGCATGCATACACACACAAGCACACACACACATACCACACAAACATTTATATTTAGTCATCGAGTAACGGATGGAACAGAATCAACATTGAAAGACAAAAGAGTCTAAAACTACAAGAGTCTTAGTACAGGTTAAGCACAGGGGCATTTCAGCACAAGGGTAACTTGGAACAAAGAACCATTTCAAAGTGTGAGAGAACAACAAAAGCAAAGATGTAGAACATATAGACATACTGCATTTCTATAAATAAACTAGAACATATATATATATACACACATTCCTATAAATAACCCACAGACTGAGTCTGGCCCAGGAGCAGCATGAAGAGTCAAGGTCGTAACCTTCAGAGGTTTAGACATAGGACAGGGTGCATTCAGGATTACCTCCATTCACCACTAAGGGGCAAAGACCCTAAGAAAGGTATGTTAAGTTTATTACAGGATATCAAAGGCATTCTGAAGGTGTTCACGCAAACACACACACACTCACAAAGAAATGCAACCCACATCCAAAGACAATAGCATTTCCTAGCTGTTAGGGTTAGGGTTAGCTGATCCTAGATGGAACAGGATCATAGCAAAGAGCACAAAAAAGTGCGAACCCCCACAGGGACAGTGTCACGTAAACCACAACACAGAGACACATGCACCCCAATATAGGCCTGCAGGGATCGCTGAGGTGATGTTTAAGTTCCGGTTTAAGTGAAAGTTTTGCAGAACCCCCGAGGCGATGAGGAGACAGTGCTGAGAGAGTTTACGCAGGTCAGGAGCTGCCAAAACACAGCAGCTGACCCCACCTTGGAGGGACTTTCCATTCGGCTAAAAAAAAAACAATTGGAAAAAAAAAAAGCACAACACCGGCCATTACTGGAAAGGGTGTGAAAAAGCACCGAACAAGGAGAAGACACTTGTGCATAGTGGGGAAGGGGGGATTTGCCGGAGGAGACCACGTGCACCTCAAAAAGACCTTCCTGGGTTTCCTGGCACCATCTTGGTTTGTTATGGAGATGGCTCTCCAAACCCACTGTCTGTGTACACAGCAGCCAGCTTCTCTTTACAGGGCCCCTGCATACACTCTTAGAGGGCAGCGCTTTGAAGAGATTAATGACCTCCCCCGCTGTTCTAAAATTGGTGCACTCCAGCTGAGGTGATGTCATCTGTAGAGTTTCCACAGTTCCAGTTCAGACGTTTAGTTGTCTATACAAGTGATTAAGTACCATGTTAAGATGGAGCGTGATAATGCAGACCTTTGAAGTACACCGCTCTTCTCTGGACAGTGAGCTGTGATAAATCCCTCAAGCCTAAATTTGAATTTAATACGATGCAGCATCTGGAGACACAACATAGTAAGACACCTTAACATTAATTATATATGTGTGTGTGTGTGTGTGTGTGTGTGTGTGTGTGTGTATATACACACACGTTAACGGGCACAGCTTGGGACACGAGCTGTAGAAAAGTTTTACAGAACAGTATTAGAAAAGCAATTCGCAACAATACTGATAAAGTAACTGGAGATTTGGATAAGGACCAAGGGGCTTAAAGCGTAGACGCATTTATCAGGAGCTGCAGGAGGTAACGACATGCCAGTTAACTACTACAGAGCACAGAGTGTGAGTGGGAGGAAGACCACATCAATAGGAGAGCAAGCCGGAGCCCTTCAGCAGGTCACAAGGCATGATGGGTCAGTTCTTTTGCGCAGCAGATGACGTGACACCAGGCTCCACGTTTTACCTCTCAAGACTATAATTCAAATGTGGAAATTGTTGGGAGTCTGGAGTGCAGAAACGTGAAAAAATAAAATTTTTATACGCAACTCTGAATTTCATTATTTCTGTAAGTGCTTTTTGTTAAAGAGCATTTAAAGTAAGAAGAGGGAGAAATGGGCCTCTTGTGTGGTCCTGCTATGAGAGGTTTGGAGTCCTTCAGCATCACCAAACTGTTTCGTAACGGTTGTGGCTTCCACCGCCCACATGTACATCTCAGCACCCAAAGGAGTGGGTAGAACAAGGCTTTTCCCATGTACGCAAAAAATATCTCTAGTGCCAGAACTATATATGCACACACACGTGCCATTGGGCATGCATACACACACGTGCACACACATGCATGCACACACACACACACACACACACACACACGCACACGGACACGCATGCATGCACACATGCACATGCAGGCACACACTCACACAAGCGAGCTCTCACACATGCGCACATAAACACAGACACACAAAGCATCGTGTTAGTGCTAACTAATCTCCCTCTCTCTCTCTCTCTCCCTTTCTTTTATTTCAATGTGACATAACTTTACCTTTATGCATTTTTTATATGCATTTGACAGCACACAAGTGTGCTCACAACCAACGCAGCTGACCTCACCCTTCACTAAGTGGTTATTTCACGAGAATATCTTAGCTTTTGGTTGTAGTTTCAATGCATCTGAGTCAGGGACTCAGGGACTGGGGAGCCCTGCAGGTGGGTGGGGTTAGCCTGCAGGTGGGTGGGGTTAGCCTTTCACCCACCGGCCTATGGCACAGCTCCACGGGATCCTCCATTCTAGTCCCATTCTGGAAAACAAAGAAAAGGCTGAAAAAAAAAGAAAAGCCAAAAAACGAAAAATGGGCCCATATTTCTGCGTCACGCATCAGCAGAGGGTGGAAAAGCGTTGGTGTGCGTGGGAAGAGGAAAGTGAGAAAAAAAGAGGAGGAGGAGGGGGAAGCAGAGGAAGAGCGGAGGAGAGTGAGAGAGTGAGCCGAGGCAGTGTGGGGGGGGGGCATTTGAAGAGTGCATTCATACATACCTCAAGCGAATCGTGACACTGTTACACAAGCACATGTTCGCACACTGACAGATTACTGTAGTTTTGATGATAGTGAGGGTGCACACCCCCATGCTCCTGGCCTTCGCTCCTACCCCACCCTCGAGGCCTCTGACTGAGCCTCCTCTCCTCCCCAGCACAGAAGCAGCTGCCTGGTGCTGGTTACGGCTTCCAGCCTATTAAAGTTTAATGGGAACTGAAGATGAGCTCCACGGCACTGTGGAGTAGAGTGGCTCGAGTCTACCTTCGACGGTCTGGTGTCCTGTGTTATTTACGCGCTCACAGCAACTACGTGTGGGGAGAGACGTCGGGCTAATGGGAAAATTGGATAACAAGCTAAAGGTCGGCCGCTCTGAGGGCCAGGTCAGACGCGTACGAGCATGAACACGTGGGGAGCTTTCACGCAGACACGTGTGAGGATGCACAGAAACCGAACACCGTCTTCTGTGGTGAAACGGTGCATGTGAAACAGACTTCAAGCAGGAAGGAACGGTAGTGTACTAGTGCCTAGTTCTCACCTGTGAGATGGGGGCAGGTTCTCACCTGTGAGATGGGGGCAGGTTCTCACCTGTGAGATGGGGCTAGGTTCTCACCTGTGAGATGGGGGCAGGTTCTCACCTGTGAGAAGGGGCTAGGTTCTCACCTGTGAGATGGGGCTAGGTTCTCACCTGTGAGATGGGGCTAGGTTCTCACCTGTGAGATGGGGGCAGGTTCTCACCTGTGAGATGGGGGCAGGTTCTCACCTGTGAGATGGGGGCAGGTTCTCACCTGTGAGATGGGGATAGGGTAGGGTCCCGGCAGGTTCTCTTGCAGGCGCACTGGGTCTGGCGAGGCCCACGAGTTCCCAGTCACCTCCACCAACACGGTCCCAGTAGAGAAGAAGGCATTGGCCCTTCCTCCCATGTCCTGCACCATCACAGAAAGCTTATAACGGCCGCACATCTCCGGGTCCAGGGTGGAGGCCCCTGCAGTTTCGAATCACATGGTAAGGACATGAGCACGCATACATACGAAGAGCATTCATGATTTATATGATTTATAATGTCTTTATAAAAATATATTTATCTGGATTCGTATGAATATACTCTAACTAGATAGCAGGCACAGAAACATTAAAAATTAGTACAGGTCTTCAAAACAGATCTGCTCTTAGCAGTGTAACGTGTTTGACGACTGTGTTTAACAGCGCATGTAAAGGCCTCTCGGTTTCAGTGCGGAGTAAAGCCAAAACCAAACACTGTACAAAAATACTCCATGATCTGTCGAGTGATTGTAATAGCAAAGTAAACCCATCTCCCTCAGAGCCTTTGTGCTGTTTGGATTACGTTTGGCACTCAGAGCAGAACTGGCTGACCTGTCACAGTGTTTGGGTTCTCACTGAGTCGCTGAAATTAAATGTCGTACTGGTCAAGCTCTAGAGACCTGGGCCAGACGACAGAGTCTTTTCCAATCCGCAGAAAAAAACGTGTTGGGGGGGCGGGTGGGGGGTAGTGTCGTTAATGACCTCTTTAATGAGGCAATCAGTGTGCCTCGTTGGCCTGGCATAAGTGACAGGGCGGGAAATGATGAGGGTCCCTAGTTGATTTCACGGTGAAAACGGGAGCAGGAGGAGGTGCAGGAGGCGCTGGACGAGGAGCCAGGGTCCGGCGGGAGGCACACCGCCAACAGGACATCAAGGTAACCTGTGTGTCCACAAATAGCGGCAGCAGGTCTGATTCTCATTCCTAGCTGGATTTGACCGGTTGGAGCCAGAATGGACGTGCGTGTGCGTAGTTGTGTGTAGTGTGCATGTGTGTGTGTATAAGGGAGAGAGATGAATACAGTAGGATTAAAGGACATGCTGAAAGAGAGGCAGCATTGGCAGATAAAGGAACAGGGCACATGAACCGTGAGCCAACACAACAGCGTTTTATTAACGAAGCCGTTTAGTCACTAGAAAGCAATAATTAAGACGAACGTCAATCAAGATGATAAACTAGCCTGATCCTTACCGTCCTCCGTGAGTGACACCTCACCGGTGTTGGCGTCTATGTAGAACATGTGGCTGGCTGGGATACGGGGCGTCTGGTCCAGGAGGCTGAAGCGGAGGTCGGCGTGGGCAGTGTTGCGGTCGTCGCGGTCCAGAGCCTCCACCTGCATGAACGGGATCCCTGTGGTTCAGGAAGCAGGGTCAAAGGTTGAGATGTGGCCTGCTCTTCATCAGCACAGACAAGAGCACTTTTGGTGGCATCATTTTTCTAAATCAATCAATCACAGAGACATGGATTTTGAGAAGATTCCATTTCAATATGTTAAATGCACAATAAGTCAAACTTTCCATAAACGTCTCAACGCTTAACAGTAGTTAGGAAATAAATTCTCATGGTTGACAAACTGTTTTTCTTTTCCTGGAAGAGCGACAGTGACTGTGCAGATCGCTTCAACTCTTGCCATCATAAGCAATGAGATCATCCATCACGGAACTAGAGTCAAGATAAGTTTAGTTTCAAATACATCTTTATTTATACTGCACAGACTTGTGTTGGGACTCTCGGATACCAAGTGATATCAACACTCAGTCCCTATTTTCTCTATTATTCTTTTGGCATCAACAATCTGTAATTTTGTAATGAGAATAGGCACAATGTTTCTCGAAATTGACCATGTCAAGAAAAATTGGATAGCAAAAAGGTGTGGCTTTGTGTAAATTTGTAATCTGTCACATTTATGAGGAGGTGAAAAATATCAAAGCATAGTTTCAGCGTAAGCCACTGTGTATGTAAGCTTGCTGAATTCTGTAACCATGACAACATCAAAAGCAGACTGAAGGCATTTCAGTGGCAGTTCACATGGAAAGAAGGAGCCTGATAACCATAATATCCGTTCTGAACACGACCTGTACTGGCAGAGGACAGAACATACTGCAGCTTCGACTAACGCTACTAATGCAACTATCACGCTACTAATGTGTGATATCAGCCATTTCCCCTACAGCTCTTAACTGCACATTCGAGCTACAATAAAAAAAACATATCTTACTTGTCCTTAATTATTTAAATTAGCATAAAACAGGTATTTTGGATGACTAACCTGACTAATCATATCAGAAACAACCACTTCTGAAGTATTTCTGTTTCACTTCTGTTAAGCCATCACAAAGTAGCACAACCAAATGGTACCCCTACCCCTAACCTAACCTAACTTAACCTAACCTAACCCTAAACATAACCTAACCTAACCTAACTTAACCTAACCTAACCCTAAACATAACCTAACCTAACCTAACCCTGATCCTAAACATAACCTAAACTAACCCTAGCCTAGTGTGTGTGCGTGTGTGTGTGTCATCTCTGAAGAACACTCAATCAATCAATCAATCAAATTTTATTTATATAGCGCTTTTTACAACAGTTGTTGTCACAAAGCAGCTTTACAAGTGCCGAGTCCTAGCCCCCAGTGAGCAAGCCAAAGGCGACAGTGGCAAGGAAAAACTCATGTCCTTTCACTCTAGGTTGCACTGGACAATCCTGAAGTGTATATTACAAAAGCAATAGTGAATTCATTACATCTAGGGAATGATGCAGTGTCTCCGGTGCACCTTCATGAAGCATTTTGGAAGGATAAACAAACATTCTTAAAACATTCTTAAATTTCTTTCAAAATTCTTTTGAATTTCCCCCATTTACCAGACCTGCTATTTATTCCATAATGTCGACACTGAAAACAACTTCGTCAACTAATCTCACCTTAGAAACTCTCTGGAAACTTTCCAACTGCAGCGGCAGTCTGTGTGATTAGCCTGGAGCTCAACTGATGAAGGGCCACTTATGTACCCCTGTGGAACTCCCCCACCCACCTTTCAGCAGACCCAGCTGCACGGAACCCCTCATGCTCTCCTCCAGGAACACAGGAACGTTGTCGTTTTTGTCGATGACGCAAACCTCCACACTGAAGCTTTGGGGGTGCATAGATGCTGTGAAGGACACCTGGGGGGGGGGGGGTGCATGAGGCAGGTTAAATACGCATGTGGTGGCAAAAGGCCTTTTCACTCTTTGCAGCGCACCATTTCATCACGTGTTATGACCTGCAATTTTCCCGCGGCGTCCAACAGGTATTTTTGGTTGCAACCATGAAGCCTTGCTGGACGCCTGCTATCCATCCATGCATTTTCTAGTGCTAAAAATGTACTGCAGTTGACACATCAAAGATTATGATGATTGATGATGATGGGGTAATCAGTAACTATTTTCAAGGCCACTGCTGACTGACAGAGCTCTGCTGTCGGCTGATAGCCTGGATTTTGTGAACACAGAACCCGGCTTCAGTTCACTGACCTAGGCTTAAGGGGCGAAAACTAGGGAGAGGAAAGAACTCTCAGAACTTGGACTGGATTTCCCGCTGGCTTCTGCTTTGCACTTGAATGCTGGATATCCAGAAACTGGAGACCGTCCAGTGGTAGTAGTGGGAGTAGGAGTCACGAGAACCGGACAGGAGATTGGTGTTGGTGGGATGCAAAAAATTCATCACAATGAATGTGAGTTGTGAGTAGAGAATGCATTAGCTGGGACTGAGAAGTCTTTCTCTCAAACCTCAGCTGTCACATGGCAAAGTTAAATATGATGACTAGGTTTACCCATGTAACAGGCCCCAAGGTTGCGATGAACAAAAACTGCCCACCTGCAGAGAGTAGGACGGCTGCGTCTCTCGATCTAGTGGCTTCAGGGCGTACAGGAATCCTGACTCCACTCCAAAAGTCCCCTCTTCATCCCCACTCACCATCAGATCAGTGTAGGTTAATGGGAGGTCAGGCAGCTGTGGAAGGAAGTCCAACAATGAAGAGACCTACTTTGAGTAGTGAAAGGTTTTTGTGGAAAAAAACTGGAAAAAAAAACATTTATTAGTTACAAATATGTGGTCTAAAACACAAATCTTCGGCATCAACAAATGGGACAAAGACAGCGGGACATGTTACTGCAACTGAGAGGTTTTTCCCAGTTCCTTTAAGTCAGCACACTCAATTTAAGTTAATTTTTGTTGTTGTTACTTTTTCACAGTTTGTGTTGAAAGTCAGCTATGTCTGTCAGATACTCTGCTCGGGGCTTAGACAGTGCAATACGTCAAGAGTTCATACTGTGCGAAAAGGACCCAGTGTCTTAGGCCGGCCCCTTTTAACTCTAACCCCACCCACCCCTCTGGCAAGCAGTGGCTGCTGTTACTGACAGAAATACCTTTTACAGCTGGCACCAAAGTATATGCTATTGTTGGGTTCATGGGGTAGACGTGCGTCCTAAAAACACGTCGCTAATCAGCACAGCCTCCCAGCTTCCTCACGGCCACACACACCACCCAGTAGACCCTGACTGCTTAAACCACCGCCAGCGCTTCTCGGCTTCCTGCGAGCCTAAATGCTTTTAATCTGATCTGCGTTTCCAGAATGTGTGTGTGGATAGGCTTTTCATGGGTCGGTGTGCACCATTAAGAATCACAAGGAACAGCAGCCACTGTTGATAATATATAAACCAACAACACCAATAAAATAATAATTGGTGCTTCGTGATTGAAGGACTTGCGGTGAAGAGTAGAACAACTCTCAGAACAACACAGAGCAACTCTCCCCTTGCCTGTCTAAAGAATCAATACAATGTTCTTGTCAGGGAAACATTTATCTTGAGTTATGGTTGATGTTACTGATAGCTGCATTGCTGAGACGGAAAAATGGCAGGGATGTGGAAAACAGCATTGAAATGAAGGACACAAAGCTCACCAGTGAGTCACTGCCTGTTTTGTCACTCATTTTTTGAAAGCTGGGAATAAAACACTGTATAGCCTCCATTTTATCTTTTCAGAGCGGAGTGGTGGTAATTAACCACCCACCCTCATGTATGTCATTAAAATGGATTTGGAAAGCATTTTGATAGCTTGGCATTTAGGAGGGAGACGAGGGCGTGGCTCCACTGGATGCTGACGTTCTCGTGCCCCCAATTATGGCGTCAGAGCGTAAAGGCATTGCGCATTAATGGGAGCCGTGCGCTAAAGACGCCTGCCATCTTTGTCGCACACAACGGCTAGCTGTGGCGCTCTTGGCGGGGTCTCCACAAATGGTTTGCTGACGAATGAACGATGCGTAAGCAATATGTTCATAATTACACCTTGAGCCCTGGCTGCCACAAAAGGAGAAATGAAGAACATGCATAAAAGCTCTCCACTCTTCAGCTTTCAGTTCCTTGCCGGACTGAACGCGGTCTTTTAATACGTTACTGTTAACCTGGCAGTGTGACTCACAACACAAGAGCAGATAATAACAGGGCCCCACATAAGTCTAAAAAGCACCAGGTACCCTGATGCCGTTTCATCACCGCATTTGCTAATGTTTCACTGACATCAGAGCTAGAAATAATAACGCATGATTAGTTCGTCATACCATTTTGCCGTTCTTTAGACATTTGGAAGTAATGAATGTTTTTATTATTATTTGCAACATCCGTTTTGAGACAACTTGGAAAAGGTTTTCTGCAGAGTCCCTCCCAAAAAACCCTTAAAGCATAATAAATGGAAAAACGTGCGTTTTTTTCCTTTAGATATTTTGGTAACATAGAGCCGCGTAAATAAGGGTCCAATTTCCAGTATGTACAAAATTAGTTCAACAAATGATTAAAGAAATAGTGTCAGTCTGTCCTTTTAGGGAACAACTCACCTTGGTGAGGTACCAAGGGAAAATACCGTCATAGTTTTCTGGAACACCAATTTTAAGGTGCGCCGCCTCGCCATGCAGAAGCCCCAGAGAAAACACCAGCTAAACAAAGTTTGTTTGACAACAAAATTAAAGTTAGTAAGGTTACTTCTATTCACTGCATATTATCACAGGCAACATTTTAACACCAAATTATGCACATAATGTAAGGAGAAGCAGAAAACCTACAGTCAATGCCTTGATCCATGAAGACACTTTATCCACTGAGCACATTGTGGGCTATTGTTTGGGACACACAATACAGAACCATCATATTTCGTTATTTAGACTAAAGACCTAAGGAATTTAAGACCATAACATTACCCTACCCACCCTAAGTAAAAAAGAGAAAATTGCATTCTGATTAGCCCAGCAAATGCAGATAGAATAAACCAAAATAGAAACTGTCTTGGCGCAACGCATACGCACTCAGTTTTTTTTCTTAGGTCAAACGTAAAGCAGTAAAATGTAAAATTGTGTAGACTGAAAGTGACATCACGTAGGCTGTGGTGAAGTTACCCATTTAAAGAAAGTTGAAAGGCAGAGAAAAGTGACTAATGTGCTATCAATTCTATTTTATTACGGTTTGCCAGACCACTTCAACCGAAGTTTAAATACGACAGTTAAATGTTAGCCTCAATCTGGTGTATCGCACAATTTAACACACAATCACACAACTAAACAACAGCTCAAATACACTACAATGCTCCATTAAAGAAAGGTATAAAATGCTGCGAGACGCGTACGTTATGTAATACGCCTCCATCTATAATAAATTAAAAAGACATGCGCCACGACAGTGGAAAAGTTTTCACAAGCCAAGAAGAAAGTCATGGCCTGCTCTCATTCGCCCTACAGCGCACGTCTGGAATCATTTCATGCCGCCTCATATGCAGTCCACCTTACCTCTTGATATCGCATTAGCTTCCGTGCTCCTCCAGAGCAAAACAGAATGGTTTAAGTGTGAGAGAACAGTGTCTACTTTCGAGTAAGATTAATGTTTAACTTTTTTAATTTAACGCAAACCTTTCAACTACCATGTTTCCTTTAATTATACCCCTGGTCCAGTCCCCGAATAATTCCGTACCTGCATATGTATGAGGGAATACATTACATGCAATTGAAATCCTTGAGGTAATCCTGTATGTTTGTTTAAAAAAGAAAGGAGGGATATTGTTTGAATGAACTTGTCATTTTATTATAAAATCAATGTAAACATGTAATAAAATTAACAACTGAATAATATTAAATGGAAGTGCAAATCAAACATTTTTGAAAAACAGCTCAGACCACATTTTATTGCTTCTATGTCATTTAATCACACCTCGCATTTAAATATTTTAATACTCTTTGACTAAATGTGTGATTAAATTTCTCAGTTTGAACCTTCCAAATACCCCCTTAACCCCTATCCTGTCTGTTTTAGCTGAAGTACGTACCTGCGTACTCAGATTCAAGTAAATATGGTTTCATTTCTCAGGTCAGTACAGAAAATTATTTGTGCTCATCTCCTAGATGTGTACATGAGAAGTGTACATCACTTTTGAGAACTGCAAAACAGCCACCGTACTCACAAATGCGAGGAACCCATTGCATTGTGAAGGCATGCTTTCAGCTCTCTATCAAAAATGAAATGGCTCTGAGAACTTTCTACTTACACAGCTAGAATTCCAACACCTCTACATGGTAAGGCAGCAAAAGAACATAAAAAAGTAAAATATACAAACGTAAAAAAGCTTCATGCAAGTCTGTCAACATCGACTTTTCATCATCAGTTTAGGCTCCCATGGTCTCTCATGTTCTGTTTTTACAATATAAAATATGCAAATATATGCCTGTTCAGTTGTCTAGTCCGTGGTGTTAGTGTTGAAAACACAGCTTGTGGTCTTAGCGGCCTAGCAGGAGGCCGACAGAGTCCGGCTCTCTCAGAGCACTGTGAGGTCGTGGCAGGACTTGGACTTTTGTCGGAAGGCCATCTTCTTGTTCTTGCGGGCGACCATGCGGCCCAGGAAGCGTTTGGCCTTTTTGCTGATGCTCTCGCGGCGTTTGCAGTTAGCCATGCGCCGGGCATTCTCCTCCCTGCTGTCTCTGCGCAGACGTATCTGCCGCACGATGCCCTCGAAGAGAGTGCGGACGTTGTGGTGCAGCGACGCCGACGTCTCGATGAACTTGCAGTCGAAGACGACGGCACAGGCACTGCCCTCTGTGTGGGGGGGGGGGGGGGGGGGGGTAAAAAGAAGCGGACAGGAGGGGGAGAGGGTGGGGTGGACACAGGAGAATCACAAGTGCAGGTTAGAGGTAGTTCTGTGGGACTTGAGGGACATTGGTTTGTCATCAGGGGCTAATCTCCGGGGAGAAGCAGTAGCCGTGATTATTTAGCGGAGTCTACCATGCATCAATCAGCTAGCGGCGGCTAAACGCTTGCAGCTTTCACCTCAGCTGCCTGGAGAGGGGGGGGGGGACACGGGGGCCTATCTTCTCAATCACAAGGAGCGAGCCCCCTGGAGAAGATGACGCGCGACTCACCGTCTACTGACACTTCTCTGGAGCGCACCAGGTCACTCTTGTTTCCCACCAGGATGATGGGGATGTTTTCCGACTGGCGCGCCCGGCGAAGCTGTATGCGCAGCTCCGAAGCCTTCTCAAAGCTGGACTTGTCCGTCACCGAGTACACGATGATGTAGGCGTCGCCCATCCGCATGCACTGATCCTTCAGCCACTGGCTGTTATCCTGTGGAATGGCACCCGGTTAATACAAAAGGGCGCAGAACGCTCTGTGGCCTATCACCAGTCCTGTGGTTTTAGGTGGTTGTTATCACCGAGAGTGATTCGCTCACCTGTTCCCAGATGTCGTACAAAAGCAGATTTGCCTCTTCTTCGTCGACGATGATTGATCTATCATATGTGTTTCCTGATGAGAAGAAGAAAGTAAGAAATAAGAACATTTATTCTGAAGTACTCAGCATCCTTTATCACAGTATCAGAGTCATCTATCCCAGTATGTAGACAGTAGGATATTGACAATCATCCATAAATCTGAGCCCTGACTGTGGAGTTTTCCTTTTGAGCCAGTGTATTAATCTTTTACACCCACTCTGCCTGGTGTTTGACTACAACTACCTAAGCTCTTTTTGAGTAATGGGTGCAGCTGTGGCTGGCTGGAAATAGCAGAAATCAATACACCTTTACCTGCTCTCCCATATGACCCATTACACTGTCTGTTAGTCAGACCAGATTGTGAGGTCCTTGAATTAGCTTAATCCCATGTCCTTGGAACATGTTCTACTAAAAAGCAAGCATTATCTGGGAACAAGAAAAGTGCCCACATGGGCACCAAGACTTTACCTGTCTCCTCTGTGTCGTGACTGTCCTCAACTCCACCAAATATCCTCGCCAGACTCGACTTCCCTACGCCGTGCTCGCCAAGAAGCACAACCTTGTAGATGTGTCCATCGGAGTCGCTCCCGGAGGAGATGACGGAGTCGGATGAATCAGACACGCAGCTGTCACGGTGCTGCTCCCCGGGACCGTAGGAGGTGCAGCGCGTGAGGGTGGAGAGCTCGGCGCTCTGCGCTGAGGGCATGGTGGAGCAGAACTCGCGGTCGTCCACTGGCATGCTCCTGCGGTGTAAACTCTGTAGGTTGAAGGGAGGAAAGGGTATACTTCCTCTCCTTTTATCCATGTTCCGCAACTTGTCACCTTTGTTCAAAGTCATGATTCCAAACCTGTCTGCATAATATAAGCAGTTTGTTAATATTGTTTGTCCCACTAGACAGCCCATATTAACCTACAATAAATACACTTATTTAATGTTTCTGTTCTGACATATCTGACATATCAGCTGTCAATATCTCTAAACTTAGCAGTTTTTTTGAACAGATGAACATGCCAAACCTGCCTATTTAAAATTAATAAACCTACATGTAAAATGTGTCCAATGTCTTCTTTCCGACGTCTGAACTCCAATGGTAAAGAAAAATCCGTTTGGTATAGCTCCTTCCGTTTCTCTTCTACGGTGCGGTTCGGTTATGATCAGGGATGAGACGGAGCCCCTTATTTATTGCCCGGTAGGATCGCTGACGTCAACACGAGGCAGGGCTTGCCTCGTAGAATCACGTCTCTCGTAATAGTAGTAACATCACTGCGCGCGCGGGCAGGGAGGGGGCGGAAGGCAACCCGGAATTCAAATTCTGCGCGAGCGTCCGATGGAGGGGATCTCCCTCCTCCCCCGGCACGCTGCAGCGCATGCTGATGTAACGGATTCGGTTACGCAGCTCGTGAGCGGGAGGTATAGGTTCGGTTGTAGTAACCTTTAAGAAATCCCATTCATATTTCTAAGACTACACAACTCGTGAATAACGAGTGTCGGTAAAGGGGCTCCGTTAACCATCGCAAACACATAGCTCAATTGAAATAAAATTGAAAGGTCGTTGAAATGCAGGTGAAATATTAAAAGCAGGAATGCTTATTTCGGATAAATATACTTTTGAATATAGGCGTTTAAATATCTCGGCAAATCGAGGTCCTATTCAGTCTTATATTAATCGTGTTCGCGTGTATCGTGTGAGTTTAGGAGGACGCGCATACGACGAATTCAGCTTTAGGTTCAAGATGACTACACCTGGCAACAGGAGCGTACGCACCGCAGCAACGATTCAACGTCGCCATCTACTGTTGAATGAGAGTACTGCAATCGACCGCTGTGTGGCAATAAAGGTAGTCGTGCCGGTGATAAGGCAAAAAAAGATTTCCGGTTTAGATTTCATTTTCCTTTTGTGTTTGATCTCGATTCACTCATACTTTTACGTATGAACAAATCGACCTTTCTTAACACAGACGTCATTCTACAACAACCAGCCGCCCCTTTTGACACTGCAATGTAAATATTAAGTCACTGTCACGCACTCTGTACTGACATCCTCAGTACAGTATACTGTTAAGAAAGTATTTAAGACCCCAAGACAAAAATAATGTAACTCGAAGAGCGACTTTTTAGTTTTGAATAGTGTGGACCGGTCTTAGCCATTATAAACTGGAAGTTATGTTTATATAGGGTTGTTTTTTAAAGCATATTTAGATATTATGTTAGATGTAATGTGTTGGGGTGAGCTGTAGGTTACGGTTTTTTTTTAGAGCTAGACTTTATTTTCTGGGTCTCAGCTGGCTCCTGGGCTCTGATAAAAAAGACATTTCTGTCATCCGCTTCCTGCAGCTGTTTTCCACGTGCTTTATTTTGAGAAACGACACTCGGGTCCTGTTTTGTCTGTCAGGTTCCGGAAGTGTACCGTTTCATTCCAGCTCGAGAGAACATTGAGGACCTGTAGGCAACCTTGGATGAAATAAGGAGGCTGTGGTGCTGTGCATGAGGGTTAGATTTACTCTCTCGTTCCGTGACAAATATACACGGAGCGGGGAAGTGATGGAGATGTTTTACCTCCGGCCCGGCCTAACCCTGGCAACGCGCGTCTCTTAGCCGAAATGACTCACCTCGCTGGAGCCAAGAGTTGAGATCTCTGTGTTCTGCGCTTCCATTAGCATAGCCAGTGGACAAGTGACTGTGTCATGACGGCCATACTGGTAATTAACAGTGCTAAAACAAGGAGGAGTTGCGCTGTGTGTAAAACCATTAACATGAGGTGTCCTACTGTCTGAACATGGGTAACTGAGACAGTCATAGCCCCAGGGCGCTTGGTCATGCGGATATTTTATCTCACCAAGCCAATAACGTAAAATCAAAAGGCGACCTTGTGCGAATACGTATTGGTGTTATTACTGGTGCAGTAGTAAACGGGCATGATTTGGTATCAGATAAGGATTCTGTTTCATTTGCAGTGCTGTTCAATATGTTTCGCAATTTCAGCCATGTCCGTTCTAAAACTGATTTTTAGGGTTCAAATTTCAACGATAGTACATGTATATGGGTTGTTTTTCAACCAAGGCAGTGTGGATCAACATCACACTATAAAGTTATTGAGGATATTCCAGTAGGCAGTGTGTCAGAGTCCACTTACAGTGACATCAGCGAAGGAGAATATGAGCCAGATGTGAGACGAATTGGGAGAAAAAGCAAAAAAGAACAAAACGAAGAAGGGAACAAAGGAAATGAGGGAGGTGTAAATAATTATCAAAGAAAACAGAATGTCAGTGGCTCTGTTCGAAATAGCCTACTACATACTGGATACTGCATACTGGACTCGGTATATACTGGATACCGCATACTGGTCCTCGTAGTAGTATGCAGTACAGTTTCCAGTATGCGACAAAAGCAAAGCGTACTACGGGGTCACGTGAACGTAACGTTGCATGATGGGATGCAGTACACCACGAAGATAGCCCTGTTTGCGTACTGGAATATTTTGCGGAAGTAGTAGGTCATCCGGGAATGTTTAGCGTACTGGAAATTTTCATTTTGGTCACATACTGCATACGGCATACTGATTTGGGGCTCGATCAGTACGCCAGTAGTATGTAGTAGGCTATTTTCGAACAGAGCCAGTGTCACGTCCAGCTCCTCCCTCCTCCCTGGTCCCGCCTAGTTTTCCCCCGTTCCCATGGTTTCTCCCTCTGTCTGCCACGCTCCTGTCCTCATTGTTCCCACCTGCGTCTCGTTTCACCTCCATGTTGTCTGTGTATTTAAACCCCTCCGTTCTACCCCTTGTCGTCGGTCATTGTATGCGAGTCCCTCTGTAGTTTCCCTGCTCGCTCCAAATCTCTGCTATTCGTATTTCCTGTTCATGTTCTCTGCCTTATCTCCACTGATTTTGTTATATATGTTTTCTCATCGTGGCCCTGCCCCGTGTAATCTGTCCCAGTTTAAAGTTGTATTGTTTGTTGGTTTCCCTTCCTCTACACTGAAAAAAATAAATCTGAGCAGATGTAAATGTAACATAATTAAATATGTGATATTAACAATAAAAAATTATGTTTGTAACTTTACATGAATATATCTTGTTTTGAAATTAATCTGCATTTGTTCCAAATACAAGATATTTTGCATTTTGTCCTTAACAAGATGTGTTTATGTAAATTCAACTAATCTTTCTATGTACACCCATACAACAAACTGTTTTTGTGTTGTATTTACTATTTTCCAATGACCGCGAAGTGGGAGGAGCCACTGGTTATTTTCCTCGTTTTTCCATATTTCAAATTTTAACAACCATAGTACTGGCCACAGACACTCGTGGAAACGGAGGACCTCCTGCAAGGACAAAAACCATCTGACAGAAGGTAAATTTTGCATCGTAGCATAAATAAAAATTATATAAAGCAGAAGCATTTTGTGTGTGTGTATAAACATTAAAAAGCTACCCAGAGGCAACCTGCATAGCTAACATAGTTACCTCAGATAGCTAACTAAACTTGCGACAGCTAGGCTACTAGCCACTGCTAAGCGACTATAAAAATACAGTGTGAAGTGCTTTCCAGTGGATTCTGGTGAGTCACAGGAATAGATCTAATGTACTGTAGTGTTTGTCGAGTGCTCGATGAACAAACGGAGGTTAAATTCTTTTGTCGTTTGTTTCATTGTGCAAGTTGAGGCTCGTAGTGGCGCAAAGCTAGCATTTTGTAATTTTAGTGCGAACACGGTCATACGAGTGCTTGAAATCATTGAACATGCTTTAATTTTAATGTTGCATTTTCCATGTTTGAAAATGTAATGCTAATCGAATTTTGGCTAAAAACACGGTTTCTCCACTCAGAGAAGCAGTGAGAATGACAGTTATATTTGAATGTCTCTCCCCTCCCCCACACACGCAGTACAGTACATCTGTCTCCTATAATCACTCCACAAACACACACTCACACACACACACACACACACACACACACACACACACAGACTTGCATCTCTTTTCAAGCACTATGTATTTCCTTCAGGAAATGCAAATCTAGTTAAACTATATGCTAGCTTGGTTAGCTACCAGAGCAAACCCAACCAAACTAGCATATATTTTAAGCATATATTAAGATAGCTAGTTAGCTGAATATGCCAACAAGGTTATGTACTACACTTATTTTTCTGCTATTATCAAACACGGTATCATCTCTTTTAATATGATGAAAAGTGAACAAATCATTTTGAGTATGTGTATTTGTATAAATATGCAATTTACTACAGCTGTAAGATGCTGGGAAATATAGAAAATAGACCTTGAAAGTGCTTTAAAACTGCTTGAATTTGACCTTGGAAAAGAAAATGTATGAACAGCTAAATTAACATGTTTTGTGTATGTTTTTATTTTCTTTTAGAGATGGATGTACAAGCAGACAGAGAGGTAAACCATGCTAAATGGAAGATGAGCTCCTGACCTGGTGTCACGTCTGAATGATGAATCTCTCAGCTGTCCCAACTCTCTCAGGTTCTCCCAATATGCTTTCTCAGGTTCCAATACTCAATTGTTTTTTTTTATGACATGATATTTTATTTTTTTTAATTACGTTATATTGAAGGTAGAGGTTTTGTGCCCTTGTCCTTTTATTGATGAAGATAGAATAAAACAATAACAAAAATAAAAACATGACTGTTCATCAGTGAGTATACATAATAAAAGTAAGTCCTTACATCAAGTTGTTTCGAGTGTACTTGCATTTCAAAATCTTCCAAAATATAAGTTGATAACATAAGGTGATTATATTAATACCTGATGTTGTCTTGCAGGTGTTGTTCACAGTATATACACAGTTATTGCCGTGTGTCAGGAATGGCTGTGTGCATTTATTTGTATGGTCAACACTTGGTTCCATGGAAGCCATTTTTACATGTAATGAGGACAGTTTTGGTGTACGCTTTATCTCTTAATGTGTAGGGCAGATACCATGGAATGTAATGAATACGTAAAACATTTCTGTGCTTTGGACCCTGTCAGTTTACATTCTTAGTATTAGAATGTACACAGGACATCAAAACAATTCATAACTGGATTAGATATTCATCCAAGTGCATCCATGCTCCCAAAAACAAACATCTGAAATTCTTAAAGTTAAGTACACCACACACAAAACAATGGCAAGAAAAACTAAGTTAAATTGACTGGACTGATAAAAATACTGTGCTTTATCTACTTAAAAAAATCAAGGCAACTTTTTGCATCAGATTATTATGTAGATCAAATAAAACTAGTCTTTGTATGAACTACTTAATTTTCTTTGTGCAAAAAATAACTGTAAGTCCAGTCAACTTAACTTTGTAAGTTTTTTTTTCCTTTACCATTTACAATATTCGCTTACAAACAAAAACAAGGCACCAATGATAATACAAGGAATCAGAATTAAACAAGTTGAGTTGCATGTGTACAAAAAAAAAATAGATAATAAAATAAATTAAATATATATATATACAAAATAGAGATTTAAATCAGATCAAAAGTTTTTCATCAAAAAACAAAGTTTTTGAGCAGAATTTTTTAACTAAAATTAGAGACTCCAAGAAACAATTAAGGAAAATTTTCAAATAACCTACATTTGGATTCGTTTTGAAAAATCTACATTTATGAATAAAAAAACTTTCCCATTAAAGTTAAATATTTATTAAGAATTCTGCAAATACCAAATTTAATTACTGTCAGATTCAAAGCCGGCAAATCGATTCCTTGACCTTGGAGCCAATCCCACATACTGCACCAAAAGTCTTGTATGACATGACACTGAAACAAAAGATAATCTAAATCCTCCTCTTCATCATCGCAGAATGAGCACCCATAAGTATCAAATTTAAATCTAGTCTTTAAAAAAGAATTAGTCGGATAGATGTCAATTAGAATTTTACAATAGACTTCCTTTACTTTTGGAGGAAAAGAAATATATTTAGTTCAAATTTTATAGATTATATCTTGACCATAATCATTTAGAATATATTGCCACTTAACCTGACCAGGATACAGCACTTTCTGTAACACTCTCCAAGTGAACCAGTTAGTCATCTTTTTATCTTTAAAACCTATATCTTCTATATAGAGTTGGCTCAAAACAGGAGAGGTCTTAGAATGACATACATCTTTAACCATAGATTTAAGAACTGCTGGGAATGGTTTTACCAATTTGTTCACATCTTCACATCAAAAACAAGATTAACCTTCAAACAAAAGTCTTTGAACGATAATGTATCTCCATTGGCATCCAAGTGTGAAATGGCCCAAATTTCTTTTGAAAACAGGTTCTCAAAAAAAAAAAAAACAGATTTTCTGTTCAACAAAATATGTTTGTTGTTCCAGACAGAAGAATTATGTGGTGTAAAATTGTTAGTACAGAAGTTTCCAATAGAGCAGGACCTGTTGATGGAAATCTGACAGCTTGATGGGTAATTTATTATAGACAAAGTCATATCTCAAAATAAAATCAATTCCACCTACAATCTGAAAAACAAAATTAGGAATGATAAACCAGAAGGACTGTAAATCATTACAAAAAGCTCTAAGCCAATTAAGTTTTAAAACACCATTCATGAAGCCAAAATCCATTACATTATAATAATAATAATAATAATAATCTTTATTTGTATAGCACCTTTCATACATACATGTAACTCAAAGTGCTTTACAGTATAAATAAAAGAAACATTAAAAGGAGATAAGACAAAGACAAAAAGACAGAAGAAAATTTTAAAAGAAATTAAAGATAAAAATATTAAAATAACATAAAAAGTAAAAAGTGAAGTAAGTAAGATAATAAAAAGTAAAGTAAATAAGATAAGAAACTCTATCTTAATAGTTTTAACTAAAAGCGGATCTAAACAGGAATGTTTTGAGACTGCTCTTAAAACTATGCAGGGATGAAATGCCTCTGAGCTCTTCAGGAAGAGAATTCCAGAGCTTTGGGCCATAGTGGCTAAAAGCACCCTCGCCAATCTTTAATCGGCTTTTAGGAATCACCAGTAGATTACTGTTTGAAGACCTGAGAGACCTGACTGGAACATATCTAACCATCATTAACATCACCTTCCTCATAATTTTTAACCAGATCTTCTTTTCTAATATAATGACATTTATTTTTCCATACAAAATTAAAGTTGATTTGGTCTATGTCTTTAATAATGGCAGGCAGAACCGCTATGAGAAGATGCAGGATAGATCAGCCTGGATAAACTATCCATTTTGGTTAGGTGGGATAGTGATATCCCTTGGAATCCATTTTCTTAAAACTAATTCACGTTTTTCAACATTATGGATATTATCCTTCACAGATACTGCTTTATCTTTACAAATCAAAATTCATAAATATTTAATTTCTTTCCTTACTTCTATATTATATAGTGTTTGCAAAGGACATTCATGAACAAGTAGAATTTCACACTTGTCTATATTTAATTGTAAACCAGAGGCTTTTTAGAAGCAATCTATAGTTTGTAGCACTAATGGAATTTGACTACTGTCCTTTAAAAAAATAGTTGTCATCTGCCAACAGACTTATCAATATATTTTTCCAAATATGTTAATCTCTTCAGTGTTACTAGACTTAATTACAATTGACAGCATTTCAGCCACTTCATCATCATCTTCCGGCAATTCCCGTTTAGGGGTCGCCACAGCGGATCAAACTCCTCCATCTGGCCCTGTCCTGAGTGTCCTCCACTGACACACCAGCCACTCTCATATCCTCTACCACTGCATCCATAAACCTCCTCTTAGGTCTACCTCTCCTCCTCTTGCCTGGAAGTTCCATCCTCAAGACCCTCCTACCAATATACCTCTCCTCCCTCCTCTGTACATGTCCAAACCATCTCAATCTCGCTTCTCTAACTTTATCTCCAAAACATGCTACATGTGCTGATCCTCTAATAAACTCATTTCTGATCCTATCCTTCCTCGTCACTCCAAATGAGAATCTCAACATCTTCATCTCAGACACCTCCATCTCCCTCACCTGTCTCTTTGTCAGTGCCACTTTCTCCAGTCCATACAACATAGCAGGTCTCACTACTGTCCTATAGATCTTTCCTTTCATTCTAGCCGACACCCTTCTACCGTACATCTCACTGCTGTCACGCCGTTATCATACATATCCTTCACCACCCTCACATACTTTTCTGCTACTCCTGACTTCCTCATACAATACCACAGCTCCTGTCTCTGTACTCTTATCATAAGCTTTCTCTAAGTCAACAAACACACAATGTAACTCCTTCTGTCCTTCCCTATACTTCTTCATTAACACTCTCAAAGCAAACATAGCATCTGTGGTGCACTTAGCTGGCATGAAACCATACTGCTGCTCACAGATCTCTACCTCTCCTCTAAGCCTAGCTTCCACTACTCTTTCCCAGATTTTCAGGCTGTGACTGATCAACTTTATTCCCCTGTAATTACTACAGCTCTCAACGTCACCCTTATTCTTGAAAATGGTTATGCTTCGTCTCCACTCCTCAGGCATCTTCTGCTCTCTAGCCATTCTCAAATTTTCCTCTACTGTTTTCTTCCTATCTGTTTTTACCTTTATTTTGGGAAGGGTTTTATTTTGCTGCGGCGTGTTTTGCCTGCTGCCAGCTACTTCCCCTGGCATTCTCAGTTTTTTTTATACGCGTTGAGTTTTTTCCCCTTTTGTGTTGCCTTTTTTTTTTCTTTCCCGTTTCGCTACGATTAAGTTTCGTTTTGCACATGTTTAATTATCCGCGTTGCTTTGTGTTTATTTTCTACTGTGTGCTCGCGTCTCACACTGAAGATAGGCGTTGCCTGTCTTTTTGTCAGCGTGAGGCGGCACTTGGTTCCACCCCTCACTCTGGTTTTTACAAGCGGTGTGTACTCATTGGTACCACCGCGTTACACAACCATCTTTATCCTTTTAGCAAAATCTACCACCATTTGTCCTTCCGTATTCCTTTCTTTAACACCATATCTACCCAACACCTCCTCATCACCACTGTTCCCTTCACCAACATGTCCATCTGCTCCAATAACTTTTCTTTCTTTAGTAACCTGCAAAAGAACTTCATCTAACTCTCTCCAGAATTCTTCTTTCTCCTCCACATCACAACCTACCTGAGGAGCATAAGCACTGATGACATTCATCATCAACCCATCAATCTCTAACTTTACACAGATCACCCTGCCACATACTCTCTTTACCTCCACTACACTCTTACTAAACTCATCCTTCAGGATTACCCCTACTCCATTTCTCTTCCTGTCTACACCATGATAAAAGAGTTTGAAGCAAACACCAATGCACCTGGCCTTGCTCCCCTTCCACTTGGTCTCCTGTACATACAGTATATCTATCTTCCTCCTCTCAATCGCATCAGCTAGCTCTCTCCCTTTACCTGTTATAGAGCCCACATTCAACGTACCAACTCTAACCTCCACCTTCCTGCTCTGCCTCCTCTCCTTCAGCTTCAGAACCCTCTTCCCCCCTCTCCTCCTCCTCCTTGTCCCAATTTCTGCTAATGCCCTGTTACAGTGCAATGCAATTTCTTACACCATGCCCTTCCTGATGCAACCCTCCCTATTTATCCGTGCTTGGGACCGTGTAACGGATGGGCTGAGCAGGTGGGACGCAATTGCAGATTTGAGGAGTTTTAATTAAATAAAAACTCTGGAGACGCCGTGGTCACCAGCTGCGGGTCTGGAGACGCCGTGGTCGCCGCCGGCTGCGGGTCTGGAGAACACAGCATTGCCCCAGCGATTCCCCTCAGTCCCTTCATCCTCCCCTCCTCGTCAATGAGGTTGCACAGAGGAGACGTGAGGACCCACAGGCTCCCAGCGCCCCCCCAAAAAAGTCTTGGGACGGGCCACCACGCTGGCGGTGTATACTTCTCCAGGAGGGAGTGTTTTAGCGCTGTCCATCTCACTGGAAGTAGGCCTTGCTCTGTAGCACAAAGCCATTAGCTGAATCCCCCTCACCATCAAATATGTCCAGGCAGTGAGTCAATGAGGGTGGTGCAATAGGCCTACCCGTAGTGTCCAGGGCGAGACATGATTGCAAACAGTCCAGTTGCGACATGTATTCCTCCACATCCTTGGGAGGGGGTAGGGTAGGTATCGGTCTAACTCCAGTGTCTGCTGCGTCCATTGTAATGGTCGGTTATTCTGTAACGGATGGCCTGAGCAGGTGGGATGCAATTGCATATTTGAGGAGTTTTAACTAAATAACTAATATGAAAACGACGGAACTCAACACAAAGAACAGAGGTGGCATGAAAGGCTAACATAAAATACATAGAAAGAGCAAGAATGCAAACATCAAGAACAAAACCAGAACTTACAACTTACTACTTACAACATATGACTCACAATAACTGACAACACTAGAGACCAAACTTCAATACACTAAGTAACCTCTTTGACAATTTGCGCCCCCTAGCGATCCTGTCGCCGGGCAAAATCTGTTTATCCACACAAAATAATTAATATCGCCGAAAATTCTTAAAACGCAAACACAACACACTGATTGTATTTTTTTTAACTAGTATAACATCCTGCATACCGATTTTCAGCCATCTACAAGCAACTGTTTTCAAGAAATCCCCTTCTGGACACACCGTGTTTACAACATGTGGTTTACACGTGCAACTTGACTCGCCATTTAAATTGTCCTTTTAAAAAGTATACGAAGTAAGATGACCATGTTTTGTCACCTAAAAATCGTGTACTAATAAGGCTTTAATTTAACCCCTTCAGACCTGATTTTTTTCTACTGAGCAAAAAAATTTTTATTTGGTTGATTTTTACTCTTCTCTAATAAGGAAACACAGGAGAAAAATAATTTTTTTTCCAACTCATTGTTTTATTGTACTTTTTTCATGTCCATTGCAATGGACGCCAGGTCTAAATGAGTGTAAAATATAATTCAATCTTCAGAAACAATATGATCATATTCTAATATAATAAACATGCAACAAATGATCACATTGACGTATACATCTAGAACAGGCTTTCTGCATGTGTCTGCTTATTTGCATAGTCTGTGCAAGTCTGAGTCTGAAGATTAACTCCATATATAATGGTCAAATGAATGGTACATCATTGAGACTTCAGTTCTCAATGAAACTGCTCAGTGCATTGCCTTACTTTTAAAATAGTAGGCTGTCCATGAAGCATAACTATATAAAGAAAACATTTAGAAAAGATATTGGCTGGTGGAGATTGTATATTATTTCCGATGAGCAGCTTTGAAGCAGTTTCGTTGTGGCACAAAGCACAGGTGGATTTTACATTTGTCACAAAAGACATGTGTTTTTCCTGTACAGTATGGCCTCTTGCATCTGGTGGCCTCTTTCTTATCATCATAATTTGGCATGTGGTCAATCATATCAAACTGCACCTCAGGTAAAGGTCTTACATCCTGATCTTGGGGTCTGTATTGGACACGGAGTGGCTCAGGAGATATGCTGGGTCTTCCACGTTTTGCTGCCACTGGTTTATGTGCTCTCACCAGATACTGGGCCACATTCATCTTGAAATGGAGGAGATCCAGTGTGTCCCTTTTCAGGATTCTGGCCTTCTCAGCATCCAGCCTATACTCTAGCCAACTGTTCACGACAGCCAGATCAAAAGCATGTGTTATCATTCTAAGCGTCCACTTTTTTGACCGAATTTCAGTACGGTATAGACTGATGAGTTGATCAAGTAGGTCAACTCCACCCATTGCCTCGTTGTACAGCTTAACAACTTCAGGACGGGACACCTTCAGAAATCTGGCCTGCTTTTTGTCCCATCTTTGCACTTCATCCATTTTGCCGACACCAACAAAGTTGGAGGCCATAACGACTGATCTACTGTCAAACCATTTTACCAGTGCCACCTTTCCATCACGGCTAACAACCTCATCATAGTTTCCTCGCTGCTTTTTTGCCATTTCTTTGTCGCACTGTAGTGGAGGTCCTGCAAACCGGCAGATTCTTGCTGTTCCAGCAGCATAAATTTTCCTCTCAGCTAGTAGTTCCAGAATATTGTACGTGGTGAAGTAGTTATCAAAGTACAACTTATGGTTGGGCTTGGTGATATGTTGGCTGAGATGGTACACCACTGCACCTCCAAGTCCCAGCAGCTTCTTGTGATGTTCTGGTATTTCCATTGTAGTACCTTGATGTAGCAGGAAGTCATAGGCCATGCCACTTTTGCCACACAGGAAGTATATTTTCACCCCCCAAGGGTGTGGCTTGCCTTTGATGTATTGCTTAACAGACAGAGATCCACGAAATGGCACCATTTGTTCATCAATGCAAAGATTTTCCTCTAGAGGAAGTTTCAAGCATCTTCTGCGTATGGCATCATAGAGTGGACGTACCTTGAAGAACACATCATTATTTTCTGCTGGCTTCTCCAAATTGTTGACAAAATGCAAATGTGACCGAAGCTGAAAGAATCTGTCACGGGACATTGTGTTTCTAAAAATGCCGATGTCCATCCCAGTTTCCCAGTACATGGAGACTCTTGGCATTTTCATCACTCCCATAGCAAGATGCAGCCCAATGAGCGTCCTGATTTCCCCTGCACTAGCCATTTTGAAACCTAGTGTGCCACATTGCACAGCATAAATGTTAGTGTTGTCTGTCATCAAATCAAAGACTTCATCAGTTATATACTGTCTGAAGTATTCGTAGGGGCTCATGGGATCTTTAACATCACTCGGGCCATTCTCAAAGGAAGTGTCAATGACTGTAGTGAATGGCCTATGACGCCACTTTATCTCTTCCTTTCTGGTTAATGTCATATCCTCCTGATCCTCTGTCACTACACTGGCTTCATCTTCTTCTACACTGGCTTCATCTTCTTCTACACTGGCTTCTGCATCTTCTATCTCAACCTCAGCTGCCACCTCAAGGTTTTCTCCACTGTTTATGTCCCTCTCTGAAAGCCATCGCAAAATCTTATCATATTTGACCTGTTCTTGTATGTGCATATACTGACATTTTAGAGCTTGAAAATAGAGCATTATGGTAGATGGAAAGATCATACTATGAATAACAAATTCCCTTAACTTCTAAACTTACCATCTACCTCTTTTATCTTCTTCTCATCTGCCTCATCTCCTGAATCCAAGCTGTCAATATCAGATAACTCTCCATTTACAAGGAGTTCAAGGAAGTCTGAGACTACATACTCTAAAAGAACATAAAAAAAAAAATTATTACTACATTTATAACAAATAACATACTGTACAATCATATTTTGGCCATGAAATGCTTATAGATATTTTATAACTTTGCCAAATATCATTAGCACTGGCTAATGTCTCCCATCACCTGATGTCCACTGAGATGGACATTAAACTTCAGAAAAATCCTGTACTTTAATATTATAAAATATATTCAAAATAACTTGAAATACTATTACTTGAAGTGGCTAGAATTTAATTCAATACTAATTAATTAGGCTAGCATGAACATAAATTTATTTTTATGAAGGAAAAAAAATCCTTACTCCTCTTCCTTTCCAATTTCAGAGCCATGCTTGGTTTGTCTGATGACTAGCGCACTCTCAGGTCAGCTGACAAGGTCAAGACAGGTTGTAATTGGATGATCATGAACCAATCAGAGACATACATGATTTCACATGATAAAATCACACATTTTTATTGGTTTAGGGCAAGAAATATGTCATGTCCATTCCAGTGGACGTGGGGTCTGAAGGGGTTAAGACCTTAACATCGTATATCCGTTGTGGATAAATACCTTTAAAAGCTTGCTCACCTCACTGCAAAATTTTGCGTAATCCACTTCCTGAATGAGACGCTCCGACAAATCTGCCCCCTAAGCGTCACCGAAGCGTTTTGAAAGCTGATTTGTCCTCTTATTACAAAGCTGAAGGGGTTCTGCTTTCATTTGAGTGGTTTTTATTGGTCTGAAGGGGGGGTAGTGACTTTGAATGACAGATTTTACAACCTCTTCCCCGGCGAGGTGCGAAGAGGCGGGGGGGGGGGGTGCTGGGGGGGTGAACCTATAAGCCCACAGAGACAAGCTGGAGCCTTAGAAGTGATTGAAAGCTGTTCTAACCAATAGTTTACTTCCTTCTGAAGCTAACCAGCCCTCATTTGCCATGATTGGTCAATTATATTTTTACTAACCCTAACCCTAGCCCTCGGAAAGTCGCCGTTCATTTCCAATGTTGGTCCGCTAGCATAGCAACATAAGCTAACCTTTGCTAACCTAAGCTAAGCTCCCCAGAACACACTGTTCGGCGAAACTGAAGCAGCCGTGGATTATTTTGTTCGTTTTTATTCCGATTGCGGATACTTTCGAACATAAAAGGATTACTTTGTATGGAATATATGAGCAATTTTCGGAATTTTCGCCAACCCGGAAGTCAGACGGTACACCCGCATGTTAGCTTGGTTGGCTAAGGGTGTGTATCGGGTGTGGCATATTTGGACAGGGTGTGATGAACCTGATATTCCTTGGAACAAAGTGGAATAACTTTGCAATGCTTGCATGGATTTGCTTCATTTTTTCTGTGTTATTAGAAAAGACCATAGCAGAATATATTGCAAATTTATAGACCGTATTGAATAACTATGTGAATATACATGCTTGTGATGCTCAAGTTCAAGTGTGCATTTCTGACATTCCTGGCATATTTGCCTGTGCGATAGAGGCTCAAAAATAAAACAAACCAAGGAATATGATATTGAAGTGTATCAATATGTTCCCCCAACTGTCTACTTCAGTTTGAGCCATGAATGATCATTTTCATATATGTACAACTTGAGATATCTAGTTTTATAGTGGACTATGTCGGGCATCTGAGGAATTTATAAAATGGCCACTGGAATGTAGCTGCACAAAGCTAAACAAGGAACCCAACAAGACACACATGAAAGCAATAACGATGGGGCGGAGAACAAGGCAGGGGTGTGAAGACAGAGACTAGGGATTTCAACTAGGGATTTCAAAATAAAAGACACTCAAACACAGAGAACAAAACAAAAGACATGACTGACAGGGGGGAGGCAGGACCACGTGACAGACCGGCACTAAAATACACGGGTGTGCACACCCTAGTGGCTTATATCTCTTTTAACCTGAGATCTAGGGCTGGTACCATACGTCAAAGAGACCAAACTATTAATGTTATTGTAAAGCATCTCAACAATATTAAGAAATTTTGGTCCAAAACCAACAAAGTGATTGGTCTGACAAAGTGATGTGTTCAACAAAGTGATTGGTCTGAGATTGACTTTTCAATTTGTGGAATCTTATTTTTGATTTTCTGAAAGAGCCAATTGGAGTCATCTATAGAGAAGTGGGTGGAATATAAATTAGAAAAGAATGGCCTTACCAACATTGCATTCCTGATCATTGATTAATAAAGTCGTTTTAGAGTTCCTTTGTTGTCTAAGCGACTAAAGTATGAAGCTTCTCCCGCTTCCATCCATCTAGCTCTTGCCCCAATAAAGGCACCATGTGCCCTTTTAAGATATAAAGCATCTAATTTAGATTGTAGTTCAATTAAATATGGACTATTTGACTATATTAGGTCCCACTTATTCACATCCTCTATAATTGAGTGATCAGCTTCAACTTCCTTTATAATTTTTTAAATCCTGGCACAATAGTCCTCATTGTCTAATAAACTAGCATTAAATCTCCAATAGCCTTTATGTCTACTTGTCTGTACAGTAGTGTAACGTGTGGAGGAGGAGGCAAGCACAACGACGAGTAACTTGAACATACACTTTTAATGGAAACACTGGTGAAGTCCACAAAAAAAAAGCACAAAAACAGTCAACTCACATAGGCACGAACTTAAGACAAAGACGAGCACGAGACATTGCGCGAACGCACATTAAATAGGTGCTGAACACATTCCCCAGTGATCACGAGACAAGGCACAGGTGAGACTAATGAACACGCTCACAAACGACCCACACCCACGGAACTACAAACATGGACATAACGACATGCAGACAACATAACACGCCCACAAGGAGGGATCCGGAGCAGTCACCGTGACAAGTAAGTCCAATTATTAAGCTAACATAATAATGGTCAGATAGCGGTGCTTTAGAAATTGCAGATTCTGTGGTGCATGTTAAAAAATAATCACTTATTAACTAATAGTCTAGTCTTTACTTAGAAAGCCCATTAGGGTTTATCCATGAATATTCAGCATGCCCCAGATTCAATGCTCTCCACACATCAGTTAATTTGTTATCTGTCGTAAAAGTATTTAACAGAGTGTTATGTTGTTATCTGCCTAATCTTGGAGGCCATCTGTCCAGCCATTCATTCAAAGTTATATTCCAGTCCCCTCCTAGAATAATATGGTCAGTGAGATATCGAGTTTTAAATTCCAATATAATTTGAGATAGCTCATAGAGTAAATTTCGGTTCAACCTGTCACAATCAAAACCATACACATTAACTAGAGTGAGGACTAAATCATCAATTAGGGTTGCTACTGCTAACCAATATCCATTTTTGTCTCCTTTGTATGTCAGAATATCTCTGGGAAAATTATTAAAACAAATAGCAACACCACCTGATCAGTTTGTACCATGGCTAAATAAAATCCTGTCACCCCATTGATAATCCCAAAAAGGTTTCATCTGTACTGGAAGAATGAGTCTCTTGAAAAAAGAAACAGTTTGACTTCTGTCCTTTCGAAAACAAAAATAATGCCTTTCTTTTAACCATATCTTTTAAACCTCTAACATTGAGTGAACCAAATGAAAAAAGAAGGAAAAAGTAATACAAGAATAAACTGTAAATAGAAAGATAAGAGAAAACTCAGTTAAACTGAATACCAGAAAATGATTTTCAGTAAGCTAGCTGTAGAGTTTTAAACTGAAGAGTCACAGAAGCAAGTCCTTTTGCAAATTCTACATCTCCTTCTTATTTAGTATGCGTACCTTCAAGACCAATTAGGTGACCATCAATATATCCAAAGGGGCCACGAAAGTAGGCCACCTTTCCGGCTCTCCTTGCTTCATCAATCTGTGGCCACAGACGATTTCACTCCTCCCAGTCTTCTTTGGGTAGCATTTCAACGAAGCGGATGACCAGTTCTTTGCAGTAGGTGGACTTTTTGGCCTTCTTCTAGACCTCTTCCCTTGTTAATCTTCGTGTAAATAACTTATTCTCCAACCTATGTCCCAGTCGGTGTACCACATCCACGTCATCCTCCATTCTGGCTGGGGACTCAGGAACGATGTGACTCAGGGTCCGTATGACTAAAGCCCTGGCGTCTTCACCTTTCTCCTTCAAGCCTTGTATGCGACGGCTCCATCTCATCCTGTGTCCTTCCTGTTCTCTGAGCCTCTTTTTAAGATCAACGTTCTCCTTTTGTAGTTTTTCGCTTTGCTTTTCCAGCTCTTGAACCTTAACCTTGCATTCTTTAACCCTCTAGGGTACCTTGTTGCCTCCAGGCAACACATACTACTTTATCATGTTGAAAGAAAATTAGGTGTCCCTTATACTTCTCTGTCCACCTTAAGAACTATATGACTCTATATCAACCAATGAAAATGCTAAACATTGGTCACATGCTCTACAGGCGATCATTTTGCTTCTTTTTTCAGCACACACACACGTCACATGGCACCATTTTTCTCTCTCAGAAAAGTGTCTTTTTCAGCAATTCCCATCCAGTTTTACGTCTTTAAAAATTGGAACATTGTTGGTAAGTGAAGATGTATTTTCAAGCATTTTACATTAGATTTAATCAAATATATCTCAGAAAAATACAAAATTTGCAAGTTGCCCTGAGGCAACACTGTACTATAATGAAATCACGTGTGAACAAATTCTAACTTGAAACAGCTGGAACATTTAGTGCAGGAGTGCATGTAAAGAAAATTTAATTATCATGTATTTTCCATGAAATTGTTTTTCTATTACGTTTAATAATTTGTAGTTCACATAGAATATTTTTGTACATTTGAATGCAGGAGATGAATCCACATATTTTCTAAGCCAAGTCTAAAAGACTGTACAGTACAGGTGGCAATGCCAGATGACAGTGAGGATGAGGTGTCATCAGTGATGTCAGTAACGCGTTACTTAGTAACGCGTTACTCTAATCTTACCACTTTTTTCGGTAACGAGTAATATAACGCGCTACTATTTTTATTTTCCCTAGTAAAAATATATATTTTTGCTTTCTTCTTGGTCAGTTCTACTTTTGCGTCTGACCGTAGCGCTCGACTCCGCACGCTGCGCGCGACCATTGCGCGCGACCCTGTGAGAGCGCGAGCGCGTTTTACAAGTCATTTTTTGCAGTGTCCTCCCGTAACGATATGTGGTAGTATAAAGAAACACCCCTCAAAAACAGGGGAAGGAACATTTACCTGAAGATTTTTAATGTTGCACTGTGTTCCACGTTTGAAAAGTGCTGGAATTTTGACTAACGTCGCCTACTTTAAAATGCTTGAAATTGTAATGGTATTTCGTTTCACAAGCTGTCTGACTGAACAGGGGTGGGTTTCCCGAAACGTTCGTAGCGCTAAGTACTTCTTAACCTCGTACGTTTCATACGAGGTTACGAAGTACTTGGCGCTACGAACGTTTCGGGAAACCCACCCCAGTTCGCTTGTATTACGTTTACAAATAAATTTACAAATAATACCGCGCAGCTACACAAACGTAATGTCAGGAGAGTCTTCTTGCCCTTTAAGTGACACGGGGGGGGGGGGGGGGGGGGGGCGCCAGGGTTGCGTTATCAATAGTACGAAGACAATAGTACAATAGAAGTTTCCCTCCTCGGGATTTTTGGATTAAGCAGTTTCTGCCTCGGTTACCGAACCTGCTTCAATACATTGTTACTGTTAAAAATGCACTTCCAATAAAGTGAGTATTGGAAGATTTTATTTTGCTGCTGAATATAACTACTAAAGTAACTTGTAATCTAATGTAGTTACTTTTAAAATCAAGTAATATGTAACGTAACTAAGTTACTTTTAAAAGGAGTAATCAGTAATCGGATTACTTTCTCAAGGTAACTTAGCCATCACTGGGTGTCATGTAGTGATGAGGACGATGAGGTGATAGGTGCAACCCAGCAGAGGGAGAGTGAGAGTGAGTTTGATGATGAGGATGAGAATTGAGGTAGTGCAGTACTAGAAAATCAACAGGAAGTTCAGAATGAGGATGAGGCACCTGAAGGTGGAGGTATAGTAGCAGGCTTGATTACTGTGGGATGAAAGTGAGGTCAGTCAGTAAGTAAATAAGTCAACAAAATTCTGCCCTTTAACGACATTATTATCTCGCAATATTTTATACCTATTCCGCCCTGTAGATGTCAGCATTGTGTCATTGAATCACTATTTCAGTCAGTATTATACTTCCAAACTCGTCCATTCATTCAAGGGCGTTGGAAATGATGGATCAGAAGCGATATGAAATTGACCACTCTCCAGGGCTCAGACGTTTTGATTTCGGTGCAGAGTGAGATTTTGTGGGCAAAGGCAGGGGTGGTGTTGGTGGGGGTGGAGGTAGCTTGTATGTGTGTGTGCGCCACCCAGGGTAGCGAGGGGGTAGCTCAAGTATTGTAACTCTGACAGAGCTCTTCAAAGGGTGACTGTTTTCATTTGACCAGCTACAAAAGAAGGGAAATCTACCGTTTTTTCTCAACTTTACTGTCATGGTTTAAAGAACATGGGTTCTAACTACAGGAGATAAGTAGATAGATTAGTAAGTAAGCTAGGAATTTACCATATTTTTGGGTAAGGAAGTGCAGTACTGTTATTATTGAATTGTTGGATAGGAAATTATCAATCCAATTTGACAACACTAGTGTGCATATTGCCATCTACCACAAACGTGTGACCAACAGGTCTGTGTTTTGAATGAGTGTCACATGGTTCAGTAGATTAATGAACAAGGAGCAGTCTATTTATTGTTTTTAAAATTTTCATTTAAGTTGGTGATCTTCCTCGCCTTTGTTGTGCTTCTACTTCTCTTCAGTACATCAGCGTTGCATGTTCGTTCATGCAGAAGGAAATAATTAGAAACAACAGACCAATCTACTGCTAACACAAAGCTTTATTTGTTCCAAGATATCTTAGGAGACCTTACACATACAATGCATGTATATGCTCCCCACCCTAAAGCCCCACACACACAGGGTTTTCATAACACATCCTACAGATCCTTGAGAAAGCTGAGGAGAATCTACCAGACATGTGAACAAGTCACTAAGTTGCAAGTAACAAGTAAGTCTCAAGTCTTCACAATCAAGTCTCGAGTCAAGTCCCAAGTCAATACAAGCGAGTCTCGAGTCAAGTCCCAAGTCAATACAATCAAGTCTCGAGTCAAGTCCCAAGTCAATACAAGCGAGTCTCGAGTCAAGTCCCAAGTCAATACAAGCGAGTCTCGAGTCAAGTCCCAAGTCTTAAACTTCAAGTCCTAGTCAAGTCACCAGATGTAATTTCAATATTTAACACAATTGATGCAGTTGATTAGTGGTATATTAAGTTAGTCAGACTAACTAACGTTAGGCGTTTGAGACGTTTCGGTTCGCTTGAGTGAGATGTTGCAATTGTCGTCGTCACCTATCCCCCCCCCCCCCCCCCCACCCCCCACCTTGCGTCCGTCCATCCGTCCGTGTCCCCCCCCCCCCCCCCCCCCCCCCCCCCCCCCCCCGGTCAAGTCACAAATCATAATTTTAGTGTCATGTGACTCGAGTCCACACGTCTGGAGTCTACTAAACACAGACTTCCTCCTGGGCTTAGGGATGGTCTCATTAGGGATGGTCTCATTAGAGGTGGATGCAGCCTCAACACTGGGAGATTGGATCGCTGTAAAAGATGAAAGTTGTACAGAAAAATAGCATAAGACATGATGTTTAAAGGCCATAGGACTGTGAAAGAGGGATTTGGGTGTAAAAGGTTTTTATCCTTCATGCTGCACAACTAAAATAGGGTCTGAAGAACTACGCTGACAAAATGGTCCCCTACCTATTTACTTCTTTAGACATCCCACGGAACTTTGTGAAAACTGAGGCAAGTCTACTAAACAGAGACTTCCTCCTGGGCTTAGGGATGGTCTCGTTTGGGATGGTCTCGTTAGATGTGGATGCAGCTTCAAAACTGGGAGATTGGACATCTGTAAAAGATGAAAGTTGTACAGAAAAATTGCATAAGACATGATGTTTAAAGACCATAGGACTATGAAAGAGGGATTTGGGTGTAAAAGGTTTTTATCCTTCATGCTGCACAACTAAAATAGGGTCTGAAGTACTACGCTGACAAAATGGTCCCCTACTTATTTACTCCTTTAGACCACCTCAGATAAACCTGTTAGTAGCTCATGCTTACACTAGAACATTGCACAATTTAGAACAGTAAAATATTAAGTACCATCTGGAATACATGTGTCCGCTGTCTCGTTCTCCATGTGAAAATACTGATCGTTTGTCCATTTCTTTACAGAGAGGAGACAATTAGATTACAACCATTCAACATGCGATTCTGACAATAACAAATGTACGATTGAACATTCAAAAGAGCAAAATCTACAGCTAACAGGGTAACTGGGAATAAATGGAAGACATTTTAAAGAATAAAACAGATACCTTGGATCTGAGCTTAAGACACTCGAGACCCACGTCCGCCGCCTGTACGTCACTATTCAGAGCAGATCTTGTGGACGTGGATGCTACTGTGACTTCGGCGGCACTGCTCTCTGAATATTGTGGAGACTCGTGGCTTGGTGTCTCCAAGGAGTCTCTCTCTGCATGTGCAGAACACAGCTGGATCAAGACATCCTCAGATGAGCTCCTGCGTGAGGCACGACGTAGCACAACCCTAGTGCTTTTATGACAGCGTCTTGGCTTTCTGAAGTCCTTAAGCTCCAGGGAGTCGTCGATCTGGAATGATGTTTTCCCTCTGGCTTTGGCAACTTCACCATTCACCTCATCAAATGCCAAATCTAATTTGATCAATTATAGAAAATTATCAAATATAGAAAATTATACTGAAAGCAATGAATAACTGTAACACATTAGGTCTTTGGTAAAATATTACCACACTAAATCTCACCTGAAAAGTTGGAGCTTTTCTTGTTTGGGGTAGACACACCAGGAAGTTCATCTGCTGGCCTACCTTTTGTCTGTAGTAAAGAAAATGGAGACATGCATGATTAATCAAGTGCTTGTAAACTATGTTATCCCAAGACGTTTTAGATTTGATGTACCTAGTGGAGCTAACTTTTAACGCCTAATTCATGATTAGCAATTTAGTCATTTTCAAAATCATATTAGTGTTTTTGTGTACATGCTAAAAAGGGAGGAAACCGGTGAAGCTTTGCGAGTGACTGTGTCCTAATGTGATAGTAAACGGATGATTATATATTTGTATATAAATTTAGTACATTGTTTCCCTTTATGTACACACTTGTTTACAGTTTATCAGCCAGCTTCCTTTATCTGAAATTCTACTTGACGAATTGATTTAAGAATAAATTAATTACTAATTAACTAAGGATAGCGGAATAAAGAAATATTGTGCTTAAGTGTTTCTTTACCATTTGACCTTGACCAGTCATCAGTTCAAGTGGCCGCTCTCTCTGAAGACGGGTGGCGGCGTCACGTGCGGCGGCGATATGGGCGACGGCGTCACGGATGGCGTCCTCAGCAGCAGCGATATGAGCGGCCACTTCACGGGAGGCTGCGATATGGGCGGCGTCCTGGGCAGCCTGGGCGCCGTGCTGGGGAGCCTGGCCGACATCCTGGATAGCCTGGCCGGCATCCTCGGTAGCCTGGCCGGCATCCTCGGTAGCCTGGGCAGCGTCCCGGGGAGCCTGGCCGGGGTCTTGGGGAGCACTTGTTAGCTGAGGAACAGAAAGGTTTATACTTTTACCAAATCTATCACACAGAAACCCTATACTGTCCATGCGTCAGTCACTCTGTGCATGAGAATAATGTCAGCCCACTTCACGATAGTCATTTTAGATAAATCATTTACACATTCTATTTTGCAACAAGCTGAATTGTAATTAGACCTAATATAAATAGTTAAAATGTAACCGAGGAGCTAGGAATTAAGGTACCATCTCAAAGGAACTTGAACTTACGCTCATCAGTAGTCCAATTGGTCCAATCATGGTCCAATTCATTAGGTATATTGAAGAAAGCATGATCAAAATTATCATAAACGTCGTCAATGAATGACTGTCGTTTTAAAGAGTGGCCGCTCCTTTTATAGGCACTTTAATTGTGACATCACCAGTTATGTTAGTAATGCGTTACTTAGCAACGCGTCACTTAGTAACCAGAGACGTGTGTGTGTGTGTGTGTGTGTGTGTGTGTGTGTGTGTGTATATATATATGTGTGGACTGGACGACACGAGTGAAAAGTGAAGCCTCCGTGAGTCCGCTGCCCTCTAGTACCACACCTCAATGTCTTGTTCTGCAGTAAATTGTTGTAACAGACCACAAGTTCTTTGCAGTTCTTTCGGTAAGTAGCTCAGTTAGATATTTGACTGGCTACCCTGATAGCACATATACGTCTCCAATACG
Source organism: Brachyhypopomus gauderio (assembly GCF_052324685.1). Classification (NCBI taxonomy): domain Eukaryota; kingdom Metazoa; phylum Chordata; class Actinopteri; order Gymnotiformes; family Hypopomidae; genus Brachyhypopomus; species Brachyhypopomus gauderio. The sequence continues at coordinate 12,037,019 of NC_135211.1, read as the reverse complement.
TCTGGAAAAGGTCGTAACATCTTAAATGCGTCTGTTCCATTTGGATTGATTTTACAATGGTCTTATTATCGTCGTGTTGCAGACGTCTACGCATAGACGTCTTCCTGAATATATTCACCCGATCTGCAATTTGACAGCTAGAACACTTACATCTCCAATACGTCTGGAAAAGGTCGTAACATCGTGTTCCTTTTGAATTGAACCACGCCGCCGACTTTCGTGTGGCAGCAGCGAAACACCACAACAAGATTTTTGGAATATTCGTGGCGAATTAAAAAAGGTAGCGCGAGCTAACCAGTTAACGGTCGCTCAACGGTTTTGTGAGCCTGACCTGTTCACCGTTTACAAAAAAGTAACTTTGCTAACTCTAACATTTACTGTCAGTGGCCAAATTTCCTGAAGAACACTAGCGTTCGATTTTAGGAGCAGTTTATATTCATAGCTAGAAACGTGTCAATTCATAACAAATACATTTATATTATTAATTTAGCATTAACTGTCTGCCGTTTACCGCTATATCAGAAATGTAATTCACGAGCTAACTCACTAACAACGTTAGCGTCACTGTTAACATACTGCCTTAAGAATGGTTATCGCTGGCTAGCCATTAACCTAGCCTCATTTTAGCTTTGGCTAACGCTAGGAAATATACTCATGGAAACACTCTTGGCTTGTCTGACCTGTTGTGAATAAGTTTGAACAGCCGTGAATACAAATATGCAGGCTCAATTGAGATTCAATTGAGGCACTAAAGGGCCAAAAGAATCAAAATAAATTGTATTGGCAAAATGATTTAGATCATATAACTAAATCACACGCTGAGATCAGCTTTGTGTGTGTGGTCTTTCACAGAGCCCCGTATATATACCGTCACTAGTTCATAGACACGCGTTGACATTTTGATGCATTTGCTTTGCGTATTTGCAGCGCGTTTTTCCTTCGCATCGCATTGCTTTCAGAGCCACCGTACTGTCCACTAGAGGCTGCTAAAATAAGGCAGAGAAACCCATGAGATGATGCAATGCTTTTAACGTCTAATAGAGATAACAATTATGCATGCATATAATTCCTGAGACAATTTGTGTGTCAACAAGACTAAAATTGTTTCTTAATGATAACAATAGAATGGTTCCGTTTATACCGAGAATTCAACGTGAATCTAAGCACATTTAAACGGTTGTAATTTCAGCTGAAATCCTAAAATGCTGATAGCAGAGGATGGTTTCGATCCATCGACCTCTGGGTTATGGGCCCAGCACGCTTCCGCTGCGCCACTCTGCTCTACAGATGCTGACTGGACGAATATCGTATTGCTGAATAAGTCCAACTATAATAAATGTGCTATTAATATCGGACGTCGATTGATTCATTTATTTAATAATAATTCAACCTAACCTGCAGCTTTTATGCAATGTGATATAATAATAATAATAGAAGCATACAGAACGTGCTGCCAGGTCAAAGGGCAAGAGTCCAAGGGAGAAGGTGTCATACTGACACATATTTTGTCACTGAATAAGAGCATCCACCAAAGACCGTCAAATCATTATTTACACTTTATTATAATAGTTATACTATTTTATAACTGCTAGAAATAAGTAATTCAAATAATTAAAACGTATAATGGTTCATCACTGTGAATACACAACCTGACCTCTGGAGCCAGCATCTGCAGAGATTGACAGACTGTCAAATCCTTTCATGTCGCCACATTGAAACTTTACTGACCATTACTGACATAATTTTCTGTTATTCTTGTTTATTAACAAAACATCTCAACCATTACTGACATTATTGGCCGTTACTCGTTAACAAACACCGAAGCATAACCAACAACATATGTAAGCGACATATTTAAAGTCAGTGTAAACACGTTTTGATCATGTTTTCTGCCACATTCCTGGAAGAAGTTTGTTGGCTGCTTACACCGTGCAGTGAAATGAAATATTTGCATCAGAAAAACGAATACGAAGACAGACTAAAAAGGCTTTCCTCACATACAGCCGAATGTGCACTTTAGCAAAAATGTGTAAGCCAGCAGCAGAGCGCCAAGTTGACTGGGCCGTGTGCAGTTTCTCCACACTTCGTCCACAGGCCGCCTGCTAAACACAGGACTGGTGAGGTCATGCAGGTCTTGTGGACAGGCACTGGTTCACCACCTCCAGCAGCTGCGAGTTCTCCAGTGCTGCCGCCACCCTTTCTTTATCAGCCAGCTGCTTGTTAACTGGGGAGGGACAGGGGTGGGTGGGGGTTGACATGAAGACAAGACAACACAGTCACAGGGTGGCGGCCCATTATGTAAGGAAAATGCTACTTTAGTTAGAAGTAAACACAAACTCACTTTAATTAATCACCATTGTAAAGCGCAACCACTACACTTTGCAGTTATGGCCATTTGGGCAATGTGTACAGTGTGATTAATATAAATATGAATATACATTTTAAAAGGACAGTAAGTCAAAAGAGGGGTAGTTCCGTTAACTCAGTCAACATGCTTTTTTATGTTAGTATTCACCGTACAGTTTCCACGACTTATACGTATACAAGGCTGCAATAGATCACCTGCATCTTCTGAGGCATGTGTACCCGGAGAGATATGGACATCGATCTGCACGCACAGACAACACATTGAGAAAGCAATAAGACGCAAAATAACACCAAAAAAAAGCCTCGTCCCAAAAACACACCTTGAACCTGGCTGGCAGCGACCGCAGCAGTTTCACTTTGATTGACAGCCCTATGAGAGTTGCCATGCTGCAGTGAGGGATGGTTGGGGTGAACTCTACGGAGACCGTACTCTCTTCATCATTCACCTGAACAGCAGAACAATAAAAAGCTGTAACAAAACTCTGTTGTCCTTATCTGGATGACCAAACCTTTGCAGCAGGATAAAAAAAAAAGAAATACCTGTGGTGAATTTTAGTAAACATTTTTTGGGCAGATAGAAACTCACTTTCACTCGCACTTGTTCCACAACATTCAACTCCTCGAGGGACAGAGGGTGCTCAGGATCATTGATTGACCTAATAAGATGTGATCGTGCGGTTAAGGTGTGAAATGTTTATTTTATGTTAACCAGCCAAGCTATTAACCCCATGTCTTGCTTTTTTTCAAAAATGTATCTACAATTTGTTTCACAAGTTATGTTCCGCAATATAACCTCAAATATAAACATAGCTTTAGAAATGCAGCATAGCTGTCTTTACCAGCAACAACTGCAAAGAAGTTCACAGAGAGAGAGACTTTAATATCCATGTACGCGTACTGGGTGTATTTTGGAAGGATATCAAAAATCTCCCTGTCGTCAATAGGATCAGCAACGTTCTCGTCCTCTTCAGACGCCGTTAGGGGTCTTTCCCCGGTTCTCTGAAATATCAAGGGATTGGCGTTTTCTAAACGCGCTCCCCAAGACATCCTGACGGCGAGAATAACGAGACCGGGTAAACCCAAACCCACCAGAACCGCCGAACGGCTCTGAACTGCCCCGATGAGTTTACTGAACCCAGCTAGCTCACCAGCGACTTAAGCCAAAGATGAAGCTAACTAGTTAGCGAGATGTAGCTAGCCGCTTTGCCCGTGTCCTGTACCGGAAACACTGACTCTTGCTTTATGCTCGGTATGCAGGTAAATAACAAAACTATAAAACACAGTGAAAAGAGCTAGGAGCTGGATAAGAGCATTAACACGCGAGGAAAGTCCCCACATCAAGGATCTTGAAGCACACTTAAGGCCACAAGAAGTATACAGGAAGTTTTATTTTAATTTATATATTCAAAATAAAAGCCTCGGAAGACCACCAGTCTTCAAGTGGTTAAGAGCATTCCAACTGCATCAGCTGGCTCCTTTCAGGGGGAAGCACATTTTTTGGCGAACCAATGATTAATGTTTTGCAACATTTCCCATGACAAAGCAACAATTTTTTTTTTTACTTGACCCAACCCAAAATGAAATATTGTTATTTATTTGATTTATGATCAGTCATTCAAAGCTAAAATGATAAAATACTCTAAGTATTATTAATGATGACTTGTACAAACTACTAATGATGAATTACTGTCAAGGATATGTAATTTATGGTCACAGAGGCACAATTGCGGACGTGGGAGCGGTAGGTCACACCACTATTTTGTGTAGTTCAAAGTTATTATTCATGTTATCACAGTTAGTGGGGACAATATTGTGAAAGATAGACATGAGTCACTGTTTAGTTGTACCATTCCACCCATAGCTGAGAAAGTTTGTGTTTTAAAAAATATTTCTATATGTTTTAATAAGTACCTTAAACATACATACAAACATTGTGGTGAAACAAAACATAAAATGGCACATGCGTTTGTATATGTACTTGTGTTCTGGATTAAACGAATTTAAAAATGTACACATTAATTAAAACGATATCAGCTACACTGTTCCTCAGTCTTCTATTGTTACACAATAACATGATTGCTAGTTCAGTTAAAAGAAGGATAATGGTGACTAAACCCATCTGAATGTTTATAAGATCAGAATGAACTCTGAATATGTCTGTTGACCAAAGGTTTGCCTGATCTGTCAGTGTTTTAAAAAAGTGACAGGCATATCCCTGTGACTGTGCTGCCCACTTTGTTATAACCTGAAGAAAGGCATATTCATTAAGTTACTTACACTGACATATTGACACAAGACAAGCCGATACAGGTCACACAGTGTCAATGTTTTTTGGCCTCGCTGAGGTGTTTTTACATCGTAGGCTGAATAATTAGTAATTAACACCTGTGTATTGTTGGGGTTATCCATTCACCCCTAATGCCTCCTCCCATTCAGTGATTCCATAAATACACCCAGCACGGAAATCACAGCAGTTACGGACAGTTAACTGACAGGTAAAGTCATATTACCTATATTATTTGTAACTATGATGAGAGATGATGAGAAGCAAATGATTAGAAAGTTGTACGTTATGATGATCTCTAATAATTATTTTGTCAAAAAAAAATAAAATATCGTAGCTAAGAACAAAGCTATACCTTATCTGCCTTTAATTTCTTAGTTGAAACAGGCATGTTTATCAAAGAGAGACGCAGTGCTGATGGAATGCCAATATCTTGGACAATATTGGGGCTGCTCATCGTAACAACATTCAGCTCTTGCGTATCAGGTTAGTAAAGAGTGGCTTTGTGGTGAATTGCAGTAACGTTTTAAATTTTTAAATTAATGCTTCATGTCATTTTGTTAAGGTTTCATGAATTTTACATGTAAAAATCCCCATGTGACTTTTATACCTATGTATAATATAATTTGTTGTGATTTTGTGATCATCAAAGATATTTATTTCTGTTTATTGATATTGTTTTGAAAGCTCACTCTATGATGTCTACCTAAGTAGCTGTATTTGAGCTTCCATAGCAAACACCACTTTTCATGTTTCTAATTCAACTGACAATTATATAAAATTTTGCATGGATAAGATTAAATAGACAAAAACATTATAATGTTCCACTTTGAAAACACACAAGTCCATTTTACTTCAATTTTATATCCATTTTTATCACAATTGCCTCTTGTTGCTGTATTATTGTATTGCTGCGGTGACTCTCTGTGTCCCTCTGTACCGTACTCTTTAGGCTCGATCGTGACGTCCTGTGAGGCATGTGACAAGCAAGCATCCTGCGCCCCCATGCTAAAGCCGGGCCAGGCCGCGTCCTCTTTGCACTCGTCCGACTGCTCGTGCACTAAGGGCTTCTCGGGCGATGGCATGACCTGCTACAACACCAGCTACTGCAGTGGTGCCAGCATCTCCTGTTGCAGGCCTGGCTACAGCTGGTCTCCCGCGCAGGGGTGCGTGGACATCGACGAGTGCTCCGCCGTCCCGGGCCCGTGTGTCCATCCGCTGGTGTGCAAGAACGCGCCTGGTTCCTTTCAGTGCCTGCTGCCCCAGGCTTTTGCCTTCCTGGCCTCTGACGTGTCCGTGGGCGTGCAGGTTGGTTGCGGCAGTGAGGTGTGCAATCCGGGCCAGGACTGCATCCAGGTCGGCGGAACCCCTCGCTGCACCGACCCCTGCCAGCAATACAGCATCCTGGATGACCTCTGGCGCTCCACGAACTTCAAGACCGGCAATATGAAGCACTGTGACATGAACGTCGACTGGCACGGCTGGTACCGGATGTACCTGGGTAATGCCAGCGTCCAAATGCCCGAGAGGTGTATCAAGCCCCGGATGTGTGGCACAGACGCGCCTCTCTGGCTCAAGACGCCCCACCCAGCTGTGTTGGACGGCATCGTGGAAGCCGATGTTTGTGGGAGCTGGCTGGAAGGCTGCTGTAACTTTGAGTTCCCCATACACGTCAAGGCCTGCCCTGGAAACTACTACGTCTACAAGTTCGTCAAGCCACCTCTGTGCTACCTGGCTTATGCAGCAGGTGAGGTGCTTACTCTGTGGTTCCAGATGAGAATCCTGGAGTTCTGGGGCTTTGAAATCTCATTTTCTTAAACCAAAGCAAAGGTGCTGCAACCTTGAGCAAAAGGTTCCTCACGACCCAGCTCAGAAATAATACATCATAACAAAAATGAGATGTTGTTTGCATTGGAGAGCTGTGTGTGTTCACCAAGATCTTGTTTGTCTCTTCGTTAGATGCTAACACAGCAGTGTGTGCTACCTGCAGAGATGGCTCTTCCTGTGTCAGTGCGGACAAGGTCAACTGGTCATGTCAGACTCCAAATGAGACCTTAAAAGGTGAGCTCTATGAGCTCTCATAATCAGGGCCGGCGCCACGGGAGGGCGAATGGGGGCGTCGCCCCCTCAGGCGAGGTGTCCCGCCCCCTCAATGTAAATAATAAGACCCATTTACAGTTTTTGACGACTGCTAACGTGCATTTCCCAATACTTGTGATACATTGTCAAAACTCTAAACACAGCAACACATTGACCTCACACAAATAGCCAAATAGTTAATATCGTGTTCAAAAGCGCATTTTCTAAATAACAACTCTGCATTTCACAATGCAAACAACTTTGTTAAAACACAGCAAACCTGGTTCAGTATCCAATCATTCTTTCAAACACTAGCACATATTCTCTTTTCGAGATGAACATAGTCAATCACTGCACACCACTGTAAAAAAACTAACATTTGATGGCAATACAGAAACAGTATTACATGTAATATTTTACCCTCTCCCAGCAAACAACAGACATTTTACAGTAACATCTGTTGTTTTCTTAGTCAGTTCATTTTTAATGTAATCCGCTTCATTTGGACCTTTTTTTCAAATGTGTGCATTTTTGGCAACATACTGTCTACACAATGAGTGATATTTACTGTAACTGTATCAATATCTGTAATATAATATCTGTATAAATATCAAAATTACCTGTTTACCCCACAACTCCCGGACCCCAGACCCCGTCCGTCTAATCGGAGGCAGCCACGGGTGTGAGGGGCGGGTGGAGGTGTACCACGATGGAGAGTGGGGCACGGTGTGTGATGATTCCTGGGACCTGGACGACGCCCGGGTTGTTTGCAGGCAGCTGGGCTGTGGAAGGGCCGTGGCCGCCCCGGCGAGCGCACGCTTCGGACAGGGTACCGGCACCATCTGGCTGGACGACGTGCAGTGCAACGGCACAGAGTCATATCTGGTGCAGTGCAAACACAGCGGCTTCCAGACCCACAACTGTGGACACCATGAGGATGCTGGAGCAGTCTGTGAAGGTAGTCACCATGCAACAACAATAGTAATAATAACCTGTTATAACCAAGGAATTAGCTTTGTTAAAGACATTCACTGCCTTAATCACCCTTTCCCTATTCCCTGCCTCCTCTCAGAGACAGCTCCAGCCCCCGAGCTGCTTTGCACCAGAACAGTAATGCAAATAGGTGTGTCAGCCAAATACACAGGCTCCCAGAACCTTGACGGGACCTCAGGTCACCTGGCGGACCCCACCTGTGTGACCCAGAAGGAGGTCAATGGCACCGTGTGGTACGAGGTGCAGAGGCGAGCTGGCGTGTGTGGGAACGTGATGAAGGTGAAGCTCTCTCTCTCTTTCTCTCTCTCTCTCTCTCTCTCTCTCTCTCTCTCTTACCCTCTCTCCCCTTAAAGTGCGCGGCTGCCTGTGTCAGCTCACGAAAGACCTGCTCATGTCTTGTATCAGGAGGGTAGAGAAGGAGAATAATCCAGTACACAGGGCATGTGGCTGACAAACACATCAGCGTGTGCACACTAAAATGCTAGAACACTTTTGCAGGCACTATTATCTTAATGATGGCGTATGTTGCTTTCGTTTGTTTGGGGTCGTTTTTAAGGGTGTGCCAAGAGAATTGTAGCAACACTGTTGACATGACATCACTCTGCTACCATGGCATCGCTTCTTTCTCACACGTTGTCTCCCCCCCCCCCCCCCTGTTGTCTTTGCAGGTCAACAACACTCATGCCGTCTACTCCAACTCCCTGTTCCTGTACCCCATGAGTGCGGGGGCGTTTTCACTCCCCTCCGCCTTCCCCTTCTCCTGCGTTTACCCCCTGGACTCCCTCACCAGCATGGGCGTAGGAGTGAGACCCCACCTGCCGTATGTACACTTCCTGTGGGAAGAAAAAACATACTGGGACAACTAAAGTAGTCAACTAAAAATGTTTTATTCAATCGTTCAGATATGTTTCCAATCCTCAGAGTTAATAACTTTTTTAATAACATTTCAAACATTTCATATATTTCAACTATTTCATACATGTCAAATGCATGCGGTCCATCTCAAATGTAATGCGTTAATCTCTGGCATGGCGCCGGTTCTACTCTGTGGTATGCAGGATGCAGGAGAAGGGTCTGGTCGGTGTTGGACCCAACACCCAAGCCTCCATGGCGCTGTACCAGGATGCTAACTTCAGCAGCGCTTACCCAAGCGGGCCTGTTGACCTGCCGCTCGGTGCACCACTGTACGTGGGTGTAAAGGCGGAGGAGGTGGAGACGAGCGTGTTTGTTGTGATCTTGGATGAGTGCTACATCACAGACGGCCCTGGTGCTGATGACCCTGAGAGATATGTCCTCATTCAGAACCGGTGAGACCAGAACCATGAAGCTCCGGGCCTGTTTTCCGTGTGTGCTTATGTGTGTATAAACTTCACCACGTGTCCAACTGGACATAAATGAGACATTGTAAGAGTTAATTCAGCACTTGAGTTATTAATTACTTTGGATTTTTGCTGTGCTTGTGCTATCTTCAGCTCTCTCTCTCTCTCCACATCTCTTTCTCTCCTTCTCCCCCTCCCTCTCTCTCCCCCTCCCTCTCTCACTCTACCTCTTTCAACATTTGTTATACTGTATTATCATGAAGATGGTTTGCAAAAGAGGAGATAATAACCTCATGGCACTCTGAAGCAGTCTGTCATTAATATTAGATTTAGTGACCAGGGACAGCACTATGTGTGTATGTGTACAGTATGTCTAAGAAACAGGCTACCGTCCTTCAGTCACAGCCTTGTTATCTCTAATCTCGTAATTATGTGACTTAAGTAGAAACATACAATAGTGCTTTTCTTTCTTTCCCTATTCCCCTCTCTCTCCCTCTCTCCCTTTACCCCTCTTCTTCTCTCTCTCTCTCTCTCTCTCACTCCCAGTTGTCCCAGCGATAATCGTGACGTGACACTCATTGAGAATGGCGTTTCTCTCGATGCACGCTTCATCGCTCTGCTCTTCCTGTATCACGGCAACTACACAGACTCCTTCCTCCATTGCCGCCTGAGCTTGTGTGACCAGTCTACAGAATCCTGCAACACGGTACACTCACACACTCCACTCAGAGCACATACAGTCCTGCCCTGGAGCTCAGAGACCAGAAGAGAGGATGTGTTTTAGAGTACATACCGTCCTGCCCTGGAGCTCAGAGACCAGAGGATGTGTTCGAATATGTTCTGTCCTCTCTTCACAGAAATGTCTGACCAGGAGTTCTCGGTCCATTTCCAGCCACCAATCTCTCACCATTGGACCAATCACCTGTAAGTCAAATAAAACGACTCCTCTATCCTTCCACAGTTATAAACTCCTGCTTTGAAAATAACACCATCCCTCTGTTTATAACATGTTTCTGGAATTTATCTTTATCCTATAGTGTTTAAAATTGTGCTTCAGACGTTGTGTTCCATTGAAAGGCACAATCTAAACATTTTCAATAAAAATATATTTGACAGTGGAGTATATGAAGCTATTTGTTGTCTTTTTTTCAGGGAACAAAGACGAGCAGTAACACGATCCACGATACATTCTGCGTGTTGAGGCCTTTAGGTCTGTTAGGGACACACCCCTGTGAGTCCTGCCATGACTTCTAACGCATGACCTTGATTATGACCCTGACGAACGGACCTTTATGCATCAGCAGGGATGTCACTAATCAGCGCAGTGCTATAGACCTTTGGTGATTACCACAAACCATCCTGTTTTAGGACACGGATTCTATTCCTGCTGTTGTTCTGTATTAATAGTCCACACTTTTTTAAACGTAATAAAGCATTATAAACCTGACTCATGTGTCTGTATTTAGGTTTGTGTGTCTTAGCAACTGTTGCCAGCTCAGCAAAATACTTAAGTCACATATACGTGAAACGTGATGTCTGGTGTTCTCGTTTATTAGGTTCCATTCTCGTTTTTACACTCGATGTGGGTGGTATTTAAAATCGGAGGGTTTTACAGAGCAACACTTCAGAAGGAACCCACTCAAAGTTCGTTTACAATGATAGCGAAGCACAAAAGTAAAAACAGTTCACATATGAAAACCAGCAGCAGTAAACATAACCTCTAAACTCCCGTGGCCTCGTTTAAAGACAGTTATGCAGCAGTGCTGCTCTCTACCACTAGAAGGAGACAGATACAGTAAAACTGACAAGGAATTTCCCTGCTGCGACTTGCTGAACTAAAATTAATGTGAGGTTGAAGATTAGGTACAGTGCCACTGTTACAGAGACGACTTACTTACCTTGCACTTATCTATTTAGACTCTATTTTTTGATATTGTTATTCTGAATACTTCCATTTCTTTTACATATATCAGTGGTGTTTAGTGTTTTAGCTGTATTATTCAATAAGTTTAATGCTGTTGCACTGGTGTGTGTTAGTTGTGTCCTCTTAAGCATGACTACATCCACAATATTCCTTACAAGTGACATTTTTATATAGATATTAAGGAACAATGACTCGTTGTAATGTTGATATTGAGGTGACGTCTCGTTTTCCCTAAAATCTGAAATAAGTCAGTTTTGTTTCCATTTTCTTCCAGTTTTTGTTTTCAGTTTTGTCAGATTTTTGAACTAAAACTGGAGTGATGTGTCTCAGCTGTTTCCACGAACATTCAATCATGCACTCTCATACACACACACACACACACACACACACACACACACACACACACACACACACACACACACACACACACACACACAGCCTGGTTCCTGGTTTGTGTAAATTACTTTTACCCGTGGTTCTGCAACAGTTAAAGGAGATGAGCTGCTCTGGTCCTGCTCAGAGTGAACTGGGCAGCTGCTCATTGCTGAAGAGTGCATGCAGCACTTATTTCATGACACCACTAATTGTGGGTGCTGGATAAGTCCAGAGCTGCTACTGGGTAATTACAGCAGGGGAAAAGAGCAGGAGAGAGAAAGAGAGAGTTTTTTACTTATTTCAACAGATATACTGACACTTGACTCATGTAACTTGATTCCATGTGTTTCAAATGCAGTGCCCTTGGTCAGTGGATCAGCAGGCCAGTCTGAAGGGTGTCAGTGCACTTTCTTTTCAGGATTCATCTCAGGGGGTTCAGAGTTGGCTTGAATATCAGTGAGCAGCGCGCACTAAAACACTGCCCCCAAGTGGTCACCAATTTCATTTATAAAACAATCATGTGATATTAGGTTAATTATATTCTAGCATGAAGAAATTCACATGAAATATTTGATGTCCATCTCTGTGCACAGTGTATTGCTTTAATTGTTCAGCATCTGTTGTAATTACGTAGTTATATAGTCTGTTATATAGTTATTGTCTGTGTGGGCTGTGCAGTATGTTAATGTTACCAGAGCTTGACACAGGTTGTGTGGATATGACTCTGTAGGTTATTTTCCCCAACTGTTCTGTGTAAGATGAATAGGAAGAAAACTCTCTGAGGAAGTGAGGGGTGGAGAAAGAGAGAGATGGGGAGGGAAAGAGAGAGAAAGAGAGAGACAGAGAGAGAGAGAGAGAGAGAGAGAGAGAGAGAGAGAGAGAGAGAGAGAGAGAGAGAGAAGTGCCAGGTCTGAAAAGCTTCAGCCAGCCTCTGTTCTTCTGGATCAGTCATTCTGCAGAAGCGTTCTGTTTCTTCACAGGAGACACTCTGAAAAGTTTTGTTTCTTCACAGGAGACACTCATGCAGGTGAGTGGAGCTGTTGTCTCATTACTCCGTATCTCTCCCCCTTTCCTGCTGTCTCCTCTCCCTTTTTTCCTCTCATCCCCTGATGATTACCCCCCCCCCCCCCACACACACCACCACCACCACCTGCACCGGTGCGCTCCATCATGTGCTGTTCTTTTGCTATTCACGTGACACTGAGCTGATCAAGGTGCCAGTGTACGCACCCACAACCTGCCCCATGCCAGAGGGGTTCGGGGGGGCCTTGCCACGTGCGTTTATCCACCGTGTGCGCTGTAGAGCAGACTGCGACAGTGGGGCCGTCTGGAGCGTTGGTTCTGGTGAAGGGGAATCCACTTTTAGCTCCGGTCTTCCTGTTTCCTCCCCCCTTCCCTGTCTCCTTCTCCCACTTTGACTGCACGGTTGTTTTGAACTGTTGTTCCATCTTTGCACTGTAATTCTCACTCAGGAGGTTTTTGCGGAAGGGCAGTGAAATATTTGGATTGCTAAGTATAAGTCAGTCACTGGAAAATGCATGCAGAGTGTTTTATGGGGTTTGGGGAGTGTTTTGCTGCTTGCCGCCCTATAGGGTAGAACTATACTGGCATGAAACCATCCACAGAGTTTGGCGCGTCTGTTGTAAAAGGCATTTCAGCGTCTGTATCACACTTTGCAACAGCAGACCCACGTGACGATGCGTGCTACACGTTTATAACTGCTTATACGTCCCTCATTGTGGAGATTTGATCGCGCGCCTCCAAACCCACCTGTTCTTCAGGTGCCCGTCCGAAATGTACCCATCGGTCTGTTAGGCACATTGCGTTGTGGACAGAGCAGCTGAAATACAACAACATTATCATTTTAATTTCTACATGTTTCAGAAGGAGAAGATGCTGCCTTTAGCCGCCGTGTTCTGCGTTCTCCTCGTCTCCGTGGCGCACGGACTACCACCGGGGTTCCAGGTGCGCCTGGTGGGCGGGAGGAGCGCGCACGAGGGCCGCCTGGAGGTGTTTTATAGTGGCGCGTGGGGCACCGTCTGCGACGACGAGGTGAACATCAACCTGGCGAACGTCGCGTGCCACGAACTCGGTTACGCGCAGGGCCTCACGTGGGCGCACAGCGCTAAATTCGGACAGGGTGAAGGTAAGACCTTGTTATCGCGCGCCTCCAAAATAACTAAATAAACAGAATCAAATATGAGTAAACTATTACAGGTAGGACGCGTGCATGGTCTCATTTTGTTCTTACTTCGTTGTTTTGTGCTGTAGGTCCGATTTGGTTGGATAATGTGGTCTGTACGGGCACTGAGAGCTCTATATCTGATTGTCGCTCTAACGGCTGGGGCGTGCACGACTGCAACCACGCTGAGGATCTGGGGGTGGTTTGCAGCTCAGATGTTCGGCAGCAGGGCCATGTTCCCCGGTACGGCGAACCAGCACCGCCTGCATCGTCTTCCTCACGGATCCCTTCTGAGGTCCCCTCCGTTCCGGATAGCTCAGGCCGCAGGCGAGGACATGAAATCGCCCTGAACCGTAACTTCACTCGGGGCTCTGCATCCTCGTCGCCGCAGCTGCAGGGTCATCAGATCCATCTACGCCGGAACGGCTACGAGACCGCGGCCGCTCGCAGACAGGAGCTTTCTGTGCCGCGAGGACACCAGCTGCCGGATCACCTGCGCAACGGGGCGACGTACAGGCGCACGCAGGAAGTGCCACCCAGACAGCCCGTGTCAAGCCGACAAGCCGAGAGTGACCTCCGAGCTCCTGGAAATGCAGTAGACCCATTATGGGCGCGCAGGCCCGAGACGTCATACCCTGACCACGAGCAGGACAACAGAATGACCACTGACTTCACTGATGCCGAGGAACAGGTGAGATGGCCACCGTGCTGAACCCAGCGTGGTATCTAACACCAATGTGCATCTGCTGTCCAGGTACAAGTACAGGATCATATCAGGCCGGTTTCTTTCACTGGGATGTAACATAAGATAAGATTGCCAACAGGCAAATGAGTTGCTCCCATTGGTTTTTGCCATGACTTGCTATGCCTGTTGGGGTCCTGTCCTCACAGATGTAATTCATATCAGCCTTCTATATAAGATTATAGAGACCCCACCTCCATACGCCATACTGCACCCCAGTTTGGGCCATCATAACCCAACATAGTCCAGTCAACGTAGTCCTGTATTACCACACCCTGCTCCCCTACCAGTTGGTTCAGTCAAATTTAACTGGTCTTTTGACACTGAATCTCGTGCTTGCTTCACATTGTTGTGGCGGCGGCACTCTGCAAATTTAACTCTTAAAAGCAGACTAAATTGCTTTTGATTACGGTGTTCACCAGACACGGCAATCGGCTTTCACCATTTATCATCACTTAACACGCAGAGAGAATGATCTTGCAACCGACACTAACATTTTTGTTGTTATTATTGTGTCTAGAATTCCTTGGAATTGTTGCATTTAATCTATGGTACGCTGAGGTTGAGACACAGTTGGTTCTTCTTGATAAAGTCTCTCCTAAACTTGAACACCACAAAGCTACATTGATCATTGCTGTCGTCCCTCCTGCAGACCGTAGGGAGGGTGAGTCTGGAGGATGTTCGACTGCGGCCGGTCCTAGCCAGCACCCGCAATTCTGCGATGGTAACGGAGGGCGTGGTTGAAGTCAAGCATGCTGGGAGATGGAGGCACGTGTGTGACCTGAGCTGGGAGCGCAGCAACAGTAGAGTGGTGTGTGGCATGCTGGGATACCCCGCAGCAGAACAGCACAAGGAACACCTGTATAGGTGAGCCAATCACTACTCAACTTTCTCTTCATTTCCATTACTAATACCAGCTAACTGGACTTTAAATGAGCTCTGGGCCTTGAATAGGACTCTTGATCAAATTCCAGATTTTAAGGTACACAAATAAATGTACTGTATAACTATAAATCGCCCAGTTCTGGAAAAAAATCGAAATCAGCTGATGAATGACGTATGTGATGGTATCTGTTATGAGGAAGTCCAGAATGCCTCTGCTTTTGCCAACAGTCGCCCACTGGGAGTGCAAGCTCATTTGAACTTCAAAAGAAAAGCATTCTTTAGTGCTTTTGTTTTAATATACATTTGTATTTATAAATGTGTCTCTGCTCATGGAACTTTGAAGCAGTCTATTAGATTTAGTGAACAGGAACAGCACTGTGTGTATGTGTATGTCTATGAAACAAACTACCAACCTTCATTTCAGTCGAGACCTTAAGTCCTCTAATCTCCTGTAATTATGTGATTCAAGTGGAAACATACAATAGTGTATTTCCCTCTCTCTCTCTCTCTCTCTCTCTCTCTCTCTCTCTCTCTCTCTCTCTCTCTCTCTCTCTCTCTCTCTCTCTCTCTAGCTGAGAATTATTGACCGTGTGGGTGAATAGTCTTTCTTCATCTTAGTGAGAAAGTGGGAGGCCAAATTACAACCCCCACCCCCCCCCCGCCCCACTGCCCCCTCTGTCTGTCTCTGTCTCTTTCTCTCTAGTAAAATACACATTTGCTGTTTACATTACATTATTCTTTTTCACACTACAAATAGCATGGAGGATTCCACATAGTTATTCAAATAAATGTTCGCTGGCAAGCAATTTAGACCCTAGTCACTCATCTCTCATCTAAGATGCTTCCTCTGAGGGTAAACCGTCGTGCCACTAAACCGTGCCCCTATTTGAGGGCATCCAGACCATCTGTCTGACTCCCGTCCAGAAATAGGCACAGCAGCTACAGAAAGGCAGCTTCTCTCTGTCTTTATAACTAACCACAGATCCTTTTTATGGAGTTTATGCACTGCGCGCCATACTGCAGTCCTCTCTACTGATGTGTCTAAATTAGACAGGCTCCCTGCTGAAACAGCCCTACTGGCCAGTGTACTTTTCCGCTTTGCAAACTGTTGTTTTTTCCACCCTGCCTGGCTTTGAAGTTAAAAGCATTGCCGGACCATTTCTGTGAGGATTACATGCACTATACGTTTTTCTGACATTTCATTTCCACAGTTTTTTTTCCACTTTCCTTCCTTTTCTCCCCCTGTATCTGTATGCCTCCACAGATAACGTGTAAGATTAGACAAAATTCATTATTTGGTGTTATTGTTCTTCCTTCTTACTTTTTCCTCTGCGACTTTGAAGTCACAAGAGCACGGAATCTGCTGCTCATAGCAGGACTCTCCTGATTGGCTGCTAGGGAGTGTTCATCTAACTAGTCTCAAATGATGTCGTGACCTAATCTCCAGTATGGAGGGGAAAAGCCTCGTCACTGATTGGCTGTGTGTTGATGTAAAAGCTGTCTGTAACACACTCCATGTTTCCAGCATATACACACTAACTGAGGAAATATAGACAGTGTTATGGTGTGGAGGGGAGATCCGTACTGATTGGGTACCTAAATGTTTTTCTTTTTTTTTTACTTTTTTACTTTTGTGTGATAAGGGTCGATTCTGGGTAAAATGGTGCCTTAGGCTAAAGCCACACTGAAACAGATGAAGGACAGTGATTACGGATGTTACTCCTTATGTAAACAGTGCGATGAAGAAAATATATCGTGTCAACGTTAAAGTCAACAGTTTGTTTTCTTTAAAGTGCAAGGCCAGCCTGTAATTAGTTTGGGTTGGAGCAAATCTGTTGTTGTATGATAGTGATTGAAAGCTGAAAAAGTTCATAAACGGAATTGACATCCAAACCCACTTAGAAGGGTGCAGTCAACGTTGTGTGTCACAGTAATGGTCTCTTAGCCACTTGTACTCTGTATAATTCATTTCTGTTTGTTGTGACCTGTAAAGTGATCCATATCTCAAAGTGGGCTCTACAGACGGTAAAACTATAGAGAAATGAGCGTGTAAAATAATAATCAAATAATACATTTTCAAACTAAATCTCCATTTTATACACGTGTCTCCATAGTGATTATGATTTTAATCTAGTTCTAGATCTCATCATTGGTTTGTGGTTATTTGGTTATTTGCGTTTGAGGGAAGACATACAAACAAGGAATTTGAACTCCTTTTGACATTTCAAGCTGTTGTGTGATCAAAGATCCCCCCACCCATCACAAAGTCACACAAGGAAACCGAGTGCCCAGGGTGTTGTCTATGTTTGATTACACACTCAAATATGCGTCAGTTTCCACACATGCAGCAATATGTCTTTAAGTGCACTAGAAATGGTTTCAGTGGGGTTTGAACCGAACCGCTCGATTGAAGCGGAGCCCAGGAACAAGCCCACCAGGGTCTAGATTAAAGAACAAAGCACTTGTTCCACAGACATGTAAGCCAGCGAGGGCAAACCGTGACCGTAAACACTGCCACGCTGAAGTCCTGTTTGGAAACAAGTAAACAGCCATTTTGTCTCCACAGGTTGCAGTACACTGAGTTCAGCTAAGCACGTGGCACGTCTAGTAAAGGTCTTGTCATCCCAGTAGCAGTAGTGTCCTCAGTAGCCCTCATGACATTGGTTATGGTATCCTCAGATTTTGCTCATCATATGCATAAACAAAAAGCCAGGATCGCTTTCTGCCCATGTTTGGGGGGGGGGGGGGGGGGACTGTTTATTTATATGTGAAATTCCCTTCAAAACCTTCCTGTACTTTGGCAGAAGATGAGAGTGTAGCCCTGCCGGAGTATGGTAAATGTGCAGGGTACTGAACCAAAATATTTTGTAAATTTAGCACATTTTTAAATAGACTGTAAAACATATTCTGCTGACAAAATTATATATTTAGATGAGATTCACCTTTTTTCCACACTGGCAATAAAGAGCATACTGACTGATGTATAGTTTGTCTGTGTGTATGTATGTATATTCTGTATACACACACACACACACACACACACACACACACACACACACACACACACACACACATACACACACATATGTATGTATCTTTGTTTATTCATGATCCACAGTTGGTTGAACTGCAACTGTATGTTACAGCTTGCTTCATAAGTTCTGCAACATCTCAGCTTGTGGTTGACACCTGATGCATGAACACACAGCATGGTGTCATTCTGTAGCTCAGCCTGCTACTCCGTCCTCTCTCTGAGGGTCATGGCGGCTCGGTGTGTGCCTGCTCCGTGTCACGTCGCGGGCTCCGCGCCGCTGTTCTTTCGGCCCGGCTCGAGCTGTACTAATTATAAGGCGGAGTCCCGCTGCAGCGTCTCTGAGCGAGTTTTAATAGCTGCTCTCGGTTCAGCTGGGTCAGCACCCGCCCTACGGGTCTCGGCACTCTCGCTCTGACGCTCGCGGCAAATGTACTGTGAACCGTTTTTTTTTCTTCAGTTAATCCCTTCCATTCAGATGTGAATACGTGAAGACAGGCGTTGAATTCTTTGCGGTTTGGTTACAGACAGAAGGGTTTTCGTTCTCCTTTTGGCTGGGCACCTAAATAAAGCCATCATTGGCTATTCAACACCCCCTCCTACAGCATATACTTATGCAAAGAATAACCCATGTTAAACTTATGAATCTTCTAGGATGAAATTGCTCTGCGGGTGAAGCCATTTGAAACACCTCAGGCTAATTATCCAGACTTCTCTGGGAGTCCTGTGGTGTCGGAAGAAGGAGTTCATACTGCTGAACTGATTAACGTCTAAACTCCACTGTGTATGTTGTGAGCAGAGTGCTTTGTGCTGTTAGATTTTTGGATTGTTGAGGTCAAGGTTTTCCTATCTGTTCCACTCACATTTCATAAGATATTGTTCATTTTAAGGGCAGCCACATACTTAGTTACATACTAAAATACTTGGTTACAAGTGTGTAGTCTGTTGTTACATGGTACAGATTTGCTTATCTATTGTTTGGAACATGTCCAGTCAGAAGGTGCTTGAAGGTGAGGAGTGTTCTCATGGTGTCATGCACAAAGGCAGTAAGATGTGTCAAGCCGTGGTAAAGGTAAAGTTAAAGGGCCGGCTAAACTCTGGCAGTTAGGGGCAAGATGCACTTGGAATCAAACTGGTGCTAAATAAGTACCAGGGCTCTCAAGTCTCACGCATTGAGCGTGTGACACACGCATTTGACCGTCTTCACACGCTCACACGCCACACTTCCGATTTCACACGGCGAGAAAAAAAAAATCGAGTTTATTTACCTCCGATCCATATCTATGTCGCCCTCCACTGGCGATCGATCGCGATATACAACCCCCCCCCCCCCCCCCCCCCCCCGCTCAACACCTTACGTTCACCAAACCCCCCCCCCCACCCCCGTCAACAACTCTCACACTCTGACATGAATCCAAAACTTGAGAGCCCTGAGTAGTGAGTGTTGGGTGTGTTCCATTTTCATCATCAAGGAGAAACGCGGTGATGTGTCTGTGATTTTCAAACGGTGCTCTTGCAGACATAGTTGCCAGGTTCGCGGTTTTCACGCCAAATTGGGCTTGTTTGAAAATCCAGCCGCGGGTAAAAATTCTGGGGTCGCGGGGTGCGGTTTTTTGGGCTACTTTTGAGTTGGGCCACCGCGGGAGTTACAAGTCAACACAAAGAATCGATCGCGATATAATACTTAATTTGTCTCCATTTTAACACTCGCCACCCCTCCCCCGTCAACAACTTTGGGCTTTGGGCTAGTTTAGGCTGCTGAAGGGCGGGTTTTACACTGACTTTGTGCGGGATATTTTTGTAGGACCTGGCAACCCTGGGGAAGCCACAGAGATCCCCCAGACACAAACACACTGTCAGATGTGACAAACATTATGGAGTTGCATGCAGGCAAACTCCAAGAGTTTAAGAGAATAATACGGGAAATGCAAGAAAACTGAAAAGTCACAACCAGAGGAAGAGATAAACAGGCAAACACGGCAACCAAAGTTTATGCTGAAGGTGAAGAACAAAGAATGGAGGAATCCAGATAAATCCAGAACACAGAATAAAAATGCTTTGAATTGCTAGATAATAGCTGAGCGAGACTTCACAAAAACTAACCTGAACAAGCAGATTTAAATAGGCAGAGAAAGACACAAAACTAGCCACAGGTTAATTAAACCAAAGCACTAGATCAAACCATGGACTTCTGGGATGTGCAGTTTTCCTGGACTGGGCTAGGTGCTGTAAATGTGACATTCACCCACACACAAATGAAGTTTTATTTTATAGTGCTTTTTACAACACGCATTAAAAGGAACCTTTATTGAAATTTAGGTTTGGATCCCTGATTAACAGGCAGAGTGTAACAATGCTCGCGAAAAGAGTCAGATGGCATGTGGAAGAAGATTTAATGGGAGCCAGAGTCTAAAGGGATCAACTGATCCCAGAGTCTAAAGGGATCAACTGATCTCTGAGTCCTCTGAGAAACACCACATACTGGGACTATAATGCGAAACAGACAAGACTAGGATTAGAGGATTAAGTAGGTGCTCTCAGATAATGCTGCTCAGCCAATACATACGTTAGCTTTGTTAGCTATGTTATTGTTAGCTATGTTAGCTTTGCTAGCTATGTTGGCTTGCTCACTGGGGGCTAGGACTCGGCACTTGTAAAGCTGCTTTGTGACAACAACTGTTGTAAAAAGCGCTATATAAATAAAATTTGATTTGATTTGTTAGCTTTTTGCTGTCATGCATCAGAGTTAGACCAGACAATCTGGTGTACTCTCCAATAGGGCCATTTTACAGCAAAAGCGTCGGCTAGACGTGTATCGCTCACAGTGCCTTCTCTCCCTTCCCCAATGGCGTTTTCTTCCAATTCTTGTCTCATCCTTGTGTAAATCCTCCAGGCCTGGTACCAGACTGCGTAGTTGCTAGGAGGCAATGAGATCTCCTCCTAGGCGTACATGTGGCAAATGAGCACTTGGGCAAAGCCGCATGGTACAAACGGAACCAGACCACCGGCGAGAGCTGGACGCCATCTCTGTGTGAGGCTGGCTTCTTGTCTGGTTGGCTCAGAGTGTGACGAGCTTTACATTTCCCGGCCTGTTGCCCCCTAAGCTCCACAGAACATCCTGAACATGTTAGCATAGCATATAGATGCTGCCCTGAATTTCACCTTTTCAGAAGTGATTGCAGTTTGGGGTGAGCACTGCTGGGTTTACTGTGTCACCGGTGTGTCGTTTGTATTTAGACTGCCGTGGTTCCTGTCCCACATGCGAACGACGGTGACCAAATCAGCGCTAACCTACTGACATGATCTACTGCTGCTTGTGTTTAGCTTAAACGGCTGTTTCCTGCCACATTTCAGAACCTGGAGCCTTTGTATGCTTGGCACCTGCAACATGTACAGTTGAGTAGAGCTCTTTCAATGGAGGACTCCCAGTGAAACTAAAGACTTTAGATTAATTTAAGGATAGTACCGTGTCAAAGGAAGCTGACATCAAGTAGAAGTGTAGAGTGTTTTGGAGTGGGCGGACTGTAACCTGTTCGCTCCATCTCACACATAACCTCTCACACTTAGAAGCCGGCCTTGTGTAATACTGCTCAGTCTGTAAGAAAGGATAAAAAGGCAAGGTGAGATCAGGTGAGTTTAGAGCACTTTTAATACACACTGGCAATTCAAAGTGTCTTTCAAAGGATAAAAGAGAAGTTACATTAAATGTTCAATTTAAATAGGAAATGTAGAAATTAATTAAAAGAAGAAGATGAGTACAAAAGCACAACATGAAATAAAGTGCTGTCAGATGTAGTGCAGGAGCTAAACTACATGTGCAAGAGCACAGACGTGTTTTTAGTCTGGGTTTAAAGCACACTATCTTTAGGGTTTGATTGTGTCCAGGGTTTATAATCTAAGCATATCTGGACATTCTGGGTCTAATTCATTCTGTGATTTGTAGATTAGCAATAGAATCAGAAAGAGGACTGAGAGACGGAGAGAGAGACTGAGAGGGAGAGAGACAGGGAGGCTGAGAGGGAGAGAGACAGGGAGGCTGAGGATCTTAAAGGGAGTGTTTGGCTTGACCCGGGGAACACTGGGATCTCTGTGAGTCTGTTTGATGATCCACAAAACCACCAGAACCTCCTCGTCTGGTTTTGTCTATGTGATATATTGCTTCTATTTATTTACCAGACACCATAGGGTAAAGCCTCAGTGTGTGTGTGTGTGTGTGTGTGTGTCTGAGTGTGTGGAAGGCAAGGAGAGGTTGGGTTGAAGCTTCAGCTAATATAAACACATACAAATAAGCTATGTTTATCTGTCTGTCTCTATTTATTGAGTTCAAATTTGGTATGAAATGTGACTGTGAGTATGAGTGTGTGTTTGTTTTCTCTATGGTTTATGGAATCTCTCCTTTCTCAGGAAACAGTGGGATTCCAAGATGGCAGATCCAGCCATGCGGTATGTTATAATATACAATAACAATTATTTCTTGTAGGTTTTGTGTCTGTGTTCTATCATTAAAGGTTAACGTCAATGTTCATAATTAACATGTAATGTTCTCATAAAATTACTACCCATGTGCTCGTTTCCCATTTTATTCTCTCTGTCCATCTCTCTCTCTCTCCATAACACTCTCTCACTCTTTTTCTGTCCCTCCACAGGTCTCTGGTCAGTAAGAAGGGGTTCTGGGTAGAGAGGGTGCAGTGTTCGGGCACTGAGACCTCCTTGGCACAGTGCCAGGCCCAGCTGTCTATCCCGCGTAATGAGGTGCCGTGTAAGGGGGGCATGCACGCCGTGGTGCGCTGCACACCTGGGCCGCAGTTCTCCCGACTCTCCGCCTCCGGACAGCCCCAGGCCCCGCCCTCCTCACAGGTGAGCCTTCCTGTACCACAAACTTGTCAAGTGTCGTTCATGCGTCTACTGGCTTCTGTCCATGATGGCCACGGCTCTGCACACCGTAGTATTTTTTCTGCTCTACCTAAATCGGGCACCTTGGCGCAGTAACAATACTAAATTGTAAAACACTGAGGTCTGTGAAGCCCAGATTTGAGATGTTTTCTCACAGCCAAACCGGTCTTCCACCACATCTTGGAGCAGGTAGTGCGCCTGAAGGCGGGCCCCAGGATTGGGGAGGGCCGCGTGGAGGTGCTCAGAGAGGGCAAGTGGGGGACGGTGTGTGACCACCTCTGGGACCTGGCCGCAGCCAGCGTGGCGTGCAGGGAACTCGGCTTTGGCTCTGCCAAGGAAGCCCTGAGAGGAGCCATGATGGGACAAGGTAGGACTCTTCAGAGGTGAACGTACACCTGCGCACCAGGTGAACTCTTCAGAGGTGAACGTACACCTGCGCACCAGGTGAACTCTTCAGAGGTGAACGTACACCTGCGCACCAGGTGAACTCTTCAGAGGTGAACGTACACCTGCGCACCAGGTGAACTCTTCAGAGGTGAACGTACACCTGCGCACCAGGCCGAGGTGGCTCCAGAATGAAAACACTCATTTTTGCAGTGGTGTTCAAAATCTCAATAGTAAATTTGATTTCCTATTATAGTTTTTAGGCTTCTTCTCAAATGCCCACAATGCATGGCAAAATTGTCGTGACAATGTATACAAACTGACAATGTATGCTACACTTTGTAGTGTATGCCATCGTGCAGTGCAAAAGTGTATTATCAAACTAGAGGGGACTAGATGACAGTTTTGTATCGGCAGGAGCTTGAAAGTGTAAACTAAACTGATGTATTGCTGATTTGTCCACTTAACATACATAAATGTGATAAATATGACATATATGGTCATATTTTAATGTAAATAGAAAGCAACACACACATCCTTTTTTCATTTAAAAAATTCTTAGATTTTTGCAGTCAAACCCCTTTCGTGCAATTACAGCATTACTGGGCGTTTTGTTTGTTAAAGTGCATATTTATTTGTCTCTCCTTTGTCAATGGTCTAAAATCAGATATACCCAGACGTGTGTGTGCCGAACAGCCCTGATATCTCGCAGATAGGGTGAAGCCTGGGTGCCTGTTCAGGCCTCATTACCAGATCTCCCAACTTTCTCTGCAGCAGGCGATGTTCTCCACAACGTAGATCATCACGGAGGAACAAGAACAGCATGAACAGCCCGTCCGCAGCCTTTAACCCTCCTCCCCCCAACACAAAGTCTGTTCAGAAGGTTCCTCTACTGCTGATTCAGATTTTGATGCTAGTAGGGAATTATCCATAACTGTGTCTGTCTGGCATTCATATGCCCATGATGTGGTGAGAGGTGGAATACCTCCCATATCCATTCACCCAGTGCTACACTCATTAGAAGGGTTTAACACAGCACTACCTACAAAATCAAGATATCTTTCCTCACCATCTAAATGAGAGATCCTCCCACTGTCCAGACTGGGAGGTTTAGCATTTGGCACGCGTTCCGTCCGGAAGCGTGTCCGGCCTGCAGGAGCCTCGTCTGTGCGTGTCTGTGCTGCGCTCGTGCCACTAGTAATGAGGAGCACAGACTCCGGCTGTTTGTTTCTGTGTCTGGATGACGTGATATTTCCTGCTCTCAGCATTGAAGCCCAATTAGGATCAAAAGCAAAAGCCTTAAATAAGGCTGCGCAGACAGTGGGGTTAGAGTTGCCTCTAAACTTCTCGTCGTGACATCCATTTTCCACCACTTTTAAAGCCACATTTGATGTGACAAAGCCAGTTGCAGGTGTAAAATTTGAGTCCCTTTTTCTTCAGGGGTGTTGCAGTGGTGAACAGAGTGGAGTGAATGTGGGAGAGAGAGCGATGTTGGGGTGTGTCATGTTTGGGGTGGGGGTGTTTCTGGCTAGCAGCATGTACATGTCTTCTGCAGTACGTGCACTCATTCGAACCTGTGTGTGTGTGTGTGTGTGTGGCTGCATTATCTTGCTGCCATTTCGAAGATGCTGAATTATATGTATTTAAATGACAGGCTGAAGAGGTTCTCTATTTTTTGATGGGGGACAGAAGACTGAGTTGTGTAAAACTGAGGAGGAAAAAACACACACACATTTACCGTTGGCTCATCTTGATGACATCATGACCGAATTGTGCACAAAATTACAGGGATTCCTGTCTTCACATGCACTGTTTCCTATCTCCATGCCGGCTGCTTCTGTTTTAAGTATTAAAAGGAGTCGCTGGGTTTTGGGGTGTAATTTTGCGAGTACGCCAGAGTGTCCACATCATAGCTGGTCTGCTCACCAGGCTGGTTTTTGATTTTTTTTCTTTGCGACTGGGTCAGTAGTTGGCTGTGCCAAGCATAATGTTCGAACGGCTATTTCTAGCAGATATATTGTGTCCTAATACACATGGAGGGGAGGTCTAACCAGGCCCTCGTCTGGGTCTGGGGAATGTGGTTCCAGATCATTAGATGTTACACGTGATCAAGCAGAATATAAACACACAATGCACACAGACTAGGTGAACACACACACACACACACACACACACACACACACACACACCACACGTGCATATGAACACGCGCATTTTAAAGTTTGAACATATTATTTGCAAACAAGTATACTCGGAAAAGATATCTGATGACCATGTAAACACTACATTCTTGTGTGTGTGTGTGTGTGTGTGTGTGTGTGTTGTGCAGGTACTGGTCTAATCCACATGAACTCAGTGCAGTGTACAGGGCATGAGAGTTCTATAACGAAATGCCAATATAAGGAGGTTCCTCTCTACACCTGCAAACACAACCAGGATGTGTCTGTGCGCTGCAACGTGCCCAAAACAGGTCTGGGAGCCACGGTGAGACAACAACCCCTCCACACACACACACACACACACACACACACACACACACACACACACACACACACACACACACACACACACACACACACACAAACTGACGCATTGTGACTCTCTCTCTCTCTCTCTCTCTCTCTGTCTCACAGGTGCGCTTGGCAGGGGGGCGGGACCCTAGTGAGGGGAGGGTAGAGGTGTCAATGGAGGTGGGCGGAGTTCAGCGCTGGGGGGCGGTGTGCAGTGAGAACTGGGGTATCAAGGAGGCGATGGTGATCTGCAGACAGTTGGGCTTCGGCTTTGCTGCTACTGCCCACCAGGTACAAACCACCACATCCCACTCACACTGCAGGAGGTCAGAGGTCAAGGCCAGGAAATTTCACCTACACCCAGGGGCCACTTCATTTGTCTTATAGGTGCATTTTATAGGTGTTTGACTGCAGGGTGCCTGAATATGTCCTGATTTGTAATTCCCCTCTGAGTCATTGTCACTGCGAGGTTGAGATGGATCTGCCACTTAAGTTTATTTTTGACAGAGTTTAATTATTATTTATATATTTCACTATTTAGAGTTTTTGTTGGCAGAAAAATGTTGACTAGATGTCGACAGGCTATAGCCTATAGCTCCACATTTATATGGTATTTCTCATTAATAAATATTTATAATGAACGGTGTCTATTTTTCGGATCCAAAATATAAGACCAACCAGTATATTGTCTTTGTCCGAAACAAACACACACCCACCCCTGCATTTGTGTTCTCGTACATATGTGTATTGCTTTCTCTTTAGTGCAGTGTAGTAGCCTTTCAAGAGAATAGTTTCCCTAAACAGAAAGCATTTGGTATTTAGAAACATGCATTTGTATTTATTTGTATTTTGAGAATTTAGGACTTGTTAGCCTACCGTAGCGCCGTGTGCTAACGTTGTTTACACACAGGGTGCATTTGTCTCTGTTGTGTTATTTCCCATGTAGAAGGTAATTGTAGGCTTCCCACGACACGTCTTCATGTTTCCAGGGAACAGAAAAAAGCAGCAAATGCAGAAAGAAAACAAACTTTAAATAACTGCACTGATGGCGTTGCACACAGACGCCATTAGCCTCGTTATATCGCTGGATTTACAGGGGCCTCGCAGAATGGGAGTGTGGAAAAACTGTAATAATATCCACTGAGCACCACTAATCGCTGCTGGGTATAACGTGACCTGCTCCTCTATAAATTCCATACACATCAGTTCATTCCAGTGGCTCTGGTCCACTCAGTAACTCCCCGTGGTTCTGTTTGCACTCCTTAGTCTTCTGGTGGATTCGTTATTGTGCTGTAGTAGCTTCTGTGGTCTTGTTGGCCTTAATGGTACCAGCTGGTTCCATGGTGTGATTGTGGTTCCTCTGTGGGCTGATTGGGTCACACCATGAAGGCCCTTGTCGGGCCAAACCCCAGTAATGCCTTTCTACATCCGAGGGCTCATTCACGTGTTTTGTCTGTGTCTGTGACTCAGGAGACCTGGTTCTGGTCAGGGAACCCAGATTCTGAGGCGATTCTTCTAAGCGGGACCCATTGTATCGGGACGGAGATGTCCATTCAGCAGTGCCGGAAGAACGGACAGGTTTATTGCCCTCGTGGGGGAGGAGGCAAAGCAGCTGGTGTCACCTGTGTGGACGGTGAATGTCAACAAAACACCTGAGAACAAAGACTAGCATGCCCCTTGCAAATTATGCAAATTACTAATTATTAAAGCTGCTATTATTAGAGCTGTATTTTTTTCTGACTGAGTACACTGCATCTAAGCTTTTAACAAGCTGTGTACATAATGATTGCGATGAAATCACGAAACTGATTTCATACACACAAATGACACCAAGTCCTTGTGTGTGTGTGTGTGTGTGTGTGTGTGTGTGTGTGTGTGTGTATGTGTGTGTGTGTGTGTGTATGTGTGTGTGTATGTGTGTGTGTGTGTGTGTGTGTTTGGCCACGGTCAGCGGCGCCCGACCTGGTGGTGGACGCGCAGCTTGTCCAGGAGACGGCGTACCTGGAGGACCGCCCCCTGCACCTGCTCACCTGTGCCCATGAGGAGAACTGCCTGTCGTCCTCTGCCGCTCGCATGCACTGGCCCTACGGCCACCGGCGCCTGCTGCGCTTCTCGTCCCGCATCATGAACCTCGGCCGCACTGATTTCCGCCCACGGGCTACCCGCGACGCCTGGGTCTGGCACCAGTGCCACAGGTAAGGGCGACCAGCCGGATTGCCTGCGGGGCACTAACTCCTTCAGGGGCGGATTAAGAAGCACCATAGGTCTCCAATAAACTCAAGTTAGTTCAACTAACCAATGAATTGGGTGTAAAGGCAAAATGGGGAAGATGGAAACCAGAACTGTGAATTAACACGTTTTAATCAGTATGGTATAGTAGGTCAGTTATGTACAGTTACATTACCAAATCTCTTTGGACCACTACTACATCCCAAATCACATCATCTAGCACTAGCATCCCTAGCAAACCCTAGCATCGGAAAACATTTTTTTTTCTGAATCTACTCAGAATCTTATTTCCAGCAGTGGTGCACTCTTGGGAAAACAAAAACCATGATTTAGAGTGATGTTTGAAGTCTTGAGGAAGAAGAAATATAGCCATCGAGATTGGAGCCTAAGGCACTTGGACAAAATGTGCCCTTAAAAGAACCAAAAACACAACTAGAACCTTTTCGTATTTCTTTTCTGCTCAGAGCAGTGTACAACATGCTTTCAATCCCAGTCAACTATCATCAGAACAAAGGTTGGAAAACATGGCTATTTACAGTGGAGCTGGAATGTTGAGGATTCCCAGATCAACCAGCGTGGAATGTGATGATAGACGTTGATGTGAGAGATCACAAGAAGGAGGAGAGCCTCGTGTTCAGAGGGAGGACACTCTCTGGAAGCATGGGGGAGATGGCAGAGGTCCCACTGCTAACTCCAACTGGAGAGTGTCCTGGTTAATGGGTGAAACACTCTGAGAAGGTTGCGTTAAAGCTGATGATATCTCCTCCTGGCCAAGGCTACGTAAATTAGAAATGGGTCTACAAAAGCATTTCATTGAAAGCAGTCTGTGATCACGCCCACCCACAAGGCACCTTTTAAAAATGTAATTTCTGTAAGAAATCTAGATGGTGTTTGTAGGAGAGGTGGAGGCTGGAATGTGTGAGTGTAGACCTAGATTGTTGGGTGGCTGAAAACAAAACACATACACACATACACACACACACACACACATACACACACACACACACACACACACACACACACACACACACACACACACACACACTATGGTTACTCCACAGGTTCCCCATGTCCAGGACACTTCCCCAGGCAGCTCCATAAAGTTCATTCCTATTGGTCAGTCTCTCCATGGCTCTGGTCCAGCATGGGCCTGTTTCTTTATAGCTGTGGTCAGGATACTGTGGTGAGCTGGAAGGACACCCTGGTCCTCCTCTGAGCCACTCAGGAGAAAGGAGAAGGGGGGGGGGGGGGGGGGGGGGGGGATCCACAGCATATTCCTCCCTTTCTGGTAAACTGCACAGTGATATAATGGGTTGAATAACAGTCTTTAAAGTTAGGGGTTTTTTTGACAGGGTGTGTTGTTATACTCATCTTTGTTGTTTTCATCTGTTCAACAATCCCTGACTCAGCATATGTTTTGTCAAAATGGTTTAAAAAAAGATTTAAATAAACAAACAGTAACAACAAGAAAAACCCCAGCAATATAAGGATCCCTACTGCTACTTGCATCATACCATCGTGGGTCCATAAATCTGTTTCTTCTGTGTTTTTGCCCCTGTTCCTCTGGACAGACACTACCACAGCATTGAAGTGTTCACGCACTATGACCTCCTCACCCTGAACGGCACCAAGGTTGCGGAGGGTCACAAGGCCAGCTTCTGTCTAGAGGACTCGTACTGTCCTGATGGTGGGTCAGCAGCCTGGGTTTTCCCTCCCTAAGTTACACCATGAAAACCTGCAGGTGTTTCAGCTTTAAGTGAAGCGTTCAAAATGGAATGTTGGGCAGAGTTGTGAAAGTTCAGGTTCAAAAAATAAAAGTCCTGCTATGACATTGCATAAGTGGGTTGGCTTCACAGATTAATTCTACATGCTGTCTTGAACAATTGAGCAAGTCCAGGAGGCTCATCATGGTCAAGAAAAATCATGGTGATTTTTATTTACTGAAACTGAACTATATGTATAAAACCAATATGTATAAATCTAAAAATTCTTGTCTTCTGTATGTGTGCTATTTCAGGAGATGTGCTTTGTACACTCATTTGCATAGGATTTGGTTTGAGACTAAAAACACAGTTCATTCTGAAACTACAGACGACCAGTAGACTTTTATTTAATTAAATAAAACTACAGATATGAAGTTCAGTGGTTCCTGTACTAAAACAAACCACATGAAAGGAAAAGCCCATTACCTCTGATCTTTTACACTTACAGAAATGAAACTAAAACTGACCTAGGGTTGTGTCAGGGTTATATGATGTGGTCATGAAAAACACCAAACATTCCTGTCTCCTTGGCAACAGGTCTGTCAAAGCGTTATGCCTGTTATAACATGGGCGACCAGGGTATTTCTGTGGGTTGCTGGGACACCTATCGACATGACATCGATTGCCAATGGATTGATGTGACTGACGTCAGGCCAGGTGACTATATCATGCAGGTATGAGTGCACACCTCAAATGACCATAGATTCTGGAATAGCAACAGCAAACATGGAAAGGCATGACTTAAAAAACACGTTTACAGTACATATTTTCTTGTAATCCTTGACATTTTTAATATTTCCTCTTTTGGTTGCATTTCATGTAATATCTACATTACACCTCTTGAACCCTGTAGACTCAACAAATTCCTTTTTGATTGCTTTAAACAAAGCGTTTTATAACAAAAACAGAGCAAAACACAATTACAGCCTTCTTTTATTTTAAAGGTAAGTGCCGCCTGTGTAATACAAATGCAAAGCGGAGTGACACACGAGCGCGGAGCCCTTGAGGGCCGCATGTGCATGCGGTAGACAGTGAGTGCAGTGTAGAGTCCCGGGAGGTTTGCTCCACTTTTAAACCTTAAAGGAGGTGGGAAAACGCGCAAAACCTTTTGCCAGTCTCATTTAACCAAAAATAACCCCGTTACCAGAGCAAATAATTGTGTGTTTAAATTAGAATGGACCTGTATAAACGCTTTTTTCTTTTCAAAATAATTCCTACAATTCCTCCCTTTCATGCGAAACCTTTTTTAACTGTTTGAAATCCCCGGTCTCTTCGTTTTCTTGGAAGAACTTTCAGGTAGCAGGAACACGGAGGTTTGGCCACTGATTGAGGGTGCAGATAGGCACAGTAATTGAGGTGAAATTGGTTCTGGCACAGTGTGCTTGCTTTCACAAGCTCGAGTGCGTTTGAAATTGGAGGGATTCAGTCGAAGTTTAAAGGCTGCCTATTATTGTAATGGTTCAGAGAAGCAGCTGGTGGTGGAGAGAGCATGAGTCAGCATTTTTAGTGCTACATGAGACCTTGGCACCTTGTCTGTTTCTGTGACCAGTTTGGCACCTTGTATGTTCCTGTGAACTTTAAGACGTTTCATGGAGATTCTCATCACTTTTCTGTGAAACCACTGTAAATTGAAGCAAGACGTGAGGGAGATATTTAAAAATAAATGAAGGCAATGTTTTATACAATCGCTGATTACTGTGATGTGGCAAAAACATCAGCGCTCCTTTTAAAATTTGGTTCTGATGAGTTTCTAGCATCTGAGTGGTAATTCTTAATTTTATCCCCATATTTAGTCACAAGATTATATGCCTACATTTTCCCCGTGGTGGGATGATGATAAACATTGCATAAACTGACTGAGACAATGACAGTGGCATCTTTATGATACGGTTTACAGTGGAGATCAAACCAAATGCTGACGTAATGCTCAGCTGTATTAGGGTTAGACGGCGCTTCGTTTTAGGTTGCTATGGGATTCCCGCTTCAAGAGCTGTAAAGCACGCTATAAACCAAGTTGGTGAGAGTCAGTTTCCATGTGTGCTCGTATTTGATGATTGTGAGTGTATGTATGTGTCATGCCATCGCTGGGCGTCCTCTGAGAAGATCTGCTCCACGTTTTTGTGTGGCAGTTTTAGGAACTTGCATTTAACTGTATTGCGCATGACTACGTCAAGACGAGTCTCCATGATTGCAGTCATTTAGGAATCCTTTGATGAGACGGATCTCTCGGCGTAGAATAATCATAACTGTTTTGTGTTGTGTAATGCCAGCTATGCAGAACAAACTGAATGGAGCTTTGTTGCTACTACTGCAGCATGTTAGCGGTGTAAAGCAGTATCTGAAATTATGAACCTAAAATAATGAGAACTAATTCAGTGACTTTTATTAAACAAGATCAGTTAATGAGTTATTAAATATTAACAATTAAGCTTTTCAGGATAGAAAAATGGAAAATGTCGTTTTTAGCTGTCTTTCTCCTTAAATATAGCCTACTACATTTGAAAGGAAACGAAAAAGAAATTGGGGGGTGAGGGAGGAAACCCTGTGGCAGCCACCACTGTTTTGTTTAATATAAAAATGTCACTGCAGAAGTGCACGCCAGCCCCTACGGTCCATTTTCACTGTTGGCACCGATCATGCTAAATGCAGCAAATTGTAGAAGCTTGAATAGACTGAATAGGGCTTTATGATGGGACTATTAAAATAACCTTCCTGTAACAAGCTGTGGTTAATACGTGGGCCTTGGCTGCATGTGCAGGTTGAAGTTAACCCCTCTTTGGACATGGCCGAGTCGGACTTTGACAACAACGTTATGCGGTGCAGATGCAGGTACGATGGTGCGAGGGTCTACCTGTATGGATGTCATTCAGGTGAGTGTGTAGTTGCCTTTTTAAATGAATTTCCCTAATAAAATAAATTGTTCATAGTAGAGGGTGGGTGTTGAATGGGCCTTAACCATCAACGCCACCTGAATTTCTCACCTGAAGTAATATTACTTGTATTAATTATTAGCCATATTCGGGTGAATCGTTTCTTTAACACCAGTAACAATAATGACATTTACTAATTTTGTAATTTTGATTTGCACAGAAGTTATAGTATCTTTTGACTAATAGCAATGACATCGTTCTTATTGATTTTTTATAGAAAAAATGATAAATAATGACAGTCATGACATTTCTACTTTAATAACAGTATGAAGCTCAGTTTAGATATTTAGGTATTAATTCACATCTGGTCCCCCTGTGTTCTCCTAGGTGATGCCTACAGCGCAGAAGTAGAGGACCTGTTTGAACACCAGCGTCAGATTTCTAACAACTTCCTCTAACAGGGAGCAAAGGATCTGGGAATGCAAAAAAAAACCAAAAAAAAAAACCAAAAAACCAAAAATGGGACTTTCTCTTTCATCATCCTCTCATCTTCCTTGCGGACAGAGGGGAAGGGGATGGAGGAGAGTGGGGCTACGGATGAACACATTAGGGGCTGATGGTGTTTCTGGATCAACTCTCATGAACTGCCGGTTGGGTGAATACGTATGGGAGCCATAGGTGCAGGACTGGCTCCACCATTCTGGGTAGAGCTCCTCTGAGCCGTTTCCCCTCTGTGTAACTGATCATGACTGAACTGACTGGATGAAGGAATTGCAGTGGGCGTAGATCCATCAACCAATCGTTTAACAGCAATACTTTTGGAGGATAAAAAAAAAAACATTCGATTGGCTCAGAAGAGTTGGAGGAGTTCTCAGAAATTTAGGAAGAATTGGAATAATTTTACACACATTGGTAATCTCCCTACAATTTTAGACTTGTGAGATAGAACTCTGGAATTGCTTGCAATGATCAGATGAAAGTATCCGACACTGAAGGTGTTTTTTTCCTTTTGTATTGTTGCTGTGGCAACAAGGCTTATTACTTTCACAGTGATAATCCTGACCAGTGAAAAAGAATAAGGCAAGGTCATCAGTACTAATGTAGTGCTAATACATACATTCAGTTTTTGCATACTTTTATTGCTGAAATCATGCTTTCCATAATATATTTATAAACTATATGAACATTAAGGACCCATAGTTCAATTATTTTTACTGTCGCTTGCTTTGTGTAGAATTTCCATAACATACATTTCCTGAGCTTTAGATTCCTTGCGCAGTTTCCTTTTTGCAAATTAAATACCTTTATTTCTTTGTCCATTTTACTGGTACATTATGGCAGTTGCATGTTGGTGGTTAAAAACATCAACTGGTATCAAAACCATGGACAAGATTTCTGACTATTGAGCTAACATTAAAAACAAGTTCACAAATTAAGTCAAGCATGTTACTCTAGTACTGTACAATTACAAAAAACAACTATATCGGGGGTACCGACCCTGTAGATCTAATGGCCTGTAGAGTTTGGTTCCCGTTCTGTTTAGAAGACACTTGATCCAGTTCATCTGGGCTTGCATCTCTTAGTTTGTAGCCAGGTGTGCTGGAACTCAACTCTGCAAACAAGTAGCTATCACGAGCCATAGTCAGATCTCCAACAAGATCTAGTCCAAGAGAAGAAAGAGAAAACCTCATACAAACACCCACCTAGAAGGATGGGTCAGTCGAATAGGGTGGATGCATTGGTGCTATCTTTGATCTCCTCATAAATATGTATGTGCTTAATCATAAATGCATCAGATCCAGGTTTAGGAATTATTTACATATTCTGGTTGGTCTGTAATTTGACAAGCTGACCTCTGACATTGTTGCTTTTGTTTTGTTATTGAAATTTTATATAGTTGATAATGGAATCTTCGAGATTGTTCCTTTACCAATACTTGAAAAATAAACATTTGTTAATAAACATTTGCTAATAGTTCAGATTTCAGACACAAATGAATTGAGGTTGGCTGATCTGAAAAATGTTCAGTGAACAGTCTCACAGACCAAAGCTCAAGAGCCCAGTGGCTTAGAGCCACTTCAACAATAACGCACTACAATGCATCGTGTTATAATGGACTTCTCTCTCGTAGAATAGAGCAAGACATTGAGCATTTGGTGAGGTTTTGAGCAACTACAGCAGGATTCATAAGACCCTCTATCCACATTTTCATATCTTAAATGACGAGACGCAAGATCTAGTCATCATAAGATTCACTTCTTGAATCAACTGTTCGACATTAAGTGCAATTGCTTGGCAAGAGATTCTTTGATATACAGTGGTTCATTTTAATCTTGTATTGAAAAATAAATTAAAGAAAAAAATAACTTTAAAAATGAAACCAAACAAGTGAAATATAAACATTCCAAATTCCAATGCTGCACCAGCAAGAATGGAATTGTGGAGCTCAAGGCAGAGTATTTCATGTATGTATATATATATTTATATTTATATAATGAAAGATTTGTTCATCTGACATTTACACAAATCACAAAAGCATTCCTTTAAATTAACCGCACATCGGCCTACCACAAAACCAGCTGTTCATCCAACTATCCATCCCCCCCTCCCAAAAAAAAAAAAGTTATAGAAAATCTTAAATTACACATTTATTTTCCATACACATGCCCTAGTTTTAAAAAAAATCTATACTGTACAGGATAGCATATGATGGCTGTCACCTTGTGGATGGAATTATCAAAGAAGCATAATGTCACCGTTTTCTTATACAGCAGAGATAGCAAACAGTTTGGTAGGCCTACAGAAGCAACATTGAACCAGGAAACCTCACTATCTGATGTCACCATCACTGGTACAGCTCATTCTTTGCACACAATCATAATACTGTGGAATGTAAGATATGGATTTTGTAAATAAGAGTGGTTCTCAAATATTTGTTCAAAAAAAAAAAAAAAAAGTGTAACAAAGTGAAATTAAAATGGCTAATAATTTTACCAATAGACAGTAAAATTAATGGCTCCGATCTGAGAAATAGCTGGTGTATTACCCATTAACACCACGAGTGAAACCCCTAAAAGGCCTTGGATTGGCCAGTGGAAGAGAGCCCACATCCTACTGAGGGCCATTGGAGAGTGGAACCATCGTCGAGAAGATGGGTCACGGGGTCATTTCCTGAAGGACAGGGCCAGTGCCTTTGTGTTTTTCCACAGGGGGAGAAGCCATCACCAGCATCTTGAGTGTTTGGATGAGAGAACGCACTGGTGTGCGGTAAACATGGCGTAAACCTTGGCTCTACGGTGGCCCGGCCTAGATGGGCCACCGCACGCTCGGTGTGGCCGTTACATGGTACCCAACGCTCTCCACACAACCAGCACCCAGAGCCTGCCACACCTGAGGAGAGGAAACCAAACTAACTAACAGGAGGAAGGGAAGAAAAATAGAAGAAATGGAAAAGATGAGAGACACTACAAATCAAGAAGAGACGATGGGAGGGGGGATTGGAGGAATGCTTATAGTGTAATAAAATTTAAGATCTGGGAATGATGAAAGAAACAACACACAACCATGATAGTCAAAACAACATGAAGCATAATAAAGACATATTCGAGTACAATGACCAGTGGACATATATGGGTGGGAGGGTTCACAGTCCTCCTTTCCCCAAAAACACACGTCAGCTCAGTAAGATGGGGGGGGGGAGAGCAACGAAACATGATGATAAAAGTGCCAACCTGCATCCTACAAAACAAGTGAATCAGGTATACATAGCAGTTTGTCTTTAAATCCCAATCCAGCGGGTCATTGAGGCTGCACTCATCAGGGTGAGAAGTCTTAAAAAGGGGCGGGGATATGGGCGGGGCAGGGGGCGGGCCAGCAGTGCGGGTGCAGAGTAGGTCAGCGCTAGTTTTTCTTCTTGACGTTGTTGTTTGAAGACAGTCTCTTCCGCGGGGTAGGCAGCAGGGCGCTCAGCACCACCTTGTTCCTGGCGACCTCAAAGAGCTTGGAGAACACCTGAAAGAAGGAAAGAGCGTCAGCAAGGAGCGCAGGAGAGAGGAGGGGTGCGAAACAAAACTAGAAACACAAACTCCAGACAGAGAGCTCACCTTCCTTGGAGTCCTCTGTTTAAACATAGTGAAAAGAAGAAAACAGGTGAGAAATTAGCAGGAAGAATGAGGAAAGCAGGGATGAGAAAGGCTTCCAAACAAACCTCAATATCCAAAAACAGTGCCGATACACATGCTGTGGTAATAATGGAAATGGGGGTTGGCACAGAACAGCGGTCAGCTGCTTTTCGTAACGTGAGGAGAAAAATGTTGTGGTTGAGGATTACGAGACTCCACAGACGAAGCACAGGGGAGCCCAGGTGAGTTTCCCTACACCAAGAACAGTTTCTGGTGACCAACGTCATCACAGACGGAGGCATGTTTATTCAGATTCTCCACTCCTACACTGGGAAACTTTATGAATACAGATGAGCAGAAGAGCCAATGAAAGCAGTGAGAAAGTAACACACAATTCAATCGAGGGATAAGAGGGAACAGAGGAAAGGGAACAGAACGTGGAGAGGAGAGACCCGTATGCTTCCGAACACACCCACCTGTTCCCAGAGGGTTTCCGCGACCCGGTCGATGAAGACTCCCACCTCCCGGAACTCCCCTGAGTATTTGACGTATGCCCAGGTGCACAGGGACGCCAACGCCACGCCCATGACGAGATTGCACAGCGTCGCTACAGAGTTTATGCCAACGAAGCCCGTCACCAGCGAGGCCACGTACATGGCAAACATGATGGCGAAGAGAGTGGCGGGCGTGCGCGCCGCGTAGAAAATGTTCTTTCCGTCGTTGTGCTTGACGAAGTTGTCGTAGGCTTCGTCTAGCTCCGCCTCCAGCTGCTCCTGGTAGCGACGGCAGAACTCCTCCCCGCCCATCTTTTTGACGGCGCAGAACTGGCGTATGGAGGCCTGCTGCAGCTCCCGGTGGCTGCGCTCCAGGTTGCTGGGGGCGATGTACGGCTTATCTCCTCCACACACCTGCGGGGGCGGAGCAGAGCAGGCGAGGTCACCACGGAGGAATGAACTACAAACGCTCCCCGCAACTACATTACCCATATACACCGCGTTAGCCAACTGAAAATGGGAAACCAGGTATCTTAATTTGGGTCATTCACCGTCAGCAACATCGGAATTGAGAAAATAATTTCCACCACAGAGGGACATGTATAATTGTGTCTATGGCATGAAACCTTTGAACCCGCACCACATAATAAAAGTAAGAAAAATGTGTTTACCTGTTCCATGCCTTTGTTGTAACTCTCTTTAGCGCCTGCAACTGCTGCAAGGTTGTTCGCTTCAGCGGTTGCCTTAAAATACACAAAAACAAAGAAAATACTATTGATACATTCAAGTTCATTCAAACTCAAGTGTCTTTTATCTGCACCAGAGATCATTGTACCGACACCAAGTACAAAAGTTGTAAAATTCAGGCCGTGATTGGTTAACAGCCATAACCAAACATACCTGTAACATGGACTTTGGGTGAGGGAGCTCTTCACCCTGATAGATTCTCATGTAGGCCTGGGGTCAAACACAGGCGTTAGGGCACAGATCTAAAGATAGATTAAACAGTAGAAACAGGACATTTAAAAGTAGAGACTCTTACTTTGAAATACTGTACAAGATCTCGACACGTCACTTTGGAACCCCCGATTTCTTTCTCCACCAAGTTCTCTGGGGCCAGTAGCAATGGAATCAGATTGATTAGCTCCTTTTTGAATTCATCATTAATGTCTGTGGAAAGGAGATGGGGGGGGGGGGGGAGAGAGAGAAGCAAAGTTAGTCTTAATTTCATCTTCACTCATCACATGACCCAGTTGGGGATTTAAATAAAAAGTAAATGAATAATTCAAGTTAAGAGGCCTGTGCTCTGAATACAACGTATAACCGACGGTTCACTTTTGCTCTAGAAAAGTACAAACACGCGTCGGTGAAAAATGTGTCGTCCGAGTTGCAGTGGCTGGTCTGGTTTCCCAGTTGCAGTCTGATCATGCTTACAAAGCGTTTCACATTCCCTTTGTGATGGCAACAGTCAGCCACCAGGGGGCAGACGGTCCCCACCTTTCAATCTGCCGTCAAAGCGAGGGTTGGTGGCCACGTTGAGGCCAGGGTGCGGGAGGAGGAAACAGCTGATGTTGGAGAAGCAGGAGTGGATGTGCTGCCTAACGTTCTGCAGCTCCTCGTGTTGGTTCTGCTTCACCTGAGAAAGGAGCGCGGACAAAACAGGATGTGATGTCATAAAGGAAGGCTTTGAACTCGAGGCAAACCGGAGACGTGCAAGTTTGCGTGAAATATTCCACACCACCCTCGAGATGTGCAGAAAGCATTCAACACTGCGATATCACCGCCTTCCATGTAGGACATCAGATGGAGTGCATAGGTTATGGTTTCAGACAGACATATCGTCAGCAGTTACTTTCTTAAGAACGCCACACCACTACTTTCGCAATAAAGCATACATGTGCAGTGTTTAGCACAAGGAGAAGGAACTACATTTTTGTAGTGATTCTTTATCAAATCTGTAGAGAAAAAAGAAACCACATACTTGTAACCTTTTCTCCAGAAAGCTGTTTCCTCCTTCCAGCCCATATTCGTGTTCATACGGATAACTCCAATCTCTTATGAGAAACATTAGGGACTATATAGAGAAGAAAAGGATTCACTTAAAGTAGCATTGCACAAATCTAAGGAATTATTATTGAAAGGAGAACACTACTATTTAGGTATTAGACATGGTAGCAATACAATGACCAATAAAACAATTGGGGGCGGGGGTTACTGAATACACAGCGTACTTGGAATGGCTTTCCGTCGTTTTCTTCCATTGCGAGTCTTCCATATTCTGTGAAAAGCTGCACACATCAAGACATCCAATCACACAAAGACTTTGGGGTATCTCCCCCACCCACCCAATTATCTAAGGGAACAGTCTGTAACCTAAACAGTAACCTAAGGAGAGTTTATTAACAGAACACATTCACTTTCCATGCTAGCCCTGTTTCATACTATATTTAGTGGCAAGCAAGTAGACTGCAACAAAACAGGTGTGAGAAATTCTGAAAACATTTTTGGATTCAGCATGAAAAATACAAAATGAACAGGTACTTTTTGCAGGAAGCAAAAAAACACTGTTGACTAGTTGTAGGTACAACAGAAAAAACTGGATTTAGTCAGGATGTA
Organism: Brachyhypopomus gauderio; assembly: GCF_052324685.1. NCBI lineage: Eukaryota > Metazoa > Chordata > Actinopteri > Gymnotiformes > Hypopomidae > Brachyhypopomus > Brachyhypopomus gauderio. The sequence goes on along the minus strand of NC_135211.1, from coordinate 11,996,958 downwards.
AAAACGACGACACTCGACAGTCTCGCACTGAAGTGTCCCCCAACACACCTGAAGATGCTGCAGGTCGTCCTCCTGCACGTTCTGGGACAGATTGTAAACCTGCAGACACAACACAGAGTCAGGGGGTGGGGGTGGGGGGGGGTTTATTGTTTATTGGTGTTTGCATCAGGTGGGGGTTTGGGAGGACGGACCTGCAGAGAGCTGGTCATGGTGCTGAGGGCGAACAGCGTGGCACAGTCCTTGATGGTGGACTGGCTGTCGAAGGCTCCCTGCGTGTCTACGAGCAGCACGGCCACCTGTGAACACACACACCCGCAGGCCCACTTACAGGAAACGTACACCATCTCACTACATCATCTGATCACTCATTCCAGTTACTCTGGATAGTTTTCTCAGAAGTTCTCAACCCCTGGCACAAAGAATTCACCGCACTGTTACAGCACGATCCAGTGTTGCATGTATTATGTCCACATCAGATGGTCTCACGACTGCTTGTGCTCGCTCCTACACCAAGTCATAGTTCAGCCTGCACGCCAGCGTTAGATGGAGTGGCGTGATGGCGGCGGGTGTCGTTTTACCTCACTGCCATCCGGCTTCTCCACCACAAACACTTCACTCCAGGCCAGGATGCCAGTGGTCTCCCTCTCACAGCCGCCCCTCCAGGTGAAGCCCGTCAAAGGTTCATCGTCTCCGCCCAGCCACACGCTGGATGTCTGGGGATGCAGGAAGAGGGTTAGATAAACCAAACAGAAACAAACAGTAGTTTCAGAAATGCGAAGATAAACCAGCCTTTCAGCATTCTTCAGTGCTGCTGATGCTGTGTGTCCATCTCACACACACACACACACACACACGCGCGCGCGCACACACAATTAGCAATTATGCAGGCTGACACTTTAAGAGGATACGTTTTAAAAACAGCAGCTTGCATGGTTAAAAAAAAAAAGACCCTTCATGGTGAAACGCAATACAAACGGTTCTTCTGGCGACATATGAAAGTGTTATCAGACAAAAGGTTTGCCATAAGTGTTTTGCAGGGTTAAGTACAGCAACTGTTCTCTCCCCTCTGCGTGGGGGGGGGGGGCTTCAGACCAGCCTTTCTACCCTAGCAACTCACTCGCATGCACATGTGTCCACCAACCAATCAAACGGATTCCTCCTCAACTCGGGTCACTGTAGAGGCAATGACAGGCATGTCAGGGTCCTGTTAACTGGACCGTGTGCTCTCAGCAAATTAGTATACATCTCTCTCCCCCTCAAGATTTTATTATATATATATATATGCATATAGGGGTGTGGATAGAGATATATATATATATATATATTAGGCCTGTGTTGAAAAAATCGATTTTCCGATTCAGAATCGATTCGCATATGATGATCTGATTATCGATTCGTACGTCCAAAGATCGATTTTTTTAGTGAACTTTTACCCCCGTCTCATCACTGAATTCACGCAGGCGTGCTCGGTCTAACTAACTGTAAAACGACTTGGCGTCGGAAAGTGCCGGTAACGACGATAGTCAAATCGGAAATCTAAAAACAGAAGGACAGTTTATCCAGTGTCAGTGACTATTTACAGTTGGTCCGTGTCACTGACCGTTTACCCAGTGTTTTTACAGTTTAAAAAAAGTTTAAAATGTTCTTGTAACGTTGGGCGCAAGGCGATGGACGAGACAGAATCCTTTGCACTTTCCAAATAGTTGTTTATTACATTTACCGAAGCGCAGACAGCGCACATAAAACACGTTTACATAGAACATGTGTGACTCAAACAACGACGAGCACAGGACGCTGCGCGAGAGCAAATTAAATAGACAAACCACATCAACCCCACGTGATTACGAGACGAGCCATAGGTGAGGACTATCACAAGACGCACCCGCACCCACGGAGATACACCGACGTAGACGATTAGACGCAGACGACGTTAACACGCCCAAAACGGAGGGGTCGGGGACCGTAACGTGAGAGTTCTGTTCTTATATTCTCACTTTAAAGAAAAATACACGTTTACATTTTATACTTTCAGTTTATTAAGTGTGAGCACTTTTAAAATTAAAATGCATTTGGTAGCAACAGCTTTTGGGTGAATTCTTAATTATTTCAATCATAATAATAATGCACTGGTTAGTGTCCCAGTAGGAGCCCACTGTTGCAGATATAAACACCTCAAAGATGTCCTCTGTTTATTGTCCTGGATTACCTTTCTTGAAGGTAGATTTATGATGACCCTTTTCACCAGTCTTCCAGCCATCAGTAACTACCAACTACCAGTAACTATTTGCTGATTAATATCGATATAATACTAGTTTTAACATGTTGCTTCTGTACACAGTCAGGAAACAGCTCAAATACATTTTTAATAACACTAAACCCCGAATTGGACCGAATCAGATCGAATCGATTAAATCGAAAAAAAATCGATTCTTAATCTTTAGAATCGGATCGATTCTTGGAATTTGAATCAATACCCAGCCCTAATTAATATATATATATATATAAAAACCCACACCCCTATCCTATATGCATATATATATAATAAAACCATAATACACCATTTAAAGAAGTCTCTCCCTCCATAAAGAGGCACTGAAGTAAACCCCCAGAACACCTTCATACAGCTACTGTGAACACTGAAGGAACAGCAGCAGTGACTGGAGTTGGCTGCACGCGCTTCCTGTCTGGTCCGCCTACTTCAGATGTCCATCCCATCACACCACAGGAGTGACCAGAGGTGAAGCGCAGAAGCACTAACTGTTTCTGTGGCAGCTAAAAAGGCTGGAAACCAGCCACAGAGTAGACACCAACTGACCAAATCAAATTAAACCAATTCAAGATGCATCCATTAGGAGGAGGCCATCGGTAGGTGGGTGGGACACAAAAGCTAATGGAAGATGCTGTATTATTTGGGGCCAGCATTATAAACACTGGCTGACACTCATGACCAGTGTTGGGAACGTTACTTTAAAAAAGTAGTTATAGTTACTCACTACTTGTTCAAAAAAGTAACTGAGTTAGTAACTGAATTACTCTATAAAAAAAGTAACTCATTACCAGGGAAAGTAACTATTTGCGTTACAGTTAAAAAAAGGTTATATGCCAATTAATTAAGTTTTTTTTAAAGCAGTTTTCACAGTCAGTTGAAATGAGTAGATCAGAAAATTGTTTAACTTTTGATATTTATTGCACATCCACAGACCAGTGCAGGATAAAATCCTTTAAAATCCCAAATCTTTGGAAAAAAAAAAAGCAAAAGTAAACAGTTACACTATATAAAGTGCATTTACATCTATGAAATGAAATGAAATTCTCTCAACCTGAAGCAACTGGTTTGTTTACAACAGAAGTAAACTTAACAATAAAACCTCTATTCTTAATTAAATAAATCAAATACCCAGTCTGGTAGACATTCAGGAACTTCAAGTATTTTCTTAAATAATGTTTATATCGCCTTGAAAGTTCTAGTTTTCTTCAGCTTGCACCTGACATTTCGACCTCTTCTCCGTTTGTGTCGTGTCACTCGCGTGCTTCGGCGCGCGTGTAAAAACACTGGCTCTGATTGGCTATCATAACGCTGCCTTAGACAATCGCTTACTGACTTGTTAAGTTAAACAGGTGTTACACCGAGAACTGTTACCTATCGAGATCTGTTACTCCTCACTAGCCTGGGCAGCGGTCCGCTCGCATTAGTATATCAATATATAGTAACGCACCGCTTTTAATGACCAGTAACGTAAACGGAGTTGTAACGACAAGAAAAGTAACTAATTATATTATCCCGTTACTGACAAAATGACGACGTTACCTAATGCCGTTATTTTTAACGGCGTTATTCGCAACACTGCTCATGACTGACGCATTGCTACATGTTGTAGAGGACAGTCATTTCAGACATATTCAGGTAATTTTAGAACCAAGTAATACTTAGTATTTACCTTTTATTTTTAAGGAATTGTTTTACTAGCTCCAATTAGGCCACAAAACAACCAAACTGCAGAGTGATGGAGTCCAATACCAAGAGCACCTCAAACGGAGCATCAAACCATTACTCAAAGACAGCAGCAGCTCCAATCCCAAACACCCAGCCGACCCAGAGAACAAAGAGAAGCTCCAACCGTGGGGGCTCCTAATCACCAGAAAGGTGCAGAACGTGAGGGCAGACCTGCCAGAGGTCCAACAAGGAAACATTTACTTCATACCGCTAGGCTGCAAATAGCCTCTCCCACCACACCTGCCCTACAAATCGGGACGCCCTTGCGAACGAACAGGGCACATCGTGCTTCTGGTAACGGGAAACCAAGAGGAATAAAGGAGCGGTGATTTCACAGCCTACCGTGCCAATACAGGAAGTTTACGTCTCAAGTCTCTTTAAGCCGGTTTAAGCCGGTCATGGCCCAGGCTGCCTCTCACCTGGCTGTACATGTAGCGGAGCATGAAGTCCAGCAGGAAGGACTTGCCCTTGCGGAAGGCTCCGGCGACAGACACCACCACCACGTTGAGGTCACGGACGTGCTCCTGCAGCAGGAGGCGCTCCAGGGCCTGCTCGTCCAGCTCAAACTCGTGGGCCTCCTCGTCCGCCACCACGATCTGCACAGGCCTGGCTTCAGTCACCTCCTCTTCCTCCAGCTGGAAGTCATCGTCAGAGTCATCTACGACCATGTCTCCAGGTACATACTCCATACGGCCCACATCTGCCCCAGACACACACAGATGCATTTTAGTGAATCACACCGGCCCCAGCAGAGCAGAGGAGCAAATCACCAGTCCACAGGTACAGGCAGTACAGGGAGCTTCTGTAGGAACATGGGATTCAAATCAAACACTGGTGCATGAAAAAACAATTTCCATGGCAAATGAGAGAAGACTTTTACTTTTTTTAAGTGGGAAAACAAATTCCAAAACCAGCAGGGCACAGAAACGATTGGGGACAAATTAGTTGAATGTGAAAATGAACTACTAGATTTTTGAACTTCATACTTGCATACTGAAATTTGAAGTATGCAAGTATGCACTTCACAAAAGCAAACGTGCGTAAGACCATGCACAGATTGTAGTGTTCTCAGCCAAATGAGCCACAGAGGGGAAAAAAATCAACCCAACACGGCAACCATCTGTGCAGAATCCAGTTACTCACTAATGCACTCCGTAGTGTTGCCAACAGGTGAATGAACAAGACCTATAAACTGAGGACAGGTGAATCCCTTTCCCCTTTTTAAAATAAATGACTCCATAAAGCAACTTAAGCATATAGAAGTCATATTAGTGACCCCCAAAATCTTCAAGCCTTCCCCAAATCATTTCAGATCAGCCCAACCCCCACACCAGGTAACACGATGCAACACAGACCAGACCAGCACCCGTTAGACCTGCTGGGTCTATAAAGATGGCAGCTGCTCTCCCAAGTCCCAGCAGAGCCCGTCACTGATGCTGGATCAGCTTCCACAGGCCTGAGCGTGCCTGCAATGGGCCAGCAGAGCCAGTCACTGATGCTGGATCAGCTTCCACAGGCCTGGGCGTGCCTGCAATGGGCCAGCAGAGCCCGTCACTGATGCTGGATCAGCTTCCACAGGCCTGGGCGTGCCTACGATGGGCCAGCAGAGCCAGTCACTGATGCTGGATCAGCTTCCACAGGCCTGGGCGTGCCTAAGATGGGCCACAACACATGAGCCCGTCTTAGGCTCTTCGGTAACCTGCTACAGTTCTGAGTCATTGGCTGTGATGGTCAGGCATGCTCGGCAGGACAGCGATCACATGAATTAATACCAGGAACAGACCGGCCCGAACCGTGGTGTGAAGCTGATTTCTACTCCAGGACATCCTTAATGTGTAGCAGGCTGAAAACCAGCCTCTACAGATCTCTGTACCCCCACCGGAGACTGCCGAACATGCATGCACGCACACACACAAAGCCCAAGGCAAAGCAATTTCTGGGACACTATTTCAAGTCTTCAGTGACTACATGCAGCCCATGAGACACTGGAAGGGCCCGTATCGGTGACTGAACAGCCATAATGAGCAGAACCACTTCATGACCAGTAATGGGGGTAAGATAAGCTGCCTCAACGCTGGACGGTTTGGCCGGACAAGTAGCAAAGAGCCGGAAATAAGGGGAGGAGTACAAAATGTGGGTCAGAGTCCAGAACATTAGTTCAGAGCACAAACAGGAAGATCCGTTTTGTTGAGGCTGCATTCAGATGAAAATACTGAGCCAATGCGGACACCTGATATTTGGACATATGCATCAAACCTTCATAACGACAATATTTTGGATACATTACCCTTGTGTACACAAGAAACATAAAAATGTAAAACGAGCCATTCCAAAATATCTAAGGTTTTACTAGTGATTAAGCCGTGTTTGGTGGATAGCTGGTGGTTATTTTTTTACAAGCAGTTACAGTTATATAGCACCATTCCTGTAGCAACAGGACACCGACTACTCTTGAAACAAACACCGTAGAGATGTCAAATTGGGCAGAGTAGACCATGGGAATAATGAGTGTTAGTCCACACCATGATGGATGATTGAGAGCACTCCCTGTATTGCATGCAGTTAGGCTCTGTAGGCAGCCAATTAAACCAACCACAATCAGCGATTATCTTTACTTTTAAACAAGTTCAATGTTTTAAAAGGAAACAAAAATGTATTGTAAAGTTAATACCCAATATTACAACTAGAGTGTAAAAATCTTCATTCACGTAAGAGTGTGAGGAGAGTGCAACAGTGTGTCTTGAAAAGTTGGCGTTTTCATCATAGACACTGGAAAGTCAACCAAATATGGTGGTTACGCATCAAGCAGGTGGTTAAGGCAAAGCAGGCTGATCTACTGAATTGGCAACACTTGATTTTGGTGAGACAAGTACATGAAGCAGGTACGTGTTCGACAGGCAGCATTTAGTACATGCCATAAAGGAGAATCGTAGACAATGATGGGTCAAAGCAAGTCATCAGACTCGAACCATGGTTGGTGATGTGTAGCAAAAGCCCAACAGCTGCAATAAATCTGTGACTCAAGTAGGACAGGCTTTATCTTATCCATCTGGCATGCTAAACTGGGTTGACCTGAAACCTGTGGGTGCAAGGAGTTTAGGCCTGTAAAGCACAAAGTAGTATACTATGTACTTTGCTGTAGGATTGCTCAGTATACTAGGTGAGATAACGCAAGTTAAAAGCTATTTTTGGGGGGAGAATGTGTATCAAAAGGGGTCGACCCGTTGACCTCACCTACAAATGATGCAAGAGGTCGATGTCCAAAGCACACTACGCTGGACGATCAACAAAACATTTAAGCTTTCATTTAGGCTCCGTGCAATCTACAGTCACGAAAAACAATCCATATATACGTTTCGTGAGGGTTTGCGAGTGCAGCCTAGACCAGACCGACGCCGCTAGAACGCGGCTTATCCGGCGCGCGTGACAGACACGCGGTTTGATGGAATGCAAAACACAACCTGCCGAGTGCGCGAGACGGGCTCACGTGCCGTGCTGAAGTGAAAGAACGTCCCTCGCGCGCTCGGGCGACCGTTAGGACCTTTAACTCCCCATGAACCAGGCTGGCACGCTAGCTACAGACGAGGCCACTCTCACATAGATGTAAACCGCCTTTTGGCGTTAGCTGCTTCAGTATCCGCATTTCGTTAATATGCCATCTCGACAATCGTCTGTGCCCAACCACAAACACTTTGTTACAACAAAATCTTATTTAAAACGATAAATACGGGACCGAGTTTAAACCTAGACGAAGGCATTAAGTGTTATTTAGGCCTCACTCCAAAAACACTGCTAATATTTCGCTAGGCAGGTAGCAGCCGTGCTAGGTAGCTGGTTTAGAAGGACACAGCGTTAGATACGGACACACAGACACCGTATACCCTCCGTATAACCAAACACTAACAGTATATAGGTCTGTAACGCTAAACCTACCAGACAGCTAGTTATATACCCAACCGTTAATGCTAGCCGACTGTTGGAGCCACACAACTCCGTACAGCATTACGGTACAAATCACTCCACACAGCCATGCTAACAACAAAGCGACCCAAGAGACCAAAACCCAGCCGGACGCTCATTTACGCTCATCAAATGTCTCATATAGTTCACAGATAGATAATTAAAAGGTTCGCTGTACATGTGGTTTTGCCCTTCGATTCAACGATTAACCACCGACTCGTGGAAAGCAGCGAAACAAGCAGCAGTAGGTGGTGTTGTAGCCCGAGATCAAACCCAGCGGGAGAGCCGACCTAGCTGGCCCACACAGCCCGCTGCTTTAGCATCACCCAGCTAAGCTAGTGCCAAAAGAGGTCCGAACGCACGTCTACCTATAAAATCACAGCCAATTTTATATTTAAAAACATCGTCTGTTCGGATCTTACCTTCGATGAAGACGTTACTTGTGCAATTTTTCCCAGAATGATTCCGATGCTTCAACCTGCTGTTCTCCGCCATCTTGACCCCCGTTCAAAATAATCACACTCCGCTGACGTCACGCGCTCGCGGCCCCCCTCGCCTCTTTAAAGCCTGGTTTATACTCGACGCGCCGCGAGCGGCGCGAGGGTCCGCGCGGCGAAAATGACGTAATCGCGGTGGCTCCGCCCGTGCGCGAGGGCCTCGCGCGCTGTCGCGGCGCGAGGTCGTGCACCTCCCGAATTTTGTAACTTCGCGCGCGCGCCGCGCTTCAGCGCGATGGACAAAGTCATGTTTGCCGGGTTCATACACCTATACAAGGTGGAATTAATGCACTTGTACGTCACTTTAAAGGTCCATTTCAATATTTCCCAGCACGTTAAACTTAATTAAGTTAAATATTTATACATATACTCGAAATGAATCGAAATAATTCGCTTTTTTATCACATTAGTTTATGGTTGTTTATTTTCAAAACGCCCAATCTTAACGTCTTCACGTTCTCTCATGTGTCGCCCTGGAATTACAAGAGGCTCGTATTTGTTAACGCAATTTCAACATTTTAATGTACTTTAGCCTAAATTCCAGCACTTTTCAAACCTGAAACACAAAGCAACATTAAAATGCGTCAGGTAAATGTTCATTCCCTTTTTTTTTGAGGGGTGTTTCTTTATACTACCACATATAGTTTCGGACAACATTGCAAAGTCATATTTATGTTTGATGCCTGGTGTAAATATACGGTCTCTGGTCAGGTAAAATGTTCTTTCACCGGTTTTGCAGGGGTTTTTTATTCTCCACTGCCACCTATCGCCACCTATCGTTTCGGAGAACACTGCAGCGACGCTCGCGACGTTCGCGAAAGTATAAACGCCTACACCGCTCGCGCAGGGTCGCGCGAGGTGGGCGGAGTCGCGCGCTACGGTCGCTCGCGAAAGTATAAACCAGGCTTAACGCGGCCAGGCGCGCGGCGTTTTTCCGCGGGGTCCTAAACCAGTACGTCGTACTGGACACTTGGGAGCCCAAGATAGAAGTTAATAATAATAATAATAATAATAATTATTATTATTATTATTGTTGTTGTTGTTGTTGTTCTTGTTATTGAATCAAACTTGTTTATTATTAATAATAATACATCAAACTTCTTAATAATAATAATTATTATTATTATTAATATTATTATTTTACCTTTATCTGACTCCACATGAAACTCCTAAGCCAAGTAGCTGCAGTGTAGTAGCTATATTATAATCTTAATAGTAAAACTTTTAATTGACCAAGTTACATGTCCAATTCTTTTTCGTGTGGTCTGCACTGTCAGTTTTTCTTGTTTGGCGCATTCCCCAGGCGACCTCAGATAAGTTGGATATTTAGAAAATGTTCAGTCTTACAAGTATCTCGGAGTCCATCTGGACAACAAACTGGACTGGTCGGTGCATACTAGATAAGCATATAAAAAGGGACAGAGCCGGCTTTACTTCCTTGGGAAGCTTAAACCATTCGATGTCTGTAATGAGTTTCTGCACACATTTTATCATTCTGTTGTGTCCAGTCAGGGCCGGCGCCAGAACATATACAGTGAGGGGGCGTCAGAAAATTTCGGGGGGGCGAACGTAAGTTGTTGAGCGGGGGGGGGGGGGCGAACGTAAAATAAAATGTAAAATAAATGGGTCTTATTTTTTACATTGAGGGGGCGGGACACCTCGCCTGAGGGGGCGACGCCCCCATTCGCCCCCCCGTGGCGCCGGCCCTGTGTCCAGTGCTGTCTTCTTTGGTGTTGTCTGCTGGGGAAGCAGCTTTTCTGTAAGGGATCGGAACAGGCTGGATAAGCTTATAAGGAAGTGTGTGTCAGTGATGGATGGGAGAGTGGTCTCTGTGGGTGTGTTAGTGGAGAAGAGGGTGAGGTGTTTAGTGCGTGGCATCCTCAATAATAGCAGACACCCTCTGCATGGGACTCTGTCAGCTCAGAGGAGCAGATACAGTGATAGACTCCTCCCTCTGTCCTGCAGGACTGAGAGGTTCTGGCGATTATTAATTCTTGCGGGAATTAGGCTGCTGAACACCTGATAGGTGTACTTATCTACCACCACAAGCACTTTAATTGGATAGTTTATGTTCTGTAGATTCTGTCTTTGTATTTATTTATTTTTGTGTGCTGTTGGACAAATAAATTTCCCCATTGAGGATTAATGAAGTATCAATCAATCAATCAATCAATCAATCAAATAATTTTGTTTTTATCACTTGGAAGACCAGGCAGAGAAAATATTATTGCCTTTAACTTTGTTCCACCAGCAAAACTTTCCTTTTCTTTTGAATTTCATCACAGATAGCCTATGCCTTTTCCTTCGAATTTCACACACACAAAACACCAAAATGAAAAGCACACACAAAAAAGCAAAACAAACAACAAAAATACATGGATAAACATTTTTTTCAAGACTCCAGCACATTACAGGTCAATGGTCATCTGAGCTCAGTATGTGTTAGGTAAGTCATTGATTATGTGGAATGTAGTGGTGACTGGACAGGGCTTGCAAAACAGGCCTAAGAACTTACAGTGTATATTGAAGGTTTTCAGAGCTCATTTAAAAAACTGACAATATGGTGCAACCGTCTCTAACAACTGGAAGTTACTGGCATTCGCATATTAGCAAGCAAACACTTCAATTACACAAAACTTATCCAAAGCTCGGTTTTCTGGACATTGGTGAAACTTTGTTTTGGATTATGACCCTTTAAAGATCATGACCAGGTTTAGCCTCAGTTACATTTTTACTCCCATTTTGATTGACCTCTCTTCTGTCCTTTTTCAAACTTTCAGTCTGTTGGTTGTTCATGCTCTAGGAAATCAAAAGAGAAAAGTGGGTTATTTTTTAGTTTTTTTTACTTTTTGTCTAAAGATAAATACTCAAATGGCCAATTTTATGTGGTGCTGAATTGGCCTACTTCTTTTTCTCAGTGTTGTCACCATGGGTACGGGGCAGGGGGAGAGGGGTGTGCTGAGCTACGTACCCACATACATGACTCGAGTCAGGAGGAAGACTCAGTCAAATTGTATAATTTCCAGCGGCCACGGCACACGCAAAAACACATGCAGGTTTGCAGACATTTAGAGGAAGCCAATACACAATGAGCGTATAACTGTAAAACAACAAAGATTATGCGGTATATACAACATCTTCCTTATGACAAATCATTTGACAAATCATAAAGCATAACGCATTTATATAATACTCATATTACTATTTAACCCAGGCAAGATCCCCGCTGTAAAATGTTATAATAAACGCTACTGAAACAGGCAACGGGTGATATCAGACATCAAATTACCAAATGGCCATTGCATATTTGATTACTCCGTCAGGCTACATTAAAGCTTCTGCAGACCCAATGCAGGCCTACCATTAGGCCACAGCTCTGGATGAAGAGAGTTTGATAAGCAGGGGAGCGTGGGTGAGAAGCAGGGCTGTCCATCCACCTCACATCCATCTGGACTGGCTAACAGGACCGAGAGGACCTGAAGATCTTCACAACACTCCTCACTCATGTCCAAAGGTCTAGGGGGGAGGGGGGGCAACAGTGTGTCCCCCCAGTGGCAAACGTGCTGCTCCGTTGTTGATTAACTTGCGGTTTGCACAGGTCTAAAAATAGGGGCGGCAGCTCTAAGGCCACACTGTTTAGTTCCAGGTCAGTCCAAACGTGATGCGGCGCAGGAAGAGTGTAAGTGGAGCTGATGAAAGAGAGGGAAAGAGGAATGGAGACCGGTTTACAAAAAATATATTTAGAGAGAGGGAGAGACTAAGAGAGAAAGAGAGAGAGAGAGAGAGAGAGAGAGAAAGACAAGCAAGCTTGAAAAACTCAAGCCAGCCTTCTGCAGTTGGGTCTTCCAGAAGCAGATGTAGTGTAATCACTGCTACTTCTGGAGAACACACTGTCTTTGAGCACATATCACAACACATGAGCAAAGTTAATCACATATCACAGCACATAAAAACACCGGGCAAAATAATAACCATTAACAATCAAACAGGGATAGCGTTAAACCCTGGACAGGTATACTGTGTGGTGTGTTAAACCTCTAATTGTAAAATCTCAGTGTATCATGTTTAATGGGAGACACCAGTACTAATTTGATTATTGCAGTGGTCTGTAAAATTATTCCAAGAGCACTGATTTTCTTTTACTCATATAAAGTTCCAGGTGATACAGGGATGTAGAAAAGTAGGATGTTTTGGAAGTATATATATATATACACACACACACACACACACACACCACCCTGCTCTGTCTTTGTCCTCCAAGCTCGGGTCTGGGAGTTTGAAGGTCCCGCGTGGTATCTTAACCATTCCCAGCACCGCTCTCTTCTGGACAGAGATCTGTTGAAGTGCCATTCTTCATGTTTAGAGGTTACAGACCCAAGTGCTCTGATTACTACGGGAGTCTGTATCTTCCTTCTCTCTCTCTCTCTCTCTCACACACACACACACACACATATCAGAGGAGAATGGCCAGACTGGTTCGAGCTGATAGAAAGGCAACAGTTACTCAAATAACCAGTCGTTACAACTGAGACATGCAGAAGAGCATCTCTGAACACACAACACGTTGAGGCGTTCAACCTTGAGGCGGATGGACTACAGCAGCAGAAGACCACACCGGGTGCCACTCCTGTCAGCTAAGAACAGGAAACTGAGACTACAATTCGCACAGGCTCACCAAAATTGTACAATAGAAGATTGGAACAATGTTGCCTGGTCTGATGAGTCTCAATTTCTGCTGCGACATTCGGATGGTAGGGTCAGAATTTGGCGACAACATGAAAGCATGGATCCATCCTGCCTTGTATCATCAGTTCAGGCTGGTGGTGTTGGTGCAATGGTGTGGGGAAAACACTTTGGGCCCATTAGTACCAATTGAGCATCGTGTCAATGCCACAGCCTACCTGAGTATTGTTGCTGACCATGTCCATCCCTTTATGACCACAGTGTAACCATCAGAAGGTGGGTACACATGATAACACACCATGTCATAAAGCATGAATCATCTCGGATTGGTTTCTTGAACATGACAACATGACAGTGAGTTCATTGTACTCAAATGGCCTCCACAGTCACCAGATCTCAATCCAATAGAGCACCTTTGGGATGTGGTGGAACTGGGATTCACATCATGGATGTGCAGCCGACAAATCTGCAGCAACTGCGTGATGCTGTCATGTCAATATGGACCAGACTCTCTGAGGAATGTTTCCAGTACCTTGATGAATCTATGCCACACACTGTGTAATATATATATATATATATATATATATATATATATATATATTTATTAGTGCTGTCAATTCCAGGTGCCGCGATTAAAAGTCCTCACCAGGATTTTGCTCAAGCTTGCTAGATTTTCTAATTAGCAATCCAGGTAAAATTAGTGGAATCAACACAATCCAGGAAGCCTGAGCAAAATCCTGGTGAGGACTTATATATATATATATTATATGCTGCGGGGATGTAACTGTCAAACTGTTTGCTTTTAGCTTTACCCAGCAGTCTTCACCAGGGGAATTGAACACATTACTGTAGAAGTTGCAACAGAAGCAAAAGAGAACCGAGGAACTCCAAGTCCATGGAGAGTTACAGAGCTCTGAAGGCCTCGTGCAGGCTGTAGGACCCGAGACGTCAGAGCTTTGCACAGAGGAATCTGAGCCCCAGTGTTTTGTTCAGTGTGCTCAGAGTTCAGATGCACTGCTGTACACCAGCACCGTGCCATGTGCTTAACCGAGTGCAACCTGCACAGGTGTGGTGAGAGGTTTGTTTACAGGATGCAAAGCAGAGCAGCAGCACTGTTGGCAAAGGCATGGCTGAAATGTGTACATTAAACATGACGTTAAGCTTTAGCAGAGAGTCGTGTCATTTCTCTGGACGAACAGAGCCGTGAGAACAAGCTGTCTCTATGCTGGGTGACGTTCTGCAGTCCTGCTCTATACAGTCAGAGCGGTCTGGCTAACACTCGCTCCAGGCTCTGTCTGTTCGCCATATTACAAAATAATTAACCCAATCATGAAAAACAGCCACTGACAAAGAAAGTTGGGGGGGGGATTAGGGTTAGGGGGATCAGTTAAGCCTGCAAACTCTGTGTTATGGTGCCACCTTCTGGAACAGAAGATTTGGTCCAAATTATTTTGATTAACTGTCCTCCTCATGGTGTTTAAATGTTTATAAACTTTCATTTAACCTTTTTGCCTGTGACATAATGCAAGTTCAGTGTAGTTAAATTTTGCATTAATTACTCCATTAACCAAACAAAAACGTCAATGTAATTGCTCACTTGTCCAGCAGATGGCAGTAGAACTACACTGTGGCGTACAACTACATTACTACACTACATTTAAAATGCCAACTAGCAACCACGTGACAACCAGCTGCTTAAGAGAGACTAAAAAGCATCAGGTCTGGCACCACCATCCTGCTGGTTTATCCCAAATTTGATGTTTGCTTTCGAGACAGTCCCGGCATGGACAGGTCAAAGTGAAGAGGGAACGACACTGAACTGTGCATAGATTTATTATTATATTTACACATATAAAAAAAACAAACCCAATGAATGCAGTTCCTCGGGTTTAACACACTCTGGTTTTAAAAAAAAACAAACAAACAAAAAAAAAACAAACATCATAAAAAGATTCACATTTGGGGAACAGAAAAAACAAATGTAAAAGCAAGTAGTTTGTGTGTGTGTGTGTGTGTGTGTGTGTGTGTGTGTGTGTGTGTGTGTGTGTGTGTGTGAGCATATCAGGACACCGTGACGTCCACGGAGAAGAGGAAAATGAAACACTGTCTTTCAGAAAAACACCATTCATTCCAAAGCCTTCATTCCATTTGCCAGCTGCTCAGCGAGCCAAGACAGACACTCCATTAATCCCATTACGCCAACAGCCTTCGACAGCCTCGCTCAGCCCCTCACCGCCACGCTGGGACTCTGCTCCAGTAGAAACATGAACCATGCTCCTCTAACCGCCATTTACCACACTGACCCATCTCTGCTCAGCCTGGAACACGGACTCCCATACTCCAACCACATGTAATTAAATAGCGCGCAGCAGGGTTCCTTTGGGAAATAGGAGGGCGAGCACCATTCAATGAGTTCAGCTACATCGAATAAAGACCCTGCAGGACGAAGAAAGCTGGTCAGAAGACGCGCTTAACGAGACACGGGACAGGCCAGCTCACAGTTCCTGAGTGACCCTTACAGTGTTTACACTGCTACAATATAAAACCCCAATCAAGCTGAGCAAAGACAGGCTGAGGAAAGGGAAGCATCTCACAGCACTTCCCATGAGGTGTAGTACTGCCACACAACAACGATGTTCATGACCCCTTCAGGAAGGCCCAGACCAATCAGCAACCACCAACAAAGCCCTACATTCTAGAGAGGACATCCTGGCACGGGCAGCTTTAGAGCACTCCAGCAAATTAACCAGTATAAAGATGGAGGGCTTTCTAGACCAAACAAACTGCACAACTTTGTTGGGAAGCCCAGACTTGTGTGTCAGGAGCTGCTGGGTTTGTGTGTCGAACAGTTTCTTACAATAACAAAAAAAGGTCAAAATAAATCTACAATCATAAAATGATTGTAGCCAAAGTCCAAGTACAAAAGCATCCTGAACACTGATTTCATGAGCGGATGAGAGACTTCCTTCTGTTGTGATGATCCATGTTGCCACGGCGTTTAATTGAACCTATGTGACCTCACAAAGGGAGGCTGGACAGAGCGGCAACCAGATGACTTTCAGAATTTTTTTTACAGTACAAAAATTAAATAACCATTTCCTTTCATTAAAAGCATATTCCTTTGTGTTATTATACAGTCTCAAAACCTACACTCCCGCCCCAATTCACAGACATCGTTTTGTCTAGGATGTTAGAGGCTCCCCCTAGTGGACAGTCAGAGTTCCATCAAAACGGGAGCCGATGTGCGGTAAACGCAGTCACTGTGGCTTAAGACTCGCGTGCGAAACTCCGTGGCTACGACGACTCCTCGTGCGCCCCCCGAGGAGCGCCGTTGCTCTGCAACAGCGGCCGGTGGGCCGGCGCGACCAAGCGATACGGCGTGGTGTCCTTGGCGAGCATCTTCCTGGTGGCGGCCACCAGGCGGGAGTAGCTGTCGGGGCTGTACTCTGAGGCGGGCGAGCGCGTGCTCAACAAGGGCAGGACGTCCCGCTCGCCGCGGGACGGGAAGAGCGGCGGGCGGCGAAGGGCCTCGCCGTCGCCGAGGGAGTCGGGCAGGGCCTTGCGCTTGCTCTCGGGCAGGAGCATGACGCAGAGCACGGAGAGCACGGCGAAGGAGGAGAACACCACGTGGTGGAGGAAGTGGCCAGCGTTGTTCTGCAGCTCCATCACCGAGGACGCCGCCATGCCCACGCAGCCGGCCGCCATGACCAGCCCCAGAGCTCCGCCACTGAGGGGGAGAGAGAGAGGAGAGCGAAAACCCTCCAGGGTCACATCCAGGATTTGGAACTTGAAGGTTGCTGGTCTTGTCAGGCGTTTCTTTACGGTTTACAATAATGAAGCCCCTTACACCAGTGGTGAAACACCTCCACCATGACACTACCAGTAAAGACAAGCAGCACCTGATTTACGAGTACTACACGAAGTGCGATTACGTACGTCGACGTGTTGATGGCGTAAAGCTGCCGCTTACCGCACGACGGTGGGCATGATCTCGGCGGCGAAGAACACGCTGAGCATAGCCAGAGCCTGGGAGGACAGCAGACCCAGGAGAGACAGCAGCAGCACCAGGACACCATGAAGGTCTGACGGGGAGCAAACAGGAGAACCATGCAGCATCAGTCATGAGCGCCCAAACAACACACAGCCCACGTGTGTCTAGATCACTATGCAACATTCAAAGACCTGGTCCCGGGCTTTCAGACAATTAATGGCAATTAATCTCTCTTTCTCTCTCTCTGCAGTAATGGTGTATGTGAACACCCTCTGCAAGTAGAAGGCCGTCATCTGTAGGACGTCAAGAGTGACAGCACATGGTGGATGGGAGGAACAAGGAGGTCTTGACTTGATGACCCTGGAGGGGAGGGGTGGTACCTCACCTCATCACCTCACCCCATTTGGGCCAGCAATGAGGCCCAATGTCCATAACTCATGTCACTGAAGTATGATGTAATCATGTAGCAAAATAGTATAAGAACTATGGTCTATGAGAGAGGGGGCAGCTCTCTCTTACAGACGCTCTTGAGTGTGTGTAACGGAGATCTCTGGATCGATCCATCTTTCTGTCTTTAGTCTTTAATAAACTCTGTACTTTACTTTGATACCCTAACCTGGGCTCCAGGAGAGGGGCTCAGGGGGGGCTTACACTGAGTGAGTGCCAGCAGCAGCAGTGAGGACAGGCCTGTGACGATGGCGGTCAGTAGCAGGATCCCCCGCCGGCCCACGCGGCCCACCCACGCACACAGGAACCCACAGGCCACGGCGCCCGTCAGCGCACGCAGGAAGTAGCCAAAGTAGAAGGCGGGCGAGTAAGCGTGGATGTTCCTGGTGAAGCAGTACTGGATACCTGTACCAATGAAACTGAGCAACAGAGGACAACACATCAGTTACACACACGTGAACAGGCCCACTATTCACCATTATATATTCACTATTCACTATCAGTCTCTCACAGTAATGCTTTTAAAAACATCTGTGTACCGACATACACCTTCCGTTAAGATAAACATTTATAAAACACAGGACCATGAAGCAGGGGGTTAGAAATACCTCACTGAACACCCCCAATTTACAACCTGCTCATGTACACACAGGCTGCATTCCCATGGCGACTCACAGGGTAAATGCCAGGATGAGACAGTTCCTCCAGATAACTCTGGTGTGACGGAGTTCGAGAACGTGGTGGTACTGTGGCCGGGGCTCGTCTGGGAAGGCCAGATCGATCTCTGTGCAGGAGAAGGTGCGTGATTGGATGGGACCGATAAAAAAAAAATACAGGAATGGATTAATTTATTAAGAAATACAGAGAGAGGCTGAGTGGAAGGATCCTGTATTGGACCCAGATCCACCCGTCCCAACTGTGGTGCAGTGGCAAATCTGTCCAGCTTGCACGCACATCTCTCGTTACGAGGAACAATGGTACAATCGGCCCATTCAGACTTCTCAAAAGGCCTTTCACCAGGTCTGATGGTCATGGGCCTGGACCTGAACTAACAATGTCTGTCAGTGATTTGGAGCGTCTCGAGTGTATTGAAATAATACGAATAACAACGAACAGCTCTTACGCCTTATGGTAGAACCCCACCTCTACTGTTAGGACCCCGCCTACATTGTGAGGACCCATCAGCCCCACCCCAAGAAAAGCATTATTTTCATGATGAACTGTTCCCACACACAGGGGAAATGTGATCAGGGCCTCTCAGGCCAAACTAACAGACACCCCATCACCCCAGATTCAACCCAACGTCTCACTGCAAATCTGTCCAAGCGGGTCAAGCTGTGGGGTATCAGACCCACCAGTGAGCTGCTATAAGCTGCTCTGACACAACATCACGGAGCCCTACAGGACCATGGAACTGCGTGTCTGATTGTACAGGCCCTAGCACACCTGGTCCAGCTCCACGAGGGCGTGAGCCTTTATTAACGCGTCGAAGCAGGTGTGTGGAAAGAGAGGGGAGCACCTGCGAGGAGCGTCTCGGCAGGGTAAAGGTCGTCCCTCACACACACTCTGTTCTGGGTGAGGAACATCTGCAGACTCCTCTTGGCCTCATGGATCTGAGACGTGGCGAGGAGCCAGCGAGGAGACTCCGGGAATACGGAAGCCCAGCTGTTCAAAACCACAAAACAACCATTCATTCAGTACACGGAAACATACACAGACATGAACACGCAGAGATGTGCACTCCTCTGAAGAGCTCGGCGTATATAACCACCGATTCCCAAATTTAAAAATTCGGCGTGCGTGTGTGGACTCACCAGCAGTAGGGCAGCAGGAGCATCATGGGTAGCGTAGCCACGGCCTGCAGGATCCGCCAATCACGGCACAGCACGGCCAGGCCGGGCAACAGCAGCTCGGCGAACACGGCGAAGAAGCCGCTCACCATCGCCACCATCAGCCTCCGCGGGGGGTCGCACAGCTCCAGGACTGCAGCAGGCGCACCGCGGGCGGGCGGCCGGGGACGGGGGCACAAAAGGTGGAGATAGTGAGATGGAGGGATGGATGGAGGGAGGAAGACCCTGGTTGAACAGTGCTACAGTGCTACGCTGTCCCTATGTGCTGTGACGGACATGAACGTCAGTCCCATTCCAAGTGCGTGTGCCAAGACTGCAGTCAGAGGTCACCTCGGCCACGGCCTTCGCCGTTTGCACCTGGTCACCTTGGATTCAGTGTGAGTGGATTTTTTCTGCTGGTGGAGGGTTAAGCAATGCAACAAAGGCAGTCGACTTCATAAAGACTCAATAGGTTGGGCGGTACAACATTTCTCTTGAAATTAACAAAAAAGAAAGGGCCGCCAGTGTTAAATAAAAACCCCCAAGTACCATCAGATCACTGGATTATACACTGCTAAGGTGACTGCTGGCTGGATGACAGGACAGTGTGTGGTCTACATGATGACGGTCTGCAGACGTTGGCGAATGTGACCAAAGCTGTGTGAAATTCCCCAGGAACATGAGGCAGTGAACCAGAGGTCAAGAGGGAACGTCCATAACGTCCTATAGGGAGGAGAGGAAAAACGAGAGCTCGTATCCCACCAGCGTCCTCCATCCTGCCATTGTGTTCCACTATTCCGAAGCCCCTGGCCATGGATGTTGGAAATAAAAGCTTTTCATCTATCCAACGTCGCTCTGACCCAGATTTTTCATCTGGACTGGACTTTTATTGTTGACCTCGGAGGAATTTGGGCGTGGTGCGAGGGAGTGATTCGTATGATGATTTGTAAGAACCCTTCCTCCCATGTTCTTACGCAAGCCCCCTGCTGGGGTTCAGGGACCGTGAGAGTGAAGGAGCCCTACACCAGTGGGCTTGAGGTGTTCTTTCCCAATGAGTTAATAGTCATCTACATGAACAAACGTTCCTATGTAACAATTACAGGAAGACTGGGATGAGGGAAAAAACTGGCCAGATCATCACAATGGAAAACACACGTACGCATGTACACACACACGCACATAAATCCCCATAGATTAGCATGCATACAGGTCACACACACACACACACACACACACACACACACACACACTAGAGAAGGTAGTAGTGGTAAAGATTTCCAAGAGGGGCATAATAAACAGGAAATGTCTAAAACAGGTGGGGACTGAGGTTTGTTTACATCCACAAAGCATGAAAGCCACAGCACAACTGGAGACCTTACAGAGAGATATTAAAGATTACAGAAAAACAAATGACTGTGGTTCAACAGTGGCTCAAACCCGGAACTCTTGGTTGAACTGTTTTTGTAGCACTGGCTATTTTTCCTCATGCATTTCCAGCACGACTAACCTAGCTAGCCCAATGGCCAAATAAGCGGCAGAGGAACCAAACCAGGCAGAGTGAGTTTGGGAATCAGAGGTGTGTGCAGAGGCTGGAGCCGGCAGCCCAAAGCAAAGATGGAGCACTGCTGGTGGAGCACGAGGAGATGAGGATGCTCCTGTGTTGGAAGGCGTCATGTGCAGCCTGAACGAGACGTAGACTCAGGGGGAAACGCCTCTGTGGAACAGAAATTTGGCTGGCCATGAACCCAGTAGAAAAGGAGAAGGGGCGTCAGTGACTTAGTGGCCCCCATAAGTCCCCACCTGTGCCCAGCATGCAACAGTACCACCACCACATCGTTATTAGGCGGAGCTCCTAATAATTCACATGCAAAATGTTCTCACACACACACACACACACACCCCTTCTCCAAACCATAAACAAACAGATTATCTGTGAGGTAAGTCAGGATGTGCTAAGTAAACAGGATCTTCTCATTCTGCAAGGTCATCTTGCCACCCAATTACCCAAACAGTTTCTGCGAACCAAAACTGCCCTCCACCACAGACACTTTACTGTGTCCTTGCTCAGAACACACGTTCACATGGAGTCTCTGTTTCACTTCCGTTAGATGAACACCGATGACATCCAGTAAGGGGAGCTCAGACAAACAGCAGGTCCGGAGCGCTGCAGAGTGTTGAGGTCCCAGATTAAGATCTCTGCATGCCGCCGTTTCTTGCCCACTGAAGTTACAGGCACACACGTGTTCAAGGTTTGAGAGGTTTGGCCAGGCACACTCACGGGTGACGTAGGAGGACAGAAAGACTCCGGCCAGCACGATGCCGTGACACAGACGGAGGAGCTGAAAGGCGGCGGGGCTGTTGGACAGACACACGGCCACGCCCAGGAGGCCCGAGAGAGACACGGAGAGCAGGAGCGTCTGCCGTCGACCCGCCCTGCAAGCACAAGTAAAACTCACATTGCCGCGCCGAAACGAAGACGGCTCGGCTTGGAAGAGACATAAAAGCAACACGGTTTACTGGGACTCACCAGTCACAGACGGCACCCAGCAACACATAACCCAGGATCCAGCCGCTCATGAAGCATATGTGCTGGAGAGGAATTTTCCAGTAGTCTTCGCAAACCAAGTCCCACTATTGACACAAGGACAGAGGTGGGCCGCTGGATTAAGCTCACCAACACACACTGAACACACTGTTCTCAAAGCACGTGTGGTTGTTTACCTGTTAAAGGTCATACTTACAATACAGTGACAAGGGTTATGGAGTGTGCAAAAGTCACAGGACATAAATAAAGGCCTCATGACAGCGCCATACCATTCCTGTAATCTCACATGTCACTTCCTAAAATATCATTCTATATCGAGAGCTACTATTCTCTATACTATACTATACTCGATTCAAGAGCAAACAAGCACAGAAAGTAAATCACCACTGTTTGTACATGGGGATGGGCCTGACTCTATGTACTCAGAGCTGCACCTGTACTGGGGAACCAGTCACTCACTGGGAGTACATGTCCCTCCAGTTGAAGAATTTCAAATAACTACTTTAAACAAATAAAACGTTCAAACTTAGCAGCCTGGGACTATTATGGTAGGCTGTCAACAACAGCCTGTTAGAAGCAAACACACACACACACACACACACACACACACACACACACAAAACCTAAGGATAGTCATAGCTACAGCGATATGTTGTGTGGAAGCATGAAATGTTTTACACTTTAAAATGTTATTTCCGACACGAGGGAAATCACGCTACACAAATCACGTATTGAGAAGTGTTCTCTAAATGAAGAGTATTTTAAAGAGAATATTAGAAAATAAAACCTACCTCGGTAACAAAGTTGCTCCGGAGCCCAGCGGGTTCGTCGTACTGCCATCCTCTCGTGCATGGCACGACGTCTCTACGAACGTTCTCTGTAAAATTCGTCAAGTTTGTCGGATATTTGTAAAGTTCACAATGGCTCGAGCCAGATCCGTTTATCCACGGAATTGTAAAGTTGAGGTAAGTTTGTCTCGAAAAATTACTGAGGAGGAAAGTTGTGGGCAGTAAGGACGAGTCGGGTTTGCAGTGATAGGACTCTGGAAGCAGCGTGAAGAAAACATCACACAGCAGGTTCAGAGACACGGCGAAGTTCGGGAGCCAGCTGAAGACGGTCACGACTCGGTTGTATCGCCCGTATCCTCCGATCTGTGGATACACTTTGGTTTCAAACTCCATGACTAGGCGCCGTATACGTAGAAACGCGGTCGTACCACAGACATCTACACAGCTGGATAGCGGAACCGGACCTGCTCGTTGAGCAACGGCGACGTTGGGCAGGGCCGCTGGAGACAACACAGATATGCAGATGGCATCTACACGGTCAGTGTAGCTCTACCGGTGTTCTGTCGAATTGTGCTTTGCATCGAGTTGTGCTCGTTTGCGGTTTTGCGCATGCGCAGACCCACAGGCTTGTCATTTGTTTCCACGCTATGCTCCCTTTCTGTCGAGTTTACGTTCAGGTGATAACTTAAATAAATCTTTAAAAAGATAAATCTTTTTTTTATTATGTTTTTGTTAGCAAGCACGTGCATGGGTCTGTACTGGAAGCATGATTTGATAAGGGAAGCATTATTCGATGTATGATATCAGCCTATCGAGATATGCTATCCATGTAAAATGTTAATAAGGAAGCTATAATGGATTTAAATCCATGGATTTGGCCATACATACAGTGCACGTACTTGATTTTATAATTACAATGCGTCATAATACCGAGTTAGGCTATATTTTATGGGAAACGCACAACTGCAAGCATTTTTCGACAAAGTAGCACAACTCGACAGAACAACAGAACGACTGTGTACTGAAACTAACTGAAACTGCGAAATAGCGCCCTCTGCGGTCACAAAATTCGACGGTCGCAGAATTCGGTGTAACACCTGTTTTAATACTCACTCCCTCACGGTGTGACATTCTATTACCGGCTAACTTACTCACCGGTGACCCAAATAATGCGTAAAAGCTTTTTTTATTTTTATTTCAGTAGACCTACACAAGGCGGTCATGATTCCTAAACGAGTCAATTTTCTTAAAATACTATCAAAAATGTGACCTGATGATTTTTAAACAATTGTTCATTTACTGAGACACACTGTCTTATAAGCAGTTTTTAGTTTGAATTCCGATGATGAGCAGTATACAGTATTCTTTTATTTATTTTAATATTTTACCAGGGCCGGAGTGGGACACTTTTTCAGCCCGGGAGTTATATGCCCAAATACTGCCCAATATTATTTTTCCCTCCCAATCGGCCCAAACTAGAGACTAACATGAGCCGGCCCATCGGGAATCCTCCCGAATCTCCCGATTAGCCACTCCGGCTCTGTATTATACTTTTATACAACGTTTTATTTCATAGCTCTCGCATGTGCTGCTGTGTGACGTAGCAGGCGCCACGTGGCTCTATGCTGCCACCTGGTGGTACTACTCTTTGCTGGAATGTACGTAGTAGCACATTTTTCAGATTACCGAAATCATCACACTAAATAACCCTGTTACCATCTGCCGGAAATTTTTACGTGGTAAGAAATCACAGACATCAATCATATTTCAAAAATTTATTTACGAACATAATCTCTGAGGAACAACAGCAGTTCTCGCGCTCTCTGTACATGCAACTGTAGAAAATAACAATTTTGAATTTTTACTCCATTAAGTTTTTTTTTTTTAATTTTATTTATTTTTTTACTTTTTTAAAATTTTTTAGTTTCTCGCTTCTGAATTGCAGGATATCAACACAGCTAAAGGTGTAAGTACTGGATCTTTGACAGCACTGACAATAGCATCAACAAAACCCCCTCCCTCCCATAGCTGCTCCAACAATATGTACACAATTGAACTACATTGTACAAAAGGAAGAGAAAGAAAAAAAAAAGTAAAATAAAATTGAGAAAGGAAAAAAGTTACATTATTATCTCACCTGCAGCAAGTGTGTTATCTCGCTGCTGATAGACCCCCCACATTCTACGCAAGTTCAAACTAGTACAAAGAGAAGAGTGTAAAAGATCTGGGAGAGAATATACACCTATGTACAAAGTCTTTTTTTCTCTTTTTCTCTTTTTACTCATTACAAGAGGAAAATTTACACAGCGGAGACCTTCAAACTCAAACATACCACAGGTGTCAGAAAGATAATAAATAGGTTATTTCTCACCATTTAAGAATAGTTCTACATGCTTTATGAGTTATTTTCCATTTCAAGAAACATCTACTGTTGGATGATTTATGTATACTGTAGTGGGGGGTTGGGGTGGGACAACAAAAAACAACAAAAAAAAAAGACAGGCTTGAAATTGTGACCTCACAACGTGTAAACCTGCCCATTTAAATAGGAAACCAGAGGTGAGCGGATTTACGTGTGCGCGCAAATCACAGAGGTAATGTGTTGCAGATATCAGTGGTGATCTGAGGTCATGGGTCACTGGCTAGCCAACGTCTAAGTGCTTCACTGTGAGATAGGAAGTCCAATCCCAACCTCAGCAATGAAGGGTAAGCTCCGCCCCTGCAACTGGACACTGGGACTGTGGTGCGCATTGGGGGATTCATGGGGTGGTCCACGCGACAGGCTTCTGTGGTTGGCTGATGCATTCCCTACGGAACTGCTACATAGAAACGCATCACAATTTCAAGCCTTCCATTTAAAATAATGGAGGACAGTTGAGGCAGGGGAAATGTGAAAGGTCAACAGGTCAAGACAGAAAACACACACACACACACACACACACACACACACACACACACACACCAACAACAGTGGGACTGCAGGAGCAATGTCATGGTATACATTCTGTTTTTGATTAAAAAAACAAACAAAAAAACCCCCATAATAATCAACAATGCCACTGTGTTGCATGGGCAAGAAAACACACTTTAAAACATTGCACGCACAATTCAAAATCAAATGCCTTTTCTTCTTTTTTTTTTTTAAACTGTGATTGCCAAATTAACACATGACAAACAAAGGGGAGAATTAAAGTTTTACTGATTTGAATGGAAACTTTAGGCTTGTTTTGTATAGCCAGTCTAAAGCTCCCTCCCTTGTCGTTTTGCACGTTACTCACGAAAGACCACAGTATTCATCTAAAACAACTGCCTGCCAAAAGATTCCCGTTTCTGCACCCACTCAGTGCCTGTACACATCTGTGTTTTCAGGCATTCATCTCTCTCTCTCACACACACACACACACACACACACACACACACACACACACACACACACACACACATATATACACACACACATGGAAACATGACTGAGTACACACTCAACAAACAAAAGCACAAGCAGCTAATAATGATAAAATATCAAAATATTCTTAAACAAAAATAGGACTCGAGGGAAAAACAATCTTTAGTAATCAGAAATAGAAGCTCCATTATAAAAACAGAGGACATTTTCTAGAACCCACTCTTGCATTAGTCCACTCTGTGTAAGGTTATTCAGATTCTGTGACTGTGCTTTTGAGGATGAGCAGTCATTGTACAGGACGAAAGACTATGTAGGGCCAACGTGCGAGATGACACACCACAACGGCACGGTGAGGGCATTCACGAGGACAGTAACTATGGAAACAGCCAATAAGAGAGCCCATGAACAGAAGGGGAGAAAATCTACAATAATCAGCAATGTACTCCAGTGACATTCCTTCATGTTGCAGGTTGAAAACAACAAAACCCAAAATCAAAACAAATGAATGACAAACAGGACAGAAGAGTTACTGGTCACCACTTGCACAGGAAAGAAAAAATGTTGCAGCTTGTGTCAATGACGTGGGCTCGGGGGAAGTGATGTACAAGGGAAAACAAAATGATTGGGGGGAGGGGCCAAAAACAAACAAAGATGGACACACTGTTTTAACGTGATATATTCTGCAGTGTAATGGAAGGTTTAAAGGACGTCTCTATGTTTGTCCAGAACCAGGTTATATTGGCTCCAGATGCAGCTGATGTCGCTAACTATAATTTGTGCAGCTTTAAATTAAATCAGAAATGTTAACTGTAAAAAGGCATTTTCTCGGTTTATAGTTTTTTTTTTGTTGTTCTTTTTTGTTTTGTGTTTTTAAGATACATACTCATGTATTAAAGCAATGAATAATATATCTCTATAATTTAAATAATTCCATAATCACTCTGCTACATCTGAAAACTATGGCTGTGGCCCTGACGGTTTCAGTACAAGGGAAATCTTGTGATGACAGCGATTCTGGCGGTGATCCAGGACACTCACTGACCAGCTTATACAGAACCGGAAGAGCCTGTACACAAGAGGTCTTCAAATACTGACGATGTGTACACATTTTGGCCCATTGGGGGGAGGGGTGCTGCCCAAAAGTGAACTGTACATACAAAGATAATTTTTATTCTTTTATTTTTTTTCCTTTTACACTTAACTGTGTGATGTTACAGTACATAAGTTATTTACAACTGTGCAGTAATGAGTGGCAAAATAAATTATCTAGAAGGCAGCGAGAATACATTGGTTAACGAATATAAAACTGTACATCATTTACGGAATACAATATTTTTTTAATTTTTGTTTGTTTGTTTCCCCCCATTCATTAACCTAACGTTGGCTCTGTAGTGTTTCAAGTCACTTCCTCAGAAAGGGAACAATGAAATGCCCAAGTAAAGAAAGACAAAACAAACAAAAAAAACAAACAAAAACAAAATAAACACCCTCCACTAAAACACCATCTTTTAAAGTCTTTGCCTTTTTTTTCTTCCCAACACTGCATTTCTGTGTTTGTCTTCTGTGTCCTTTTCCACCTACAGATGTTGGTAGACGTGCAGGCGTGTCTGGAGCCCGGCTCGTGTTCGACTCCGCACATTCGGCCGGGCGCTCCTTCACCCTGCGCCTCAGGGGTGCGCCCATGCACTCGTGCTGTCTGTGGATGCCCTGGTGCGGGAGGCAGTCTCCCTCCATCCCCGCCACCCTACCCACACTGCACTGCTCTCTGCCCTCGGCCTGTGGTTGCAGGGGGCGCGGTGCCCAGCGGGGAGCCATGCTCTCCTCCGCTGTGCTTACGGGAGATCCACGGGTGGGGATGCCGTCTCGCTGCAGGAGTGGATGTTCAAGTGTTCTTCTGGCAAACCCTTACAAGCCTCTTACCACTCCGCCCCACCCAACCCTGCACGCACCTCGAGGCCTGGAGCTGTAACTCTGTCCGGCGCTCTCTTGTGCACCATGGTGGCTTCTGTCCCTGATTCTGAAGGACAAAGGTGGTGGAGTAGCCTGTTTCAACCCACCCACTTGTGGTCATTTAGTTAGGGGGATCAAAAATAAAGACAAATCTTTCTCTCCCCCCCTTCATCTCACCCTAAATCAAATGGTAGGGAAGGGTTGGTAGGTTCCAAAGCAAATGTTGCTTTTTAAATTCCAAACAAAAGAATAAAAACTTGAAGGACGAAAGTGCAAGTTGTGTTTTTCCCCGGTAAAAAGATGCTCCCCTTGTCTGGTGGAAGGGGATGCAAGTTTTATTTCTTTTACCATTTTTCTATATAATATATATGGTTACTCTTCTCAAAGAAATCTTCTCTTCAAACTGGCTAGCCCTTACCGAACTTGCTGTCTGACGTCTCTTTGAAAGACGAGGATCTAAAAACCGCGCTCTCCGCGTCCGAGAGTGTTCGCGTCACGCGGGCAGCAATACAAAGTCGTCGTTGACGTCAACCATTGGCACGTAGAACGAGGGGACCTCGTTGACGCACAGGGACTTGTGTCCTGCGGGGTCGAGCTCTTGCACCTTGAGCTGCCACTCCATCCTCTGCACTGCGTTCAGCGCTGCCGCCTCGTGCTGTTGTCGCATGAGCAGGCACGTCTGAGAGAAAAGGAGACAACATTAGGTTAATCATGCTCGTTTGACCCCCCCCCCATAGACCAGTAGTTTCATGCAGATATTCGAAAGTCTGGCTCATGACACTAGCAATCATTCTAACCAATGCTGCGGCTGTTTTTTTTTTAATTATTAGTCACATTACCACATTTTAAAAATTATCTTCGTCATATTATTCATGTGGTTTCATATCTTCGTTTTTAGAAAGTCATTATCGGGTCCTCACCTTCATGCGGTCATACTTGTCATCCACATCTTGAATCCATGAGATAAACTGCCGAGCGTTAAAGCGATCTCTCACTGACTTATTCTCATCTCCCTATTTAAAGATCAGGAGGAATTAAAGGAAAAAAAAAAACACACACAAGACAATGTCAACATGAGACACATAACAAATGGAATTACGAGTAGTGAAGGTTGAATGTGTCATGACAAAACTACAGAGGTGTTTCACCTGGCTCTCTGATGGCATGTTGTAGACCTCTGAATCCAGGAGCATGGTGCAAGCGCTGAATGGAACAGCCTGATTTGCGATGGTTCGCGCCGCTCTGCAATGAACTCTCAGTACCTCTTGTTCACAGGACACAATGAGTTTTTCCTGTAGAAGGATGAGATAAAATACATTTTTAAAGGGAGAAAAAAAATAAGAAGAAAGTGGGTCTGGACTTCTAGTGATCCTCTGAAAACCCCCGAGCAAAGTTTTGATTAGGCTGAAAGGGGTGGTGTGGTCTTTCAAAATCATGAAGGTTCACAGAAGTCACAGAAGCAACATCAGAAGACAGCAAGATGAAATGCTTTTTTTTTTTTTTTGATTGTACTGTTACATGCTTCTTTTGGTTGGAGAAATGCATATTGCAGATCCGGGACTTTTCGGTTACACTGAAGCTTTGATCATGTCATCACAAAGGTTTTGTGCCGAGTGATCAAAGCACTAATTTCTAACCGGATGGCTTCTGAAGTGCGTTGGAGGGATGCAGGGTAGGGAAGGAGTGTGTGGGAGTTGAGGTTGGGAGCTTGTGCAGTTGTACCCGCTCAATGCTGTGCTGTAGTCGCAGTTTCCCCCTCACCGCCTCCTGCTGTCTGAAAAGTTCCTTCAGTGGCTCTGACAAAGATGGTGGTGGAGCAATCTGGCGGAAGAGGGCAGGGGGTAAGAGTGTTGGTGGTGGACAGTTTTACCAAAAACAAAAAGGTAGTGTGCTGCTTAAGGCATATAAATCAATCAAGAAATGGCTAAATGCAGCTGTGAGGATATTGTCTGTGGACAAAGTGTTAGGATTGTATGTTAAAGTTATACAACAACACAAAAGTAGCGCGCTGCATTAAGATACTGCATTAAGATACCCAGAGTGTAACAACAAGAGCAACAATGAAAGAATCAAAACATTATATCTACAACTGTGCAGGTAGCATAGACCTGAAGGAATGTTAGGGTGTTTTAGAATGTTAGATGTTCTTACCACTGGGATATGTAGTTTGCTCAGAGGTTTGCCATCAAGCAGGTAGGAGCCGGTGTATGTCACATACTCCGCATAGCACTGGGGAGCTTGGGGCGTTATGTAACAAAGAATCTTCCGCTTTTCTTCGATCTTCTTGCGGATTTGCAGATACTCAAAGTAAGGGTTGGAACGGTCGCTGTGGTAGGGTTCAATTTCGTCCAGCTTGATGGCATTCACTATGACCGCCAGGGTCTGCTGAATCATCTCACGAGTCTGCTGCATGGCCGTGTTGACTAGCTGCACCTGCACCTGCTGCTGCCCCGATTTAGGGAACTTTCTTTTGCGCGGGTGCTGTGCCTGGCCATCCTCGTCCTCAACAGCACGGCCTTTTGTTTTGATGACGAGAGCAGGCGGTGCTGGTGTGGAGGCCTGAGTGGTGATGGCATTGATGGGCTCCTTATCTTTTTCCTTCTCCCCTGTGGTGACGGTGGGCGGTGAACTGGTGGTGCTGCTTGTGGTGACCGGAGAGGAAGTTGTAGAGGACGCCACGCTCGAGGTGCTTGTTGCAGTGCTCTGCTTGCTCTGGTTGGCCAGCATCTGAGCTCGATTTCGAGTCATCCTCTGAGGTATTTCCTCAACCTTCTTTGGGGCCTCTGTTGTTACCACAGCCACTGGCAGCTTGGCTGTCGTTTCCAAGGCTTCTGACATTTGGGCTGTGCCAACAGAAGATGTTATGGGCAAGACAGGACCAGAAGGGTGTGGACTGCAAGAGGCACCTAGAGCCACCACTGGGATAGGTCCAATCTGATCTGTTTTCACAGCCGCCAGTGGTTCCAAACACGATGCTATGGACACAGGGGTCAGAATATCGGGGGACATATCTTTCTGTCCATATCCCTGCTCGTTCTCTCCATCTGTAGCCGAAAACATATTGCCATCACTTTCATCTTGGTCGTTAAATTTGCCCATGTCTTCCGGAATCAATTCTTTTATGGAAGGAACATCTGGAATGTTCTGAGGCTCTGGCTCCAGCTCATGCTGTGGTCTGTAGGTCTCTTCCGGAGCAGGAGGCACCAAATCTGGGGCAGGCTCTGCAGGAAGAACCACTGCAGGGGAACAAGGGGCTTTGGCTAAACTCAGCAAGCCAACATCCCTCACCCCTAGATCCTTGCTTGTCTCCATAGGCAGAGATCTAATTTGTGTGGGCAGATGCCTGTTCTCCTCCATCTCTGGGGGTGTGATTTCAGGCTCTTGGATCTCCTTTTCTGGAAATGGAAGCTCTGGCAATGAGAATGGACCCAGGTCATCCAGCTCATCAACTGCAGTAGAGAAGGGGTCAGACCAATGAGGTTCACGGCTTACAGACTGGGCAATGCTACTCTCGGGTGCATAATTCAAGGATTCTTCTTTGCTCTCTTGTGTCATACATGGTGGTTCAACATCCATTTGATTCTCTTCAGCATGGGGTTTGATATCTGGGAAGAAGGTTTCTAGTCGAGTTGAAGGTGGCAAGAAGTTTGATTCCGAGTCCACAGCCTCGGTCACAGGTCTTGCTGGCAATGAAATATCCTCTACATCGTCTTTCTGCACCTCATAATGAGGCTCTGGAATTTGTGCAGGACAGTATGATCTAGAATATGTGGAATAAGGGGGAGAAACAGATGGTTGGACAGTCATTGCTGTAGGGATATGTGGCAGTTCGCAATCTGAGTGTGAATATGGACTGCTGATCTTTGAAACAGCAGCTTCAACTTCTCCATAGCTCTCGTGAGGTGACTTTATAAGCCCTGTTGAGTTCCAAGCTACAGACTGATCACAAGAGTTTTCCATTACATTATCCTGAGGACGAGGTGGGGTCAAGGGAATAACCTCAGGCTCTCTCCGTTCTGGAGACTCAACCCAAGTCTTCCTGGCAGACTCTTCAATAATAAGAGAATATGCAGGATCTTCTTCAGATTGCATGCCATGTTCGGACGGAATCAGATTTTCTCCTGCATCCTCTGCATTATCCTCCTCTTCCTCATCTTCCTCCTGGAGGACATCATCATCATCATCGTCGTCATCGTCGTCATCATCATCATCCTCCTCCTCCATGAGTGGAGGCAGATATTCAGTGCTGCTCACTGGATCAGCCGGTAACAACGTGGGCTCATTCTGAGGTGGTACAGACAGGTCATCAAGGTCCATTGGAGGCAGAGCTGCAGGGGCTGGTGTTGGAGGGGCAGCTATGTCCAGGCATGGCTCCTGAGGGTCAGGTCTGTGGATTGGAGTTGAAGGTTTCATGAGATAGTTATAGATGCTCTCTGGTGGGAGCTCATTGGCATCGTTGCCAGAATTTGCTGTACAAGCTCTATCTGGAGGAGGCTGCAATGGGTCTGGCCTTGGAGACCGCATGTCAATGTGGGGGGAAAAGTATGGGGCAGAAAGACAGTCCAGTCTATCCACTGGCATTTTGTCTTCGGGAATATGTGTGGCAGATGACTCAAATTCCGCTGCCGTTGATGCATTTTGCTGCCTAAGAAATTTGTCATCCTCTGATTTAAAGTCCTCTTCCAGAGGTCGCCTAATGTCAGAGGAAACTGATCGACTCACAAGCGGTAAAGGCATATTTTTTGCTGGTGTTATACATGTTCCTTCCTGGAAGCTGTGGGATGAATTCTGGGATGAGTACCTATCAAAGAATGAAGGGGAGCAGGCATTCATGGACATTGTCGTCGCAGAGGAGTTCTGACATTCCAGAGTATCAAACATGATATCTGGGTAGTCCTCCGCACTGCAAGATGGTGTGCGAGGAGTTTGCATGACTTCCTCGTAGCTTGGACATGAAATCACAGATGTAGGAGTAGGAACTCCTGTTGGTCTGTTCTGATCAGGTCTTGGTGACGCTGGCAGATTTTCCTTCATCGGATGGCCTGCCAGCCAGTCTTTTGAGTTCTGACCATCCAAGGGCTGTGACTTCCTATCAGGAGACATCATTTGTGTGGGGAGGCCGTCTTTGAGCTTCTTCTCTTTCAAGGTAGAGTCTAACGAACCTGACTTTTTCGATGAAAGCTCGCCACGGTTCTTTTTAAGATCCTCACTGGACTTGGTTTTGTCTTTAAGTTTTGGATCGCCTGATCTATGCCTGAGTTTCTCCATCTGTTTCATTCTCTCTTTGTGTCTCTTATGACGCTCTTCAATCTCCTGGTCTTTTAAACTAAGCATTTTGCCAAAGCTCGTCAGTCTGAGGTCACCATCAACTAGAAGTTTCTCACGTGGGCGAGTGTCTTTCCGAGCTGTGTCTTTTGACTGGCAAATCTTGTCATTCTCATCTTTGACTTTTGTCTTGTATTCTGTTCTCTCTTTGTCAGTGAAGTCCCTGATTCTGTCCTTATTTTTACCATCAAATTTTGGACTATCCTCTTTAGTTTTGTCCTTCAAACTTGTCACTTGAGGACTTTCTTTTAGTCCAGTTTTCTGATCTTCTTTGGAGTGTCTAAAGGACCCAAAACCATCTGAGTATTTATGTTTCTCCTCCTTCACTTTTTCCTTATGCTTCTCTTTCTTCTTCTTGTCCTTTATCTTTTCACTGATGATGACACTATTTGTCTTGTCCTTTTTGGACATCTCCTTCTCAAACTCCAGAGTCTTATCCAAGTCATCCTCTCCATCAGCTTTTGATCCACATGGAAAAGTGTATGGATCGGCTTCCAAAGGCACGAGCTCTTTCTCAAAGGGTAAACTTTCCCTGCGCACAAAAGATTCTTTGAGTTCCTCCGATTTGTCTCTCTTGTCACTTCTATCTTTCTTGACTTTTTCTTTGTCTTTGTCGTGACTCTTTTTGGATGACGAGGAAGAGGAGTGCCTGTGCCTCTCTTTCTCCCTGAATTTGTCCTGCGGTGTAGAGATGGACAGTGGTTCTCTTCTGTCTTCCGAGATGTCTGGCAAGCTGATGTTGGACGAGTCGCAGTAGCTGCTCAAAAGTGGCTCGTGACCTCTGTCTGTGAAGCTGTCCGACGAGATCTCACTATTTTTATCGTTGGGGTCATCTTTATAATCATTCATGGCCTCTTCCTCCAGTTTCTCAAGCAAGGATTTCTCATTCTCCCCACTTTTTGAGGATTTTCTGTCTTTCAAATGGTCTGGTTTATCTTTGTATTTGCTTTTGCTCTTCTCCTCCACAACCTCCCTCTTGTCTGCAGGCTTCTGTTTGTTTTTCTTGTCCTGATTTGAGTCCACAGATGCTCTGTCTTTGCGCTCCTTGTGTTTCGTGTCTGTCAAATCTTTGTCTTTCTTATCTTTGTGTTTTTCCATGGAACCTTTTCTCTCTTTCCCCGAGTCAAAGGCCATCTTATCTTTCTTTTTATCTTTATGTTCCTTTTCTTTCTGTTTTTCTGCATGTTGTTTCCCCTCTGCAGAGTACTTCCTGTGTTTTTCTGTTAGAATGTGATCCATGTCGTCCCTGTCAGGTGTAGAGTCTTTTCTGTCCAACGAGAGTCCAAATGAATCACTTAGTTTTGCCACACCTCCATTGCAAGTGTCATTTTCATCTTCGCTCTCATCCGTGAATATATCCTCAATTTTATACCATGTCTTCTCTCTGACCTTTTCAGGTTTCTTCTCTTCTCTTTTAAATTCAAGAAAATCCTTTTCCCTATCGGCATGTTTGTCCTGGGATGTTTTTTCTTTCTTGTCTTTACTTTGCTCAGATGACATCTTCCTGTCCTTATCCTTGCTGTGAGAATCTTTGTGTTTATCTTTAGCTCCATCTTTCTTTTCTTTGGAGCTTCTTTCCAAGTCTTTTTCTTTTAAAGATCTGTCAAGTGAGTTTTTCTCGGGCTTCTCCTTGTCCTGGTCAAAATTTCGATCTTTAGGTTTGTCTTTGTGCTTATCGCTTTTCAATTTGTCTTTCTTTTCAATACCATCCCCTTTCTTCTCCTTGTCTTTTCCAGAGTGGTTCCTCTCCCTGGGATCTAACTTGGCAATAGGTTCACTTTCTGACTTGTCTTTAAAGAAGGACTCGCTTCCATATTCATCTCTCAAGCAGTCCTGTTTTGTTTTGGAGTCTTTGCGCTCCTTGGTGAACTCGTAGGAGTCTTTTCTGTCTCTGCTGCCATCGACAGACTCTTTTTCTTTTTTCTCTTTGACACAACTCTCTGCAGAGTCCTTTCGCTTTTTCTCCTTTTCCGAGTGGCTGGAGTTGAGCTTCTGTTTGTCTGTCCAGTCCTTCTTCTTTTCGCTCCCCTTATCAGAAGACTCTTTCTTCTTGCATGTAGCTTCTTTCTCAGAGCGCTTGTCCCCATGCTCAGACTTCTTGTCTTTCATTTTTTCTTTTCTCCGGTCCCTGCTCTCTTCTTTCATTGTTTCTACGATTAGTTTTACAGAATTACTCGCTTTGTAATCTTTCATAGGAGCATCCCAGCTGTCATCTCCATAGAGGGAACTGTCCGAGGAAAGGTCGGACGGCCAGCGATCATGATCATCTGATGCGCTCATCTTGGTGTCCTCTAAAAAATGATTTTTTATATCATAGTCCTCATAATCTGGTTCCTCCTTGATGGCTTTATCCTTCTTTGCCTTTTCCTCTTTTCCACTTTTGTCCTTCTCTAATTTAAAATGTTTGTCTTCTTTCAGCTCATTCTTTTTTTCCGTTTTCATAGACTTATCCTTAGACTTTTTCTTTTTATCTTCCTTGTGAGATTTCTGTTTATCCTCCTTTGGTTTTTCTTTATCTTTCAGGCCTTTCTCCTTTTCTGTTTTTAAAGGCTTGTCCTTGTCCTCTTTGCTTGCTCTCTCCTTGTTGGATTCCTTAGTTTTCTTGGACTTCTCTTCTTTAGATATTCTCTGAATGTCTTTTCCTGACCAATCCTTGTCATCAATTTTACCTTTCGACACCCTGTCCTCTTTCTTAAAATGATCTTTGTCATGCTTTGAGAGCTTGACTTTATTCTCAGAAGGTGATTCTGTCTCTACAATCAGTGACTTCTGCCGAGAATCATCAAAGTCGAAGGTAAAGCTCTTTACAAATTTTTCATTCATGTCTTGATTTAAGACCAGACTTGGAACCTTTTCTTTCTCCTTGTTTTTGTGTTTGTGTTTCACTTTGTGTTTTTTCAAGACCTTTCCATCCTTGTCCGTTTTAGAAACTGTCCCATCCGAGTTTGAGGACTTGTAAAAGTCGGAGCTCTTTTTATCCAATGCATTGGCATGTGTATTGTTTTTCTTTTTGTTATCCTGCGCTTTCTTCTTCACCTGTTTTACAGACTCAACACTGGAGTCTGCAGAGGAGTAGTCTGACTCGCTGGAAAGCCTTGTCCTTACTGAATCAGAGAGGGAGCTGACATCGGACCAAGCCGGTGAGGACACGGTCTTCCAGCCATCTGTCCTCCATTGTTTTGGATGCTGTTCTGCCAGAGACTGTGTGAGCTTCTGTGAGCCTAAACTCCCATGCGAGGACGAAGACGACGCAGACAGTGAGCTGAACACGGATGATTCTTTGAGGTTCAACGCAGACGAGTCCTTGACACAGTTTGAACTCGGCATGGAGCCTTTGTCATCCTCGCTCTCTATGTCACCCGTCTCAGAGTCCGAGGTGCAAAACTTGTCGTTCACTTTGCCGAACCGCACCTCCTTGCTCACGTTATTTTTTGTCTCCTTCTTCCTCTTCTTCTTGACTTTGCTTTTGTCTTTTTGCTGCTTGGAGCTCAACGCATTAGACTCTCTGCTCTTGGCACTGGCCTGTGCAGCAGGCTGTCTAGGCGTGGGTGCGGGCGTAAAACACAACGTCGGGTCATCCTCGTCCGAGCTGTTGCTGTCCGACAGGATCCGGCGCACCGGCTTCTTTGGTGTGAGCGAGTTGCTTTTGGAATACGTTTTAACTTCCATCTTGGGGATGGAGAAGAAGGCGTTGGCCTTGCT
Organism: Brachyhypopomus gauderio; assembly: GCF_052324685.1. Taxonomy (NCBI): domain Eukaryota; kingdom Metazoa; phylum Chordata; class Actinopteri; order Gymnotiformes; family Hypopomidae; genus Brachyhypopomus; species Brachyhypopomus gauderio. Next base: position 11,959,841 of record NC_135211.1, on the reverse strand, counting down.
GACGGGATCCTTGCGGAACTCCTTCTTGAGTAGGTGTTTGTCGTCCACAGGTGGGACGCGCTCCTCCTCGTCGTCCTCGTCAAACTCGTATTCGTCTTTGACGGGCGTCGTGGTGGACTTGGGCGGGTCGAGGGCCTTCCCTTTCAACTTCAGGCCCTTCTCGAACTCAGAGTCCGTGTTATTGCCATCGACAGAGCTGGAGGGGGCGAACGATGGGGCATCTTCCTCCTCTGAAGATTCTGTTAGAACAAGAGCGGGATGATGCAATGAGATGAAACAGTTCATATAAAATGTGAGAGTTCTCAAACTTTAAGTGCTTTTTAAGACGTTATACTTCATATAGTACATACCTGATGAACTTTCACTAGAGGAGTATGTGCCTTTTCCTAGCAACAGATTAAGCATGGTTGGAGAATTCGCCACCTTCAGTGGCGTCTCTCCTCGTCTGTTACTTTGACAAGGATCCCCTCCATATCTCAAGAGCAACTTCACCACCTGTGAAATGTACAAAAATCAAATGAATAGTCTAAATAAATAAATAAATTGAAATAACAAGTGCTGCCCCATATCATACACACAAATGACTTTACATGGTATGTAATTCTCTGAGAATCGCGTGTTTCAAAGTTGTGAAAATACAGAACGACACACTCTCTGAATCAGGACTGACAAATACAAGTTTTAAGTACATGCGCTTTTATCATAGGTGTACGAAAATGTGTCATGTCTTATGCATACTTTAAAATGGCCGTTGTTGGAAGCGTCGTGCAGAGGGGTATCGTCGTCCAGGCCCTTGGTGTTGACCTCAGCGCCCGCCGCCAGCAGCTGCTTGGCCACTTCGTAATAGCCTCTGTTGCACGCCTCGTGCAGTGCCGTCCAGCCTGGAAAACACCGGCCGTGTCCCAATCGTTATTACTCTCTAAAAAAAGAGCACAGCTTCGGGACACTATCCAGCAGCCTCGCGAAAAAGCAGCAACGTTCACAAGGTCATGACGTCGCGGGACAAAACGACCAAAGAAAAGCCGTGTGAATGGCTCCTGATTTGTAATACAAAAAAAAAATGTATTTAATATCCATTATACCATTTCACCATCTAGCATGAATAAAGGCACTAGGCTTATCCTAAATACTGATGAAGGGCTACAAGTCTGGTAAACTTTACAGCTACCACCATGAATGACATGGGGGGGGGGGGAAGAGGTGGCTAATATCTAGGGGCTGTATTTGTTAGCTTTCTTTGTGGAGAGTTTTTTTTCCCTTTTCTTTTTGAATACTGTAATCATGAACTATCCAGAATCGACCTGTATGTAAGATGCAGCAGTTAGATTTAAGAAAGCTCCTGCCCTAGATACATTCTCCTGCAGATAGACTAGTTCTATGCTCTGTAGTAGGAAAAACCAACCCTGGAGACCAATGCTATATGTATATGCATAAAAATTATAAAGCATTGATTTAAAGCATTTTGGAGAGAACGCCTATGCCATAACGTCTCTTCATTGATAAGATGAATAAGAGTTTTGTGAAATTGGGCAATATAAAAGAACATAAAAGAAAGTACAAGTATAAACAAACAGATACAAGCATTATGCAGTTTTCTGCAAGAATAATGGTCAAGGACATTTGTCATGGGCAGAAAGTAGTAATCATGTCCTGAATCACATGACAAGAATGTGTACGATCTTGTCTGAGGAAGTTGGGCGCTTTAAATACAAATCAGACATGGCCTGGAAATTTCCAGAATCTTTTGAGAACTCTCCAGCAGCACACAGAGTGTTTTAGAGAGGTCACTTACGGTACATATGTATGAGCTTTGTTTGTTAGTTATAAGACAAGAAAACTGATAATTGAGTTTATAATTTGTACCAGGTACTGCTGTGCTATCAAATCAACTTAAACGTCCTCGTCTTTATTTCTGTAGTGCTGTCCTTCATTTCCGAAATGTTCTTGCTCCTCTTGACATTAGGCGATATAATTCGCTCTCGACCTCTGCCCTGGGTACATTGGTACCTGGCATCTTCACACTCACACACACACACCCACTCACACAGAGACACACACACCCCTTGCCTTTGTTTAAAACACAGCCTGCCGGTCAAACTTTGAGGGTGCACAGGCAGCTAGGCAAATCAGCTGAAGTTTGTAATGCCGTCCTTACCCGCAAAGTCCTTTACATTCACGTCAGCTCCTTCGCTGATGAGCTCCTTGATACGACGGACCTCTCCGCGGATGGCGGCCCGGTGTAGGCGCGTTTCACCCCTCTCGTTCCGCTTATTCACTTTGTCTTTGGTTTTGGAGGCGGAGTTTGGCGTTCCCTTCTGACCCAGATTCGACTGTGATTGGTGCTTTGGTGTTGTGTCTGAAACGAAAATTCGCAGGGGCACCGTGTGTCTGTGAAGCACGCCAAAGCCAGACACTCTCCCATCACAAAGCAACGGGGGCACATTTTGACATTGCATGCTGAAATGAGAGTGACTCCCGACTGCCCCTGGGTGGTGCTGTTGCTCAAGAAACGCACAGCAGAAGACTGAACAGAGGTTCCTTGTTCCCTGGGTTCGGTTCATCTTTTACTCCATTAAAATAAATCCTTAATCACATTTTCCTTATTAAGTCTGCAGGAAACTGTCCAGAATGTTATTACACACTCAATCTAACACTGAACTAAGTATGAATGAGGAAAACTGCTTGGACCTATATAGTCAGAATGACAGACTCCCCAGGACTAAATGGAAGGTCATTGGAACAAAGCTTTTAAACACATTTTCTTATATATATATATATATATATATATATATATATATATATATATATATATATATATATATTTTTTTTTTTTTTTTCATGTCAGCAAAAAATAAATAAAAAAGACATTTGTACACATATACTGATTTAAAACATTCTGTCCAAGGTCTTCCTTTATCTTTGATTTAATTAGAAAAGCGGAATTGGTAGAACTACTCGAGGAAGAGCTAAATCTGAGTAAATCAGAGTCTTGCAATTCTTAGAGAAGATATAAACAAAAAACTTTGATGAGTACAGGCTGTCCTAATAAACCTTTTAAGCGAGTGAAACGTTATGAATTGCAACATCCTTCACTTCCTTAATGTCTCAACATTAGATTGAAGAAAGAAAGGGGGAAAAAAAGCACATTAAATGTTACAACAGCTAAACAAAAGCTCTCACTGTTACATCGTCTAAGGTGTGGAAACGATCAGAGAGGACAGTGGATTAAGATCACGAGGGGCCATTTCGCTGAAGTAATGGGAACTGATGAGGGTTATCTTGTTAAAACTGAACCCTAATAAGTGCGGCAGCTCGCGTTTTAATGAACCGTAGCATGAGAGCACGCAGCGGGAGGTTTGGGGGGGGGGGGTTGGGTGGTGTTGTGGGGGGAGGGGCTGCGGTGGCCCTGGACGTGGTAGCCATGACAATCACGCACCTGGACTGTTGACTGACTCCTCTGCTGTCATCTGCATGAGCAGAGCCACCTGCTGCCGCTCGGACAGCGGGTATCCAGCCCGGATCCCTGGCATTCCCATTCCAAAGGGCAGGCCCGGCTTCCGGGTGCTGGTCGTCTCCTTTTTAATGCGCTTCCGCTCCGGACCTTGCTTTTCTGTGGTGGGGGTGGACGTAGAGAAAAGCAGAGGGAGGGGGAGAGAGAAAGGGATAGAAAGGGAGAGAGAGAGAGAGAGCGATGGTTGTGTTAAGACCCACAAATCTGCCTCAGTGACACACTTATGAGCAAGAACAGCAAGAATTAGGAGTGCTCGAACCAGTTTGGCAGGGTGTTGACCAGTAGTTCTTAAGCCCACCACTAGGGGCCCAACACCCTGTGTATGCTCTGGGTTTCCCCCTGCTTATTCACTCACTCACTCACTCACTCGGATTTTGATAATCACATGAGTGAAATACAGTGTGCTGGCGAGTTTCAAAAACATTACATATGCAGAGTCTGATTGCTTGGGAATTTTTATTCCATCAGAGTCGTGTGATTTCTGAGCAGCCTAGCTGTCAGTACACTGCTGTGTCATTGAGGCGGATAGGGCAGCGTCACTAGAAGCAGTGCAGGCTGGGTATTGCTGGAGCATAGCTAGTCTGGGGAAGGTGTGTGTGTGTGTGTGTGTGTGTGTGTGTGTGTGTGTGTTACAAAATGGCCGGTGTTCGCTTCAGTGTGTCTGAGGCAATCTCACCACACGGATGAGGAGCTGGACGAACGCACATGCTCTTCAAAGACACGCCCGTCAATTACCATCAGCATCTGGGTGTTAACATATCCTCCCCACAATGCACCGAGACAGTCTATTATACTCCTCTCAGCCAAGCTATCCACTTACAGTGATAAACAACAGGGAGACATCGCTGTGACCCTCACACACACACACACACACTCATGTAAGTGTTGCCAATAAAAACAAATGCGCTACGACACATCCCATCATCTAAGTTTCAGCTGGTGTGTAATCTATGGAGGATCTACAAGCCCGCATGCTGTTACTGTTCTGAACACAGTGATGCGCCCAGGGCCACAAGCGTGTTTCATACAGAGAGGAAACGAGGAGCAGCCCAGCATCCGGTCACAGAGACGCTTCCAGGGTCACTTTCCACAGTCAGCCCTGATGAACTCTCCTTAACATCTGCAAACAATTAAAAGCTTGATGTACCCCCACCCATACACACACACACACACACACACACACACGCACGCAGACCTGCAGCTCCAACACATTCCTTTGACTGCATGCTGTGTGGTAGCAGTCTAAACATGTTTGCGGTCAGTGAGGGGGGGGGGGGGTGTCTGAGGTGTGTGGGGCCACAGTCTTCACTGAGGCGCTAACAAAATCTGCCCCATTTACATTATTATCTATGTTGTAATGACTGTAGGACTGCGCAAAGACTGTAAGTCATATGACATGAGTATGAGTGTTTAAGTGCATTTGCTTTTAATCAGTAAACTGTATGAGAAAATGGGCCTCATGTCCACAAACAGCAGTGCAACTGTGGTGCCACATTCCAACACGATTGCAACAGCACAATTAAAATGCTTGGCAGAGGAAATAAAGCCTACACACAAAACCCATGCATTCTCAACACCATGGGGGGGGGGGGGGGGGGGGGGGGGGGGGGGGTGACGGGGGGGTGACGACAACACACACACACACACACACACACACACGCGCGCGCACGTGTGCCTCGAAGTTCATCGGGGTTGAAAACAAATACGCAAGTAATAAAGAGCCCTTTTGCCCAATGCCATATTCTTGCAGCACAAATGAGCTGGCTTAATCCAATGAACAATAACGGGCAAAAACATTACAGGGGCCCCCGAGGGACACATTTAAAGAAGAGTGGCTGCGCACACCAATACGGAAGGCTGAAATAAGCTTCATTAACCTGGTGGAGGGCGGTGGGAGGGGAGGGACGTCCTGCTCGGACGGGTCACTCCCATTACAGGACAGAGGAAGTGACTCCGCGGGTGACCCGACCGGTAGAAGGTCGCCAGTGACATCTGGACAACTTCAGTAGGGAAACGAAGACCTGGTGGCCTGAAACGTCTCACCCTCCTCTGTCACTCCCACTCACCAGAAACGTCTCACCCTCCTCTGTCACTCCCACTCACCAGAAACGTCTCACCCTCCTCTGTCACTCCCACTCACCAGAAACGTCTCACCCTCCTCTGTCACTCCCACTCACCAGAAACGTCTCACCCTCCTCTGTCACTCCCACTCACCAGAAAC